>NW_028258153.1:9090909-9393939 GCF_053883595.1 Heterocephalus glaber
CACTTCACCGGTGCTAACTTTCGGCCCTAGACCTAAGAAGTCTTATTTGGGAATAGAAATACTCTGCTGGTATACAGGCTGACAAATATCTTTTTCTGTTTGTTTGTTTGTTTTTTGGTACCGGGGATCGAACTTGGGACCTTGCGCTTGCGAGGCAGGCGCCAGAACCACTGAGCTAAATCCCCGGCCCCGACAAGTATCTTAATGAGGCAAAACAAAGTACGGGTTTAACATCTGGCTTCATCGTGTGCTTCACAAAAGTCTAGGTTTTCCTAAGAAACATAACCAGTGGCAAGAATTGTAGAGGAATGGTCATAAAAACTAAAATAAGAACTGTAATGAATATATAGTAGAGTTTGGAGTTTGAATACAGTACTTGACTTCAAAATACGTCTTTACTGATTACGGGGACTCTAGCATACAAAAAAGGATAAATGAATTCCCCTGAGACATATAAAATAGGAAACTCATCAAGCAATTAAAACATCATTACATCATTTATAAAAATGTGTTAGAAATCAAAAAGCTATACAAAATGGAAGGCGTCATTGCTATAATTATCTTTTCCGAGTAAACACATTGAGTCTTCTCTAATCTTGCTGTGTCTCTGAAGACAGGCACGGGATGGCGGGGAAATGGAAAACCGTTTCTGTTGACCACCCCTTTAGCTTCATCTCCCCTTCACTCACGTAAAGGAAAACGTACCTTCAAAATTACATATCTGAACTACCATAAGCAGCGTTGGTGAGTTTATCAGTACACAATAAGGCTTTGAAAATGACAAGCTTGCTGTTTTAGTGGAAGATGATAGACCAGCAGTGCGAAGACTGTGATGAATATTGTCTATTTTGAGAGTGCCAGGGTGTGACACGACTCTCAATATTAAACACAAGTACAAAAAAGAAAATCATAGTTGAAGTGTGTATTAATAAGCCGCCACTAACATGTAGAAACAAGAAAAGTGTAAGTCTGCGAGGATATTTAGAAAGTAGTCCAGTAATGAGGTGAAAAATGATACGTTAACACCACCATTTGAGAAGAGACATCCTGACAAACTCAGGCAGGGATGATGAGCGGAAAACACTAGTCCTGTGATAGACTCAGAACTGAGGAGATTCCACAGGTTAGCGTAAATATGGGGGAGGCCTTAAGACTGAACAAGATCCGGGGAGAAAATGCTGAATATGAGTCAGCAGTACAGCAGTAGTTTTAATGCAACTTGAAAGCTTGAAAGTGAACACTAGTCCTTGTACTTCAAGACAAAGCAGAACCTGTACTAGGACGTGAAGAATGTTGGTTGAGATGAAAAGGAAGCCAGACCTGTAGCTAGATATACTGAAAGCCAGTGATTTTTTTTTTTTCAAGCATCAAGATTATTTTTGTGAGAACTCTTCATGGGACAGTGTGCAGCATACAATCCCTATATGTCACGGTACAGGCATTCTTAGAATACAACTGAAAATAACCACTAACTGCCAGTGATTGAGTGGTGGTGTGAGAGGCTTCAAAGTCTGGCGTGTGGAAAACTATTGCTGACAAAAGGGCTTCTGAACTTTGAAGCAGGCTCCTGGTAAACCTCAAGGGGGCTCCTCAGAAGTATTTACAAGTCGAATGCCACATCTGCAAGGTGTCCAAACGCAGCTCTTCTTAGAGACGGGCTGATTGAGATGCCTCCCCAGTGAGAACCCAGCGGCCCCTTCACCATATGTGCTCAAGCCTCGTATCTTTTATAGTTACCAATCTTTTTGGGGGGGGGGGCTAGAAGTTAGGGTGAGATCACTCCCCGTACTTAATTTTATCCTTAATGTTTCTTTGTCTTACATCTGGTGTTGGGCACACGTGACCAACAAATTTCCTCAGATTATGCAATCAGAATAGACGGATTTTTTTCCACAGATGTGAGAGGATCAGAATAGCACTTCGGCAGTTTTGAACCAGGGTAGATTTGAGAACCGATTGCTTCCCTTATATAGTCTAGACCAGCGGTGGCAAACCTGTGGCATGCGTGCCAGAGCGGGCTGTCTGTATCATCAAGAGCTCTAAGAGTCACCATGACTGCTCTAGACTATCCTTTCACAAGCTCTTTAGAGGAACTTAAAAGTTTCTAAATGGCTACTTGGAAGAATTTGAGGATTACACTAGCATGAGACCAACAATGAAGTTCTCAGCATCTTTCGGTAATGTGTTATTAAGGGAACTGGGAATGCCTATTTCCCAATGTTTTATTATAATTTTTTTCAAACGTAGAAAACGTTAAAATAATTTTGTAATATAGTGCCCAGATGCTGGTTATCATTAACGATCCTTGCTCAGTCACATATCCATCAGTCCGTCAATCCAGATTCTTAGATTCATGTAAAGGGCAGACGTCTATACTCCCTACGAAATGCTTCGGCACATGCGTCATTAACTAGAGTTTAATATTTGCTTCCGTGTTTCTTCTGATGTAAAATCACCATACCGTGAAATACGTAAGACCTGATGCTGCAGTGACCCTTTTGGCAGATGCATACAATGCCGCCCAGATAGGAAACAGCACCCTGGAGAGTTCCCAGGTGGCCCTTTCCAGTTAGTCCGTATCCCCGCCTGCTTAATCTCCAAAGGTAACCACTCTTCTTTTTTCTACCGTTAAGTTAGAGTTTCTGTTCTTCAGCTCACTGTAAATAAAATCACATCATATGCTCTTCTGCAAGGCTTCTTTGCCATCACGATTGGGACATTTAGCCACATAGCGGCCGGATGTCCACTATCAGTTCGTTCCTACTTAGGACTGACTAGTGTTCCATTCATGGCCCAGTGTAGTTCGTTTCCTCAGTTTCCTATTGGCTACCCGGACTGTTTCCGGGATTGGCAATTACACATAAAACTGCTGCGATCCTTCTTACACGGATCTCTGTGAACACAGGTGTTTATTTTCTCTTGGATAAACAGGGTTAGAATTGCCGGATTGATTATAGGATAGTTTTGAAAGAAAATGTTTCCTTCTTCGATGCAGTTGTACTGTGCCCTGAATTTCATACTGTGAGTGTGTTAGAAAGGTGTAAACTGTTTTTACGAGCCACATTGAAATATTAGGAAAAGGAGGTGTGGGGGAGAAACGGCATCATTCACGGTTAACAGTAGGCATGATTTGAGGGAAGCAAAGACTTGTCTGCCTGAAACAGCCTCCCCAAAGCTTCCTGTGCCTGACATTGTAGCTTTAGTTTTTCTCCATGAAAGATTAAGCCCCGAGGATGGTGATATATTAGCTAGAAGAAACAGCACTGGTTTGTTCACAGCACTAACTTTTGCCACCTGTTTTCAGTACGTGAAATGAGACTCTCATCATTGAATAAAAAAGATACTATTTGTTGATGGCGTTGGAGGGGGCAGTTTACAAACACGTACCACTAGTCACTCCCAGGTACAGCAGTGTGAGAGCCATCTGGGGAGGTATGTCCCCCCGATGGCTGTCAGGAAAGCAGAGAACAGGGTGGGAGGAATTCTACCTCACAGTTCCACACGGGGGACAGCTATGCTTTTGCAGGACACTTTAGCCTTTGAAAATAGTTTTTTCAACGTTGCTCTCTTCTTCAGTACGGTACTACACTCCGATGACTTTCTTCTTCACTGTGTTTTATCCTTCCTGCCGGTTCTATTACATAAAAGCATTCACCTGCATTAGCCTGCAAGATGATTTCCTACGTATGTTTCCAATGCCCACACTTAGAAACATTTGCGTAGGATTCATCCAGTCTTTCCCATGAGATTTTTTAGGGCTGGGAAATTTGGCTTCTACCATAAATCCTTATAATGCTCCATACATTGTAAACATGCAATAAAAATGTTTAAAACTAAAACAGACAAACAAACAAACAAAACCTTCTTACCAGGACAGCGTTCTAATTAGAAGCATATATTTTGCCTATTCTGTTCCTAATTTGAGAATGCTTTGTCTTGTCCTTTATCAGCCTTATTTAATTTCCACACGGAAAACCGCACGTAGCCCTGCCCTTGCACGTAGCTTGCCATTCCCCCAATCGACTGCCAATAAAAGTCAGTGCCTGGGACTGGCCAGAGCCTTTGTCGGTTGCACCGGCATTGGTGGTCCTGGCACCCTGCTCTCTCTCTCAGTTCTGTCTTTTCATGGTTTTTTTTTTTTTTTTTTTTTTTTTTTTACTGTTTCTTCCCCTCAGGCCTGCATCATATACTGGGCGGGATCCTGGAACCTAACTGCACGGGTCTCCACTAAGTGCGCCCACGGTGGGACTTTGGGAGTGTCAGTTTATATGGTGGTGTTCAGCAGCACAAGTCACAGCTCGCAGCTGGCATTCTTGGGGGCTCGGCCTCCAACTGTGGGATCTCCAGGCAGATCACATCACCGGTGAACTGGAGGAGAGCGGCTTGCGTCACTGCAGAACTAGGGCGAACCCCTCATCTGTCTATTGGCCTCACCGAGCCCACGTGTGTTGTGAGACTATAACGGGAGAAACTGAACTTTGGCTGGGGTTCCCCCCCCCACCACCAAGGGCGGCGTCCATTCAGTTCTGCACAATGGCAGCAGCACAGAAGCTTCTGGACTTGCTCTTCACATATCCCTGTTGGCTGAAGTGGCCCCCCTCCCGCCCGCCCCCCAGCGGCCCTTTTCTCGCCTGTGACAAAAGCAGGGTTTTCATTCTTCCTGGTTCCCACACTGGTTCCAGAGGGCGGTTCCTTTAACACTTTCGTCTTTGTGGAAAATTTCTGGTTTCAGGTTAAGTTGACCAGAGTCTCTATCGAGACTTCTAAGAAGGGTGTTTCTAGGTGCGGGTGGTACAAGGGAATCACACGGAGAGGTTGGAAGTTCAGCCTCCGCCCTGCCTCAACGGTGCTGATTCCCTTGCTGCAATGCTAGGTGGTGCTGGGGCATCAGGCTGTGCCTCAGAGTCATCCGCTAGTTTGCTTTGGTTTGGTTTTCAGTACTAGGATGGAACCCAGGGCCTCGCGCGTGCTGTCCAGCACTCTACCCACTGAGCTGCATTCCCAGCCCATCTGCTTGTTCTGATGGGTGAGCTCTGCTAGCTCCGCTAGCTCTGCTAGGACACAGCTGAGTTCACTTTCCTTCCCTGTCAGGCCAGGCTTTTGTAGACACGGCCTCACTGGCCTGCCATTGCTTCTGGATGGTAGGGCTCGGCGAAGAGAGGTCTGACAGCTAGCTGAAGGAGGTGGGGCTGCGGGGTTCATGAGACTGGAGAGGAGCAAAGGAGGCAAGAGGTTGCCTGAGGGTAAAGCCTGGTGAGACTAAAAGGGAGAGGAAGCACGACTGGCTAGGGAGGCTCCAGGACTTGATGCCCTCTGACAGAGGCTTGCCCCTTGGCAGGGGGTTCTGAAACACACACTGCCTGCTAGAGGAGCCCCTGGGTCACTGGGTCCTAGTGGCCTGGCCCTAGTATTTTTTACCATGCTCAGTCCTGGGGTGTGCAAGAAACCTGGGGCAGGCCCGTAGGCTCTGCTACCGCCTCTGTTGCCCTACTGTTCCTGTGTCCATTCTAGGGTGGTTGGAGAGAAGGACTGCCCGATGTCCTCCTCACAAGGGTCTGCTCCTGGACTGTAACTGGAGGCTTGACGGGCAGTTCGGGAATGCCGGTCCCTGACCGTCTCACGGTGAACCTCGGTGGCTACAAAGCCCCAGCATCATGCCACCAACTGCTTTTCTGAAGCTGTAGAATTCTCTCCTGGAATAGGCATCGGCCAGGACTTTCCGAACAAAACACCAATTGCATAACAAATAACATCAAAAATCAGCAAGTGGGACGACAGCACATCGAAGCGCTGCCATACTGCAAAGGAAACAACAGAAGGAAGAGATAATCCACCCAATGGGAACAAATTTTTTGCCAGCTACACTTCACACAGAGGACTAACATCTGCACTATGTAAAGAATTAAAAAAAAAAAAATCAGACTCCCTAAAATCAAAGATCCAACTAAAAAATGGGCAACTGCCAGGCATGGTGGTGCTGGCCTGTAATCCTGCCTCTAGGGAGGCTGAGGCAGGAGGATCGCTACGAGTTCGAGGCCAGCCTGGGCTACACTGTGAGATCTCGTCTCAAATAAAATGAAATAAAATAAAATGGAATGAAATAAATTGATATGAACAGACACCAGAAGAACTACAGATGGCAAATAAGTCCACGTGGGGATATAAACTAGTGCAACCACTATGTACTCAGGAGGGAAATTTAAAAAGTACTATAAAGAGAATTTCCGTTTGACCCAGATATTCCCCTTCTAGGGTTCTTCCCCAAAGAGTGGTTCTTCCACCATATTACAGTGATCCATACATAACCACGTTCATAGTAGCACAACTCAGAATAGCTAAATGTTGGAAGCGGCCAATATGTCCACGAACGCATGAATGGATAAAGAAAAGCGGTACCGTATCTATTAACACACAACGGAGTACTACTCTGTCACTCGAGTCGTCTGTGGGGAAAAGGACAAGACATACCAGCTTCACTATCACATGGTTCCCCTTCAAAGGATAAATAGAGCCTAATAAAAAACACAACAGGGAGGCTGTTCGCAAAAGGGAAGGGGTCCGAGAGATGGAGAGAAGCCGTCAGGGGGAGGAGAGGTGAAGGGGACATACAAAGAAGGTAGGTGTACTGAGGTACTGACTCCTCATCGTGAACGTAAGCTTTATGTACTACAAACACATCGTAACACGAACTTCCAAAATGTTCATTTGCTCCAGGTTATAAAAAGGGTCTTGTGGATGAACACAAAACTTTCGTATTCTACGTGATTCTCCAACACATAACAGGTGGCACACTACGAGCGACAAGCGCACCGGAAGAAAGCCTGCTACTCACTGTTCAGCGTATGGAGAAGCAGCACAGGCTAGAGGACCTCGCTCTGGAGGAGCACCAGAGCCTTCTCAAACGCATCACCGTCAGAATTCGCTAAGTTCATGTCAGTTGCTTAACGAGACAAATACACGATTCCCACCCTAGAACATAACCTTCTGCCAGTTAGGCCCGATAACAAATGAGAATACCGAATAAAAAGTAACTCTAAAACGAAACCGAAACAGACCTACTGCGGAGAGAGTGGCCTGACTAAAACGACTCTCACACACCAAAAACGCCGTCAGCGCTACACCATCGCCGCCCTGTGCAGCTATCCAGCTATCGCTTTTTAAAGCCAGGAAGCCCGACTTTCTACGCAGAAAACCGCAACTGGATCCGACTTCCACGGACGCTACGCAGCGAGCGTCATTGTTTAAATAAGTAAAACCCTTAAGGAAGCTACCTCTAAAAAAAATGTACGAAAGAGCAAAATGAAAAAAACCCCCAAACATCCTTACTGTAATTCTGCTCAAAGCATTATAGGTAATTTCTCCACGCTACAAACCTACAACGTAGAACAACGCTTTACAAACGGCCGTTCGAGAAAAACAACACAAGCACAAAACCCAAACCCCCAAGAAAACAAGCAAACAAAAGCCGCACCCAGTCTTATATCACTCCTACACCAAAAACGACCCACGCGCCCTTCCCGAACAAGTCATAAACACCCACACAACGACAACCTACACTCAAAGAAACGGTAACTACCGCACTCGCACACAACCGAAAAGAAGAGAAAAAAAAAAACCCGCAAGGCATACGACCAAGACATTCTTTCTTTAACGCATAAAGATCCCCCCACAGGGGGTGCACCGTTCCTGGAAGTACTGCAATACCAGGTCGATGCGTGGAGTGGACGGAGCAAGCTCCTATTCCACCTCCCAGCTCCAAAAATCCATTTAATATATTGTCCTCGGATAGAGAACGTATCAGATATTAAACTGATAAGAACAGATACTACACTTGATCTTAGCCAAAAGGCCGAGAAGCGATGCCTACCGACGCCGCCCGCAGCCCGCACGGACTCCCTGCCTTCACATTCAACGCGCGGTCACAAGACCGACCCCTAGGCCTTCTGCCCTCTCCCGCTCCTCCTTCACTCCCAGGCCGACCTCGGCAGCCTTCGGGGCCCATTCCCTCCCCTTCTTCGCCCTTTTTCGGGACCCACTCTCCGCCCGCGCTTCTTGGTCCCGGCGTCCCCCGCGTTGGGCGTCCGTCGCTAATCTGCATGCCCCGCCCTCCCGGGGCGGGGCGCCGGGAGCCGCTTCCCGCTGGTTCCGGTTGCAATTGCAGTGAGGAGGCGGGCCGTGGGGGACCGGAAGTGGGGGGAGTGTCCCGGGTTCCCGGAAGGGAAAGCAGATCGCGAGACACGTGTCCCCAGAAGCCCCCGGGCCGTGTGTTCTTCTGGGTCCCGGTCCGCGGGGCGGGAGGGCGCGTTCCGGGTGCGGAGCGCGGGGGCCCGGGGCGGCTCCTTCTCGAGGCCGCGGAGGTGGCGGGCGTCGGGGGGAGGGCGTCGGCCCGCGGGAAGCTTCTCTCCAGCTGCGGCGCCCGCCCCCGCGGCCCTGGCGCGTCTGCAGGGGAACCGTGTCCGGGGCTGGTGGGTGCAGTTGCCCCTGCTGGCAGGGTTTCCTCCCTGTCCCTCACTGGTCACCTGTCAGGGAGGCGGAAGCCCTCCTCTACCCTCCCCCCACATCTGATCGGCCTCTCCTGCGGTGCGAGTCCGCCGTTCACGGCCCCTTTGGGTATTTTGTTTTCACCACGGATATCCGAGGTGGTGGAAGACTGTGGCCCGCATCCTCCCTCCCCTCCCTGTGCCCGCGCTGTCAGGTGCTCAGCAGGTGGAGGTAATGTCTGTTGAGTGCGTGAACCACGGGTGGGCCTCGGTCTCCGTGGGCACGATGGACCCATTGAGAGAAGCGGCACGCACGTAGGAGGCACTGTGCCGTGGCGGGCCTCGAGGGAGAAGATCTGGCTCGAGGTGGCAGGACACCCAGAAGTCCGGGCTGCTGTGAGGTCGAGGCCCCAGGGAAGGTTGGGATCAGGGTTTTCCTGGAAACTCCAGAGCGGTGGTAGTGGAGCACGCTAGTAATCCCAGGTCTAAGTCTCGGGGTGGGGGGTGGGGGGTGGGGGGTTGCCGAGGCAGGAGGATCACAAGTTGAACCCCATTTTTGGACATTCAGCAATTTAGGGAGGACCCCCCCCCACACACACACAATAGAGTCAAATGTGATGTGACATGATCCAGTACAATACAGCCTGGGCATATAGCTCAGTGCGAAGGACCTGGGTTCAATTCCCCGTCAGGCCACCAAGCAACAAACAAAAAAAGACTGACACTGTAGTAATCACACTCCCAGGCAGAATGGAAAGCCTGAAAATAGTTCCTGGTGAGCAAGGAAGGGGAGTGGAAATTAGTCTTTCCCTTCTGCAGTTGGGCTGAGCATGGTCCGCTCAGGTCTCGTGTAAATCACTCAGGAGCCTCGATGGTGTGAGTACTCTTAGCAGAGACCAGGACCAGAGTGAGGTGAGTGGTTCAGGGTACAAATAAAGGTCCCCTCGAACCATTTCGGGAATCAAGGTAACTAATATTTAATATTTCTTTTCAGAATAATTTGCTGTCAGATAAATGGTGGTGGTGGTGGCTGGTTGTTTTCTTTGCTCAAGGCAGGAATGAATTACTCCTCATTTCTCTCTGCCCTGATCTCCACCCTATCACCTCCACCCCACTGACCTACGTTGTCCAGAGTGGGCACCACTAACTCCCCCCGTGGCAATGAAAAGTGTGTGTGTGTGTATGTATGTGTGTCTGTTTTGTTTGTTTGTTTTTGGTCATAACTGGGCATCGAACCCAGGGCCTTTGACTGAGCTTCGACCCTAGCCCCCGCCTGCCCCCTTTTTATTTTGAGATAAGGCCTAAGTCACTAAATTACCAAGGCTGGGTTTGAATTTGTAATCTTCCTGCCTCAGCTTCCCACAGTGCTGGGATAACGAGGATGGTTCCTATTAAGCTGTGTGCTAAGTATAAAATATATGTGGGCTTCTGAGCATGATATATGCATGTAAAAGATCTCATTTATAATTCTATATCAATGAAATGATATTTTGGACATACTGAGGTAGATAGTAAACTTAGTTTCACGTCTTTATTTTCTTTTTCTTTTTCTTTATTTTTTTGGTACCGAGACTCGAACTCGGGACCTCGTGCTTGCAAGGTAGGCAGCGGAACCACTGAGCTAAATCCCCAGCTCTTTATTTTCTTTTTAAAATGTGGCTGCTAAAAGTATAAAAATTCCATTATTCTCCTATGTCAAGCGTGTGGTGACGCTATGGACCGAAACTCAGAGAGACTGAGTAATTTTCCAGGCTCACGCAGCTACAAGGAATCGCGGTCAGGATTTAAACCCAAGCAACCCTGTAACTACCTGGAGTCTCATGCCTTAAAACCGGGGTGGGGATAATGATGCTGTAACAGGAGTAAGTGCGACAGGAGGTAGGATTGTATCAGGTCGGGAGGACAGTGGGCCTCCAACACAGTTGGGAAGCCCCAGCCTGTCTGCTGAGTCACAGCCCTCCAGGGATCTTTCAGGAAATCTGTCAGGTGTCCTTGGGCTGTCTGGGACGCCCACCAGAGCGTGGTCAGGCAGGCCGTTGGCTCAAGGGCCCACAGACCCTGCATGGACACTGCCCAGACTAGATCCCGAAAGCTACGTAGTGTCCCTATAGGGTAGGAATCATGTTGCTTACACAATGGCCCGAGCTCCCTTCGAAATCCCTTAAAAGGGCCCGGGATTTAGGTCAGTGATTCTGCCGCCTGCCTCGCAAGCCCAGGGTCCTGAGTTCGATCCCCAGTACCAAAACAAAAGAAAACAAAACAAAACAACCGCCCACCCCACCACCACGAAATCCCTTAACAATCCCTAGCCAAAGAGCCCTGGGGGGTATCCTGCTCAGAACCCCCTCCTGGCTAGCGGGAGCTTTCTTGCCTTTATTTCTTTTCCTTCCATGCCTTTATTTCTTTTCCTTCCATGCCTTCCTGTCTTTTCAGTAAAATTTCTTACACCCTGCCTCCTCCGTTTGTCAGTTTCATTCTCTGTCTCCGTGGGACACGACTCCAGCGTTCCATAACAAGAACGCCCCTGTAAAGAGGTCACTTAGGAAGCTGCGCAGGGACGTGTAAAGCATATAGGAATGCCTTCAGTGCGCGCTAGAGAAAGCCAGTTCTCATCTGTAACAAATCTCTGCTTCACGGTGTTGGGAAGAGGAGTCCTGCCCACCCTGCGCATTCCTGCTTCATGTCCACTTCACCTGGCTTTTTCTCCATTACCATTTAGCATCCTGTGGCATAGACACAGATGTACAGACACGCGGGTATATAGACGTGTTCACAAATACGTGTTTTATTGTTTGTTTTCCATCTTCACGGTTGAGATTTTGTCTGGTGCTCTATGGTGCTCATTCTCTGGCGCGTACTTTATAGTTAATGGATATCCGCTGAATAAATGAGGGTCAAAGGGGACAATGCATAGGATGTGCTGAGTCCACTTGCCATGAGTCGAGGCTTCCCCCAGCCGGTGAGCTCTGCTCCGTTTCCCAGTCCATCTCCTGCTCGCTCATTTGCTTTCCCCTGAGAAGAGGGTGTTCTGCATTTCGGGTATGAGGGTGCTGGTTAGTGGAAAGGAGTATCTCTCCGCCTCTCCCGGGGAACACAACGATCTTCTTAATGAAGAACACGTTTTTGTCTTTGGTTATCTTTGTGTGTGTGTGTGTGTGTGTGTGTGTGTGTGTGTGTGTTGATGGTGGCAGTGGAATCCAGGGCCTTGCCAGACAAGTGCTCTGCAGTTGAGCCACACCAGGAGCTTGCTGTACTTCGTAGAAAATGTAGTCAAATCAATTACTTTTTTCTCTTATGGATTCTAAGTGTGGAGACGGAAGCCCGACACATGTGTCCACGTGGGCCAAGCCTAGGATTATGTGCAGCCACACGCCCCCTCATCTGGCATCCAGTCCACCGCCTCTTGGTCAAGATTCCTCGAAGGCCACGGGCACCTCTAGTAGCCAGAGCCGAAAGGCCTCCCCGACCCTCATTCCCTGACACCCTGGGCTGTTCCAGACCTTAGAGTGGGCCCCACGTCTCGGAAAGGATGAGGGTCACAGAAATCTAGACCAAAAGGTGTTAGGTGGAATTGATAGCCGACGGGACTGGTTTCCCTTGGCGGTGGGGTTGGTTTTTCTTCAAGAGGTTTGAAGAGAAACCTCTCGGTATGCTTGGTGCTTCCCCTTGCTTGCCTCACATGTGTTTTCATTCTCTCCAAGAGCATCCTTTAAAAAAATTCTTAAAATTCATTTATTTGTACCCCATTCCCCTCCTCAAGCCCCCTTCCCTCCCTATGTACATTTGTTCCTTCTAGTTTCACTCTTTTTCTTGTCCCTTCCTTCCTTTCTCCCTCCTTCCTCCCCTTTTCCCCTTCCAAGGGCATCCTTTTCAAAGCAGAATTATTCCCGAGTATGAAGTTGTCCAGAGAAGGTTCTCCACTCAGTGTTTTTTAAGGCTAAAATAAATTTTTATTAAGTGTTTAAGAGGTGTACACACAATTCACAAATTCTTTACAAAACAGTCGGCAGTCCTGTAATTTTTGTGAGTTTCTGTACAGGGTTGATAATTTTGCTAGGAAATCAGGTTTATCAAATATTTCACTTAGCACTGAAATGCTTATTTCAGGCAAAATAATGTTTGCAGCTGAACTCTGCATGGAAGTAAGCGCTCAAACACCCTCATTCTTTATCCCAGTGAACAATAATGGGAAAATGAACATTAAGGTGTTTTCTCCACTGACTTTTAATGAGAACGGAATGGCTTGTCCCTTGAAACCGAAGAATGAACAAAGACCACCATTATGAAGGGTTTCTCAGAGTGTCTGTGGGGGTTGGGGCGGGCGGGAGTGAAGGTGAATGTGGCCGGCAGGCAGCACTGAAGAAAAATGGTGTGAAAATCTAGAAAATATTTTGCATCACAGGAAGCCCACAGAGTGACGGATGCTCACATGGCAGATGTGGTCCCTTTCTCTTCAAAGCGGAGAAGCTAGGCAGAAAACGGAAATAAATCTCACCTGGCTAAACCTAACTGTGCTGCTTTATATGTGGCCCAAAGGAGAGTCCAGCTCTTTCCCGATTAGCTTCCTTCCTCCCAGTCACAATGACCCTCTTTCTGCCTCTTTACTTCAGTGCGAGCGTGAGAGATGAGTTCTGAAAGCGACAGAAACTTGACTCTGGTTAACTTAAAGGAAAATAGAAAAGTGGTGGCGATTGACGGTAACAGGGTGACCCACCGAACGAACATCCTCTAGAAGGTTCTGGAGAACTAGAACAAGCTGGCCTTGGGAGACCTAGGAGCAGGAAAGCTCCAGGCAGCTACCCAGCAGTGCCCTCGTGAAGGTGCTGTCCTAAAGCCATTCATGTCTCAACTGCAGCCTTGTTCCATCTGTGAGTCCTTGCCATTAAGATGCAAATTGTGGAAGGAGTGTTTGCTTGGCCCATTTTGGTCAGCGTCCATCCCTCGCAAAGGGCTAGGGGTGATGGATTGGAGTACCTTCCTTGTCAGGCCCCACTCATGGGTTTCGGGGGTGTTCTTGGAGGGAAAACCAAATGCTTCTACCAAAGGGAGGCGCGAGAGACCCCGCGGGGGACCTTTGGGTGGCTTCTGCTTTGGTGACATCATCATGCATGCCACTCCCCCGTGTGACTTCTCCGAAGATGTGAGGCATGCCGGGTTCTCCATCGAGGGTGCCTCGGGCTGGGCTGAGAGACGCCGGGGAAGTTGGTTCAGGGTCCTGGCTCCTTTAGAAGATCTTTGTTTTCTCGGAGGAAAACAGCACTTTTTAGCTCTTCTCTACTGGATTTGGCCAGCTCCTAAAAATACCTTTCAGAAGTTAAACATAAATGTCCAAGCAAACACTCGATAGCTCTTTTTCTAGTGTCTTACACTTACCAAACTCACTTCTTATGTGCCCGCTCTGTACCTGCTCTGTTGTAGGTGTTGCCATCCAGCATCTCTCTCTCTCTATTTATCGAGTCTTTACCGTGGGTGCCGGGGACACTGCAAAGAACAAGACAGAGTCCCTGGCTTCACGAATGGAACCCACATGCTAGTGTATCCCCAGTACCTGGCTCAGTAGGTAATTGTTGAGCCAACAGTTGCATGACACCAGCTCATGCGATGTTGATTCGAGCAGGGTTGGTTGGTTGTGGTTTTTTTTTTTTTTTTTTTTTTTTGTGTGTGTGAAATGCATCTTCGATGTGGCATTGGATTAAATATCTTGAATTTCTAATTTTTCCCCTCTATATGTGCTTTTCCCTCCAACACGTAGAAGTTGTCAGTAAAGTTTAAAAAGCGGTGGTGTTCCAAGGTACACTAGTTGTTTTCAAAACAGACTGTAGAGTTTTCCCTATCGTGGAGAAATCTAAAAAGAGAGGCCAGGGCCGGGGATGTAGCTCAGTGGTTCTGCCGCCTGGCGCAAGTTCCCGAGTTTGATCCACGGTGGTGGTGGTGGGGAACAAACAAACAAACGTAAAAAGAGAGGCCCACCTGTTTCCTAGTTCTGCCTTGAAAACGGGCAGCTGAGGAGTCTGTCAGTCACCGGTTGCCCCAGGGGACTGCCCACTGCCCCGACATCAAGTACCCAGGGGTGTTCTGAAAAATGTCACATGCTGCTGTGTGTGGCTCATGGTGCTGGTGTCAGTTCAGGCGGCAGAAGCACTCTGGCACCTTTCTAAAAATGGAGTCGCTCATTACCCTCCTGTGAATGATGTCTGAAGTAGGAACTAGGGAAGCTGAAATATGGTCTCAACTACCTAGAAAGCTGAAGCTAGAGGGCCTGGTAGCCCTACCTAAGGTCGGCTTTATGAAAAACAGGAAGGGGAGGAAGGCATTCAACAACTGGGAAGAAGAACGCTATGCAAAACGCTCGTATGACAGTCCTTTCTGACGTAATACATAGAACACTTAAAAAGAATGAGATAGTGTTATGTGTACTAACAAGGATACGTTCCAAGACACATTATTAAATGGAACAAGCACTCATACCTTTTATTAAACAAACAAACAAACAAACAAAACACCTCACCATTAATAACCCATGCAGCGAAAAAAAACCCAAAAACCAAACCAAGAAAAACCCCACGCAGCGATGCTGTATCACAGGGGACGCATGTGTATAGTCATGTCCCGAAAAAGGTTTGCACCATACTGGTGCTGATGTTTACCCTGGAGAGTGCAGGAAATAAATCAGAGTTGTAGGTAGTGATCAAAGAGAACTTGACCGTAGTATTTCAGGTTATTTTTTCGGGGGAATATCTCATTTATAAAACTCATTTTAAAAGCAAATTAATTTAGAAAGAAACATAGTAGTTGTTCAAGTGAGCATATGCTAGACCTGATCCTTGGTGAGGCAAGGCATTAACCTCTAGATCAGGTACATTAAACAGACATGGTTCTATGGCTTTCTGTAAATATCCTGTCTGAGACGGACCACAGAAAAGATGCCCACGGGTTGCAGAGGTACGAATGTGAAAGGAAATGCCTCCATGTGCAAGCTGAGTGCCGATTCCCCCAACGGGCCTGGATTACTGGGATCGGGTCAATACTGTTGGATTCTGATGTTTCTGAGGCTTTGTGGGTTTTAAGTGATTTCATTTGAGTCTCAGAACTGTGCCCGGGAGGGGCAGATTTGTCCTTTCCACTTCACAGGTTAGAAGGCTCAGCTTGAGAAAAACTGGCATCTACAAACCAAAGTTAGTAAGAGGAAAAGCCTCGGATGTCCCGGGAGCCGCATGCTTTTTCTAATTTCTCCATTCTCAACAGATCCAACTCTAGCAGTTTACAGCAGCTGTCAGACCCCAGACTTCATCCTCTTGCTGGCTGAGTTCACATTTTGGCGGCATCCTTTACCCACTGTCTACTTGAACCTAGGCACGGTACCTCAAAATCCAAATCCAACACCCAATTTCAGAACATGGTTGTTACTACCCGGGGGATTTTCCAGCCAGTGGGAAGTTTGCTCTTGAGAACAGCACTCCGCCTCCAATCCGGCACCAGTTCTGAGTGCTAAGTGAGCGTGCTGGGCTTGATACCACAGCTCTGGTGACA
This sequence comes from Heterocephalus glaber, assembly GCF_053883595.1. NCBI lineage: Eukaryota > Metazoa > Chordata > Mammalia > Rodentia > Bathyergidae > Heterocephalus > Heterocephalus glaber. Next base: position 9,106,920 of record NW_028258153.1, read on the forward strand.
GCTGGTACTCTGTCCCATGTTGTTAACATTTCGTGATGGACCCAGGGCCTGCCTCTCCGAGTAAGAGGCTGCAGAGACCTTCGGTTCCTTTTGCTTATCCTTCAGTAGCCTCGGAATGATCGTGTGCTTGGTAAGTCCCTCCAGCCTCATAAGGGTGCCAGAAGAGGACGAACCTATGTGTAGTAACGCTTTTAGAAATAGTAAGTCTCCCGTGAGCTTTGACACTTCTAAAAATAAATTCTCACCCCTCTGCCTCAGCCCTCCAAACCTGCTCTTCCACACTCCTGCCTCGCTCAACTGCAATTTAGCCTTCACACCTTAGAAACCCCAAGCCTTAAAGTCACTCTTCTCATTTTTGCGCTTTACTTGCAATCTTTGACCAGATCTTGTCGGCTTGACATTCCCATTTCATCCGGAGTCCGACCATTTCTTACCACTACGACTGCCGTCATCATGTTGTGAGCCACTGCCCTGTGTCACTCACGTCATCAGCACGGCCGGTACGTGCACCTCCCCACGACACATCTTGGCACCGAGTTTCTCCTCAAGACAGCAGCCAGGGCCGGGGATTTAGCTCAGCGGTTCTGCCGCCTGTCTCAAGACAGCAGCCAAAGGCGCCCGCTTCCATCCAGCTCAGTCCATGTCACTCCTATCCAAAAACCTCCAAGGGTTTCATCTGCTGACGAGGAGTGAAACCAGAGCCCTTTCTGATGCCCTACAAGATCCACCTTCCCCCGTCTCCTACTACTGTCCCTATAGCCCCCTTGTCTCCAGGGCCTCCGGGGTCCACGCTCTTTCTCAAACACCCTGCAGTTTCTTCTCTGGGTTATGACACGTTGCCTTCACTCTGCCCGAGAAGCACTTTTTTCCTGGTGTCCTGGCTAGCTTGCTCATCATCAGGTCTTTGTCGAAATGCCTCAGTCTCGGGGAGGCCTCTTCTCTGGCCACCTCATTTAAAACTATGTACTCCCTCCCCCGTCTGCCTGCCTCCAACACACACACACACACACACACACCCCTCCCTGGCGCTTCTCGTCTCTCTCCCTGCTTTCGTTTTTTCCACAGTACATGCCACTTTCTAAACGCCAAATAAATTTACTTATTTATCTAACTCCCCACGTAGAATGTTTATTTCTTCAGAGCAATGACTGTGTGTTTGTTTTCTTCGCTGCTATATTGCTATCTCCTAAAACATGCCTGGCACGTGACTGATGCTCAGTACATATTTTTCACCTAAATCAATTTGGCAAAGACAAAATACTAACTTGCACCCTGCGCTGATGGGAGAGGGGGTTTCATATTTCAGAACGTACACTGGGATTATCAGTTGGAGAGCAATTTGGCAAGATCCATCAAAATTAAAAGGGCATCTTACCCAGCAAATCAACTGCCAAGCATTCATCTAGTAGATAGTCTTACAGATACGTCTATGTACGCTGGTTCGAGGATGTTCACTGCAGCCTTAGTAACAAAAGGCTGGAGTTAATCTGAATGCCTGTCGATGAGGGTCTGGTTAAATAACATCTGAGCATCCAAAAGAATGGGTGACACGCGACTGTTACAATGTAGACACGCGCCCTGATACCGTGGTTCCCAACATACTCCGTGAAACACGCCAGAGGCAGAAACGTGTGGAGTGCGCTGCTGTTTGGGCAGAAAAGGAGGCGGATATGTATATGTATGTGTATATGCATGTAAGTATATGTGTATGTACTTTACAATTTCTACACCCGTGAAAAGCACCTATATGCCTAACTCCACCCATACGTGAACATGGAATAAATAGCTCTGGAAACTCACAAGTTGTTGCACATTTTGAGGCGACAATTTAAGGTCTGAATGTCTGAAAACATTTATTTTTAAACCATATATTGTGAACATAGTACTTCAAAAGACCTCCCCTCCACGATGCATCAGTTCTAGTCTTTTCCTAGCTAGTACTCAGCGTGGGGCTGGCAGGTGGGTGGCGAAAACGTCTACTTCCTTCCGCAGTGAAGCCAATAAAAAGTATGAATAGATTCAGCCGGCCTCGTGCTCGCCGGTTCCGGGCTTTCCCCTGGCCGCCCACCCCGAGACCCGGCTGCCCGCGGATTTTGCGCTCTGCTTGGAGTCCCAGCTTTCTCCTTAGAGGGCAGCAGCGGGGCGTCTCCGGGACGCATGCGCTCCGATTTGCGCCCGGGGAATTAAAAGAAAGGGAGAAAAAAAGCTGTACCGAAACACAAGCTCCAAACAAAACCTAAGTGGCGGGGAGGCGCGCGGCCTGCACCCCCGGGCCGTGGAGCGCCTCCTCCCTCGTCCGCGTCCCCGGCCTCGGCGTGATGCGCACTGACTGGCCCGACACGCAGTGGCCGCCACTGTCCCGGCACCTGGACGCTGGGGTGACCGCGTCCCAGGCTCCCGCGCGCGCAAGGACCCTCACTCTCCATGGGGCTGAGGACCTGGCTGCGGAACGCCTGCTGCTTCTGCCCCTGCCCGTGCCTGGAGGAGCCCTCCCTGCCCGAGAAGGAGCCCTTGGTCAGGTGGGTTCGCCGAGATCTGTGGTCACCTGGCCGCAGCCTGGCAGCGCCGGCGTGGATCCCTGTGTGCCCCTCTGAACTGGGTCGGTGGGCTTGCTGTAAGGTCACACTGAGATTAGCTCAGCCTCGTGGTCCCTTACCGGGTATCTTGGATGAGAGTTTTTAGACTTAGAGAGACCTTGGGCAAGATTGTTTTCCCCAAAAGTACAAATCCTCGGAGGCATCTGAGACCCGGGCGGATGCCTTTGTGGGAAGTGCCAAAGAATCGGGGACAGTTGCCTTGGACAGGGAAGACGAGGAGAGGTTTCCAGGGGGATTTCATAAAACACAAATGTGACTGGGTATTCGGGAGGCGTATTACAGCAAAGTAGGCAACTGTGGATATCTGTGACACTCGGCAGAAAAGTTGAATACTTGGTCATTCATTGTATTACTAAAAGAAGACAATTTCAGCGACTGAGCACGAGGAAATCTTTTTCACATGAGAAAATGCATATTGTGTCAGAGACAGCCTGTTCAATAGGATGTTGATTCATTATAGGTTAAACTATGAAATGTGAGGAAATGTAATTCATGCTTATTAGCTTCGAGCTAAGAGGCTTTGTGAAGAAATCCTACACTACAGTTTTGTTTAGTGCAGTGATTTTTAAGCCCTGATTTGATATCTTGAGTTTTCTAAAATGAAGACTCTACTAGGTCATTCCTTGGGGGTAGATATGATGGAAACAGATTATTTAAAATGAAATTAGGAGAGTCCACAAGGTGAAATTCGAGGTTTGGGTAAGCAAATAGTGAAGCCAGAGTTTCTTTCATATGAAGTGTTCCGCTCACGTAATAATGCTTTCACAACTTTTTCTAAAGCATGACTTAGCTTTTTTTACTCTATCAAGTCCAAACACTTCCCTCAGTTTTCGAGATCTTACATGACCCCTTCCTGGCTGTCCACTCGAATTTTCCAATGCATTAAACACTCTGTGCTCCTTGCCGTGTGGGAACAATCCACTCTTAGTCTCTCCACGCATGCCTCTAGAGGTGACCTTCTGCCTCGCTGGCCTTCTCAAGCAGTCTTCTTTGATTACGTTGCCCTTTGTTCATCTTCCTCTCCTGTGATTTAGGACTTGGAATTTATCATTTGTTCTGAGTTTACTCTTTAGTGAGCACACATGTGTGTCATGTGTAATATATATATATATACATACAATAGGTAATTTTTTTTATTGTTTTTGCCGATGGTACTTGGATTTCTAGATTACTGTGGGTAGGGAGAAAATGAGTCCTCTACTCTTAGTTTAAAAGGTAGTGGGTGGGCCGGGGATTCAGCTCAGTGGTTCCGCCGCCTGCCTTGCAAGCACAAGGTCCTGAGTTCGATCCCTGGTACCAAAAAAGAAAGGTACTGGGTAAGAATCTAGAACTTACTGCTTTGAATTATAGTCTCGACTTGCAATGCTTTTAGTTACCTTGAATTTCAGTCTTCTGCTTAGTTTCATCCTTAGAGCCTTGGGTTCTTCCAGTGTTCTGTCTAGAATTGCTATTTCAGTTAATAATTTTGGCTCTTTAAAAATCTCGACCCTTTCCTATCTTGGCTTATAGGTAGTGGATGTAAATCAGTGAGTTGGGTAAGTGATTTTGAGAAAACAGGGCCAGTTTGAGCAACATAGCATAGTATAATGAATCAGATTGCCCGGAATGAGTCACCTAACCGGGTGAATGGGCATAACTTATTAAAGTTATTTGTGCCTCATTTTCCTCATCTGTAAAATGGGGATGATAATAGTCTGTACCTCAAAGGATTGCAGTGAGAAATGAAAGGAGATAATATGTGTCAAGTGCTTAATACAGTGTCTTAGACATAATAAACAATAAATTTCAGTTATTATTAATTATTATTGTTATTCTTCTGAGCATGTGAATATGAGTGCCCTGGTTTCATGTGGCTTAGTGTCCAGTCTGGCATAATTTCAAGACAACTACTTATAAGAGCAGCTTTTTTTTTTTTTTTTTTTGGTACCGGGGATCGAACTTGGGTCCGTGTGCTTGCACAGCTGGCAGCAAAACCACTGAGCTAGATCCCAGGCCCTAGGGCAATTTATTAATGGGCAAGTGGAACAATGCTATGTGTGTATATGGTGCCTGCATGTTTTTTCTAGTACAAGCCATTTGAAGGTCTGGTTTGAAATCTTTCTGTTGTTTACTTTTAATTTTTAAGATATACAATACAGTGGTTTTTGGTGTGTGCTCAAAGTACATACATTAATTCAGTGCATTTTCTTCAACCTGAAAAGAAACACTATACCCTTTAGCAGTCACTCCTTTCTCTCCTTCCAGTCCTCACCACACCACCATTAATCTATTTTTTGGCAGTATGGATTTCCTCATTCTGAACATTTGGTATAAATGGAATCATACAATACGTGGCCTTTTATGTCTGGCTTCTTGCACTTAGTGTAATGTTTTCAAGAGTTGCATTGTAGCACATATCAGCATGGCGCCTCTTTTTTATGCCCGGATGATAATCCATTATATGGCTATATCACATTTTCTTTATCTGTTCACTCGTTGATGGACATTTGGGTGGTTTTCACTTTATGGTCATTCTGAATAATGCTGCTGTGAACATGTGCAGGTTTCTGTGTGGCCATGGTTTCGGTTCCCATGGATAAAGTCCTGGGTGTGGAATCGATGGGTCATATAGTACCTGTCTGTTTAATTTTGAGGATTTTCTGTATTGTTTCCAAAAGAGACTGGTTTGAAATATCGATGTGGTGAAGTCACGTGGCCAGATGGTCTGAATTATTATTTATCGAGAGCTTCATTCTTTGTGCCCCCCCATCTAAAAAATATAACCTAATCCTTTGTTGTCTACAAGAATGGTTTTCAAGTTTTATACCCCCCAGGGCAGGGCTGCTAGAAGAGGTGCCGTCAGGGCGAACAACACTTGTCATGTGTGCCTGGTCACCTCCGGTCCTTTCTCAAAACACACGAGGGACTCTTATTTTGGGAAAAGCGGCTCTGGGTCTTAGCTCCTTTGCCGGGCTGACAATGCCGCTTACATTTTTGCCCTTAGTCCTTTTGCTTTTTCTGGCACCTTGAACCTGTGGGGGAAAGCTTGTACCTTCTCTCATGTACATCTGTGCTTCCCTCACCCACTAGATTGTTTTCCTTTCCCTTTTATCTAGAAATATTCTGAAGGGTGCCCGACTAACAATTCATCTTGATGTCGCCATGGCTTTCAATGACCATTCTCTGCTGTCCTTTGCTCACGCAATGTCTTTAAAGAGTTGGCAACTGTATCCCCCATCTCCTTCTTCACCGCTGTTATTTTTTCTATAACCACCTGGTGAACCTGGTAAAATTGCAGCCTCTGGGACCCATCCCAAAGAGGTGACTTGGTCGGAATGGGGCCTGGGAATCTTCCTTTTAGTAAAAACACCAGGTGGTTTGGCTGTGAGTGGCCTGGTGAGTGCCATGGAAGAGCATAGCTCTAGAAGCTCACTCTTGAGATGGGATCGAGGGATTAGCTGGCCTTCGTGGGGCAAGCCCATTTAGGGAGTTTCTACTGTTTGCCAAACCCTGAAATCTGGTTTCTGCCCCTGTATAAGTCCATGAAAACTGCTCCACGAGGAAGACATTGGATTGTTTTCTCAGTGCATGTGCAGTATTTCTGTGCCGACCGTTCATCCCTTCTTTTCATCGCCTCCTCTCTGGACTCCTCTGAGTTCGCATTCTCTGTCTCTGCCTGTGATCAGGCTCATAGAACTGTGATGTCTTTGCCCATGCCATCACTGTGAGTAGAAACAGGTTTTTATTTTCTTGACTTCTTCAAACTCTCCTCCGAACTGAGAGTGGCAATCCTAGCTACTCAGGAAGCTGAGGCAGGACGCCCCCATGTTTAAGGCCAGACCGAGCAATTTAGTAGGACCTTGTGTCAAAGTTTAAAAAAAAAAAAAAAAAAAAGGACTCAGTGGTCCCTGGGTTCAATCAATCCCCAGTACCACAAAAACAAAACCAAACCTCTGCCCAGTGTTAGAGGTCCATGACAGTTGTTCCCTTTCTGATGAAACATTGGAGCATCTCCCTTAAAAGTATGGTGTCTCTTTTCTTGCTTGTTACTCTTCAGGTCCCTTCTGCCACCTGTCTAGTATCAGTGTCATAAGGTGGGTGCTGTAACCGTCGCAAGATCAGAGCTCTCAGCTGGGATTACAGAGGCTGAATCTTCCCCACCTTCGTATCCCCTCTAGTGTCCAGACCGTGCACCCAGAGAGCAAGAACGGAATACCTTTTCATGAATAATAATTATCATAAAAACATTCACTTAAGGGCCGGGGATTTAGCTCAGTGGTTCTGCTGCCTGCCTCGCAAGCATAAGGACCTGAGTTCGGTCCCCGGTACCAAAAAAAAAAAAAAAAGAAAAAAACCCCCAAAACCCCCACATTCACTTATTAATTCTTACTATGAGTACATATCAAAATTATTTAAAGGCAAATACTATGAAGAATAACGAGACACTCACAAGCCTAGCACCCACCTTAAGAAAGAAATTATTAATGACAGAGTTGAAGTTTCCCACACATATCCCACAGTATCATCCTCCTCCTACTGCCAAAGGGGACTTTTAACCTCCATGTGCTTGTCATTCTTAAACTTTATACACGTGGTGGATCCTGCATGTAGGCTTTTGCAGAGGTGTTCTCCTCCCTCCTTTCCAACTTCCCTCCCTCCCTCCTTTCTTTCTTTTTTGCAGAGCTTAGAATTGACCCTATAGGGCTTTGGTTGTGCTAGTCATGTACCCTGACATTGAGCTACCCTCCAGCCCTTTTCATTTTTTATTTTTGAGACAGTGTCTCAAAAAGTTGCCCAGGCTGGCCTTGAATTTGCAATCTTCCTGCTTCAGTCTCCCCAGTAGCTGGGATTACAAGTGTGGGCCAACACGTTGGGCTTAAAATTTCTTCACGTGTGTCCATTTTCATTTATTTATCACTATGAGCAAATTAGATAGAAGTTAGTTATTTTCATTTATAGATGAGAAACCCAGGACTTACAGAATTTCAATAATAAAATCAAAGTCACAGCTAATATGTCAGAGAGCCAGTATTTAAATCCATAATTGTATAATGTCAAAGTCCATGCCTTGTAAAAAATTCAGAAAATTACCAACCTTTTTCCAAATGTAACATATTTATGTTCTAAAAATTATTGGATATCACTTCCTTAGCCTTCCTTCGCCTGGTTTGTATGTTCCTTTTATCAAAATTCTTCCAGTTAGATGTCGGAGTAACCTGGCCCTGTGAACCCAACCCAGTGGGAGGTAGGAGACCTGCGTCCTAGTCCTAGCTGTTAGCCCACTGTGGGATTTGGAGGAAATCTCTTTCTTCTGTAAAATGGGGAGATCTGAAGGGCCACTGCAGGCTTGACTGTCGTCTTTCTGTTTTCTTTCTTTTTTTTTTTTTTTTTAAATAAAAAAAACTGTATTTACTTAGAAGCATTCAGAATGTCAACAAAACAGCTGCAACTTTTTTTTTTGCAATTACAGAGTGGTATTCAGTTAATAGAACAACATTTCGTATAAGCTGCATCAGAGACAACTGAAGATGAACAACTACCATCCCCATGTATAACTAATTTGTGCTGTGCACCAACAAGAACCTGCTTTAAATTTCTATCCCAATTTACAACCCCCATACTGTACCAGGCAAGGTTAGTGGCTATTGAAATACCACCAGGACAGGGCTATCGAAAGACACATTCGGTAGTGTGTTAACGATACAAAAAAAAGACACTGTACAGTTTAAAAACAAATCTTACACAGCCTTACATTTCAGTTTTTTTCTTTAAAAGGAGTGGGCTGTGGACAGGGGGGTTAAATGCTTTATAGACAAGAAAAAACCCCCGCTAGAACCCACTTAGTCATCATCATCATCTTCTTCATCTTCATCCTCTTCATCTTCCGCACCTTCTTCCTCTTCCTTCTTTCTCTTGCTTTTTTCAGCCTTGACAACTCCCTTTTTGCTGCATCAGGTTTTCCTTTAGCTCGGTAGGCAGCGATGTCCTTTTCATACTTTTCCTTCAGCTTGGCGGCCTTCTTCTCGTAAGGCTGCTTGTCATCTGCTGCAGTATTATTCCACATTTCTCCCAGTTTCTTTGCAACATCACCAATGGAAAGGCCAGGATGTCCTCCTTTGATTTTTGGGCGATACTCAGAACAGAACAAGAAGAAGGCCGAAGGAGGCCTCTTGGGTGCATTGGGATCCTTGAACTTCTTTTTTGTTTCTCCTTTGGGAGGAATATAGGTTTTCATTTCTCTTTCATAACGGGCCTTGTCCGCCTTTGCCATGTCTTCAAATTTTCCTTTCTCTTTAGCAGACACGGTCTTCCACCTCTCTGAGCACTTCTTAGAAAACTCTGAGAAGTTAACGGAAGCATCTGGGTGCTTCTTCTTGTGCTCCTCTCGGCAAGTTTGCACAAAGAATGCATATGATGACATCCTGCCTCTCGGCTTCTTAGGCTCTCCTTTGCCCATGTTGACTTGTTTTCCTCAGCGAGGCACAGAGTCGCCCAATGCCCGTCCGGCTCTCACTTGCCCCGGCGCTGTCTCTGTGGAGCTCAGTGGACTGCAGTGGCTGTGAGAGCGGGAGCCAGACTCAGCCACCTCACTCTCTCCGCTCTGTAACATTACTCTCTTGACTGTCCTCTTTCTTAAGGACTCATACTGACTGACATTCTGTGTGAGCTGATGTGGAGTATACAATAAGGATGTCTGTAGTACCAGGAAGGAATCCGAAGTCCCAGGAAATGTGAATCTTACTCATTTCTCCTACTCTTCAGCTGCCCAGGGCTGGTTCATAAGTGACTAGTTGAGTAGGCATTCCTTTTTTTTTGTTTTTTTCTTTTTTTCCTTTGCAATGCTGGGGATGGAACCCAGGGCCTCATACATGTTAGGCAAGGGCTCTACCACTGAATTACACCTCCAGGGCCACAGTCAGCATTTCTAACACAAGGAGGCTTGAGAACAAGTCCAGGCCTGGAGGAAGGACTCGCGGCCTGATCCTATCCTAAGCTTCAGTCCCAAAGAAAGCAAAAGGTTTGTTCAATCTTTGAACCATATACTCACTGTTTGCTCACCTTCCGTGGGACTGAAGTCATGTAAGGACTGAGTCATATAAGATTCATCCTGTCCACCATCTCTATATGGCTTGAGGTTCTGTGTGTCATGCTTCCCTACACTGATCCTAAAATCGGGTAAACAGTGATCAAAACAACAGTAACGATGCTCCAGTTTGCATTGAGGAGAGGCTAATAGTGAAAATGGATGTTTTCGAATGGCCATATCACTGATGATTTCTCTATAAAAGTTGAGTGACCTTTTGGTTCAAGATTTTGTTACTAACTGAAAGAAACATTTTGGGCATGTGTTATCACTTCCTTAGGGCTAACACGGAAAATTACTTCAAACTCGCTTAGTTTAAAACAGCAGAAACTTATTCTTTCTTGGTTCTCTAAGTCAGTAAGTCTGAAATCAAGGTATTGACAAACCACGGTCCCTCCCAAGCTCTAGGGATTGTGAAATGCCCTCTCCCTAACTCCCCAGTACTGGGGATTGAGTTCAGGGCCTCACACGTGCTAGGCAAGCACTCTGCCATTGAGCTACATCCTAGGGCCAACCACCCGCCTTGGTGACACTGAGGCGCCAATCCAGGTGTGTTCTGCCACTGAGGCACATCCCCAGCCTTTTTTTTTTTTTTTTTTAAAAAGGAAGTGTGATCAGAAGCTACAGGGAATGTTGCTGCTGAGTGCCAGCTGACGTGTTATGGCTCAGGTCTAAATTGTCCCCCCAGATTCTCATGCGTGTGGAAGGTGAGGGTGCTGTACTCATCAGTGGACTCATCCGTTGATGAGTTTAGTAGCTGAATGTGCTAATAGGAGGTGGAGCCTGGATGGAAGTGGGTCACTGGAGGTGTGACCTGGAAGGGTGTATACTTGTCCCAGTTCCTGCCCTGTCTCTCTTCTTCCCTGCTGCCATGGATTGAGCACTCTTTTCCTCCTTCTTGGTCCTCTGCCATCACGTTTCTGCTTTGGAGCCACCTGACCAACGAGTGAAACCATGAGCCCAAATAAACCTCTCCTCCTTAAAGTTGTGGGTGTCTGGTGTTGTGTTCCAGTGATGTTGAGAGTAACTAAGATATAAAGGAAAGGGGGAGATCATCAGTGTGAGAAGAGGTGTATCGAACACTAGTAACAGTGTGAGCTGGAGTTGAGAGAGGGTGCTTCTGGTTTTTCTTGTCGTTTCTTTTTGAGACAGGGTCTTTCTATGTAGTTCAGGCTGGCCTTGAACTCATTGTGAGAAAGTGTGTTTTAAAGCGTGTGGCAAATCATGGGTCATGAACAACGAATTAACGTGAAATTTTGTCAATTTCATTGGAGTGGTGTAACCATGCTGCTTCAGACTTCACCTTTTAAATTCATATAATCATGCGAAATGAAACTTGAGTCTATGGTTATGTTTTTGTTTTTTTTTCCGTGGTATGAGGCTCAAACACAGGACCTTGGGCTTGGGAGGCAGGCAGGCAGTGAGCCACTGACCCTGGCCCAAGTCTATGGTTATGATCTGGAGACCGAGGTTTAGGGTTCTCAATGGAAATCACCCAGTTCTCCTCCTGTGAAAAAAATCGTGTCGGTCAAGATTCAACATCAAAGTGATGTTGCTTTTTGACCTTGATGGAATTGTGTGAGCTGAGTTTGTACCCAGGAACACTACAGTAGACTCTGAATATTAAAAGAGCTTATTAGAGTATTTAAGAAACCACGTGTATAGGAAACAGCCAGAGAAATGGGCCAGTGTTGTCATCCTGCAGTATGACATTACTCCGCCATGACAATTACTTCTGGTATGGGAATTTCTATAAAAATTTTACAGAGTGTCCTCATCCTCCTTATTCATAGGATCTGGCACCGTGTGACTTCTGGTTGTTTTCCAAAGTCAAAAGGACCATGAAAAGTAAATTTTTTGAATTGAATTAGGATATCAAGGCAGCCATGACAGCAGAACTGAAGACTCTCCCAAAAGAGAACTTCCAGAACTGCCTCAGAGAGTACCAAGAATAAGTGTGTTCAAAGCGAGAGGATTATTCTGAGAGGGATTAAGGGCAATGTATCTTTTACTATGATACATTTTAAAATCTAAATGTTCACTAGTAGTTTCTGATCATATTTTTAGACAAAGTCTCACTGTGTTGCTCAGGCTGGTCTTGAATTTGTGATCCTCCTGTCTCAGCCTCTCAAGTAGCTGGGGTTATAGGCATGAGCCACCATGCTGATGTGAACCATTTCTTGCCTGATTTTGGGGGCTTCTGTTGTTCCCTGGCTTGTGGTAGAACAGCTTCAGCCCGTGCCTCTGTCTTCTGTGTGTCTCTTGTCTTTTGAGTCCCAAATCTCTCTCTCTTTCTACTCGTGAAGTCATCAAACATTGGATTTAATGTCTCTAAAATCCAGAATGATCTCATCTCAAGATCCTTAACTTACTTATATATGCAAAGCCCCTGTTTCTAAATAAGGCCACATTCATAGGTACCAAGGTTTAGCACTTGGGTATATCTTTTCAGGGGACACTATTCAAACCATTACAGAGTACTTTTGGAAAAACGGTTGAACTCAAAGCATTGGTTTTTGTTGCACCATTGTAGCATGGGTTTCTTTCATCAGTGATAAAAGCAGGTTCTTGCCCTCTGAAAATCCACCTGAGCATGAGTTGTTTTCCTGGATGCCCAGTTGTAGTCACCTGTAAGCAGAGAGAGGCCCAAATCTTCTGACACCATAGAGCCGACTGCCACATAGCATCCAGGACAAACATCAGAGGCCTGCAGGAGGCTGAAATGGAGCATAAGGGAGCTGGTGCAGTATAAATTCCATGAACTACAAAGTTACTTTGAGCCTCTTCAAGGAAGTATAATTATTATCCTTTTTCATTGGCTATTAGTAAGTGATAAGTGTCATCATCACTGTTGGGTTGTTCAAAGGCCAAAGAAGAAATAGAAAGAATGGACGTCTGTGAATAAGTTGTAAACTACTGGTGACTCGCTTAAGCTACCTAAGTGGCCTGTACAACCAGATTCTTAATTTTTTTTTTTTTTTTTTGTACCAGGGATCGAACTCAGGACCTTGCGGTTGTAAGGCAGGTGGTGGAACCACTGAGCTCAATCCCTGGCCCCAGATTCTTACTATTTTGTCCTCTGTCTCGGTGCTCACCTGCGGCATGGTAACAGGATCATTGCATACACCTGTGGGCAGTGAGGAGCGAATAGAGGTCAGGGTTTTACACTTCTACAGAACCTGGATTCCTGTTAGGGAAAAATAATATCTAGTTCGTGTAAGAAGATTCTACATATAACAGTTGTTCTAAGAAGGAATTTAGCGTCTTGGAATGGCCCACAGGTCCTAAAGGAATGGCGCAGTTTGAGTCATCCTGCTTCTCGATGCAGACGAGAGGAGAGCTAAGGCTGGGGAGGAGGCATCTCTGACACTGGGTCTTCCCTGTCTTGCCCTCCTGGCCCTTCGCAGCTTTCACTAAGTGCTCGCGGTATAGCAGGCACCATCGTAAGTGCTTTAGATCTGTTGATTGCATCCTCGCTGTACCTCTATGAGGTGCAGTTGGGGCTTGTTACTTGTAGCAGTTATGCTCTGTAAAGCCACCTTGAGCGCTGGCTGTGTGAATACTGAGCCACTGCTCCCAAGGGAGCTACAGGAAGTGTTAGGCTCTTGCCAGCTGATTCACCAAATGATCAATATGTGATCTTGTTTTATGTATTTCTTCTTCAAGCCACTTTATTTAACATGTACTTTTGGTTCATTAACATTGAACTCATGGTCAACAGCTGCTATGTGTCACATCTGAATGAAGCTTATCTAACACATGTGTTTTAGCATTTCAGCACCACACTTAGGGGACATTCTAAACAGTGAAATCACCAATGAGAGTATAAAAATGCACAATATTCCACTAACCATACCACAAAAAAGTCAGTTGTTTCAGTATGAGAGCTGAGACAGGAAGGCAGACTACTGCTTGTTCAGCTGCAGTTGGGAATGTTTACCTTGGTTATCACTGCCCAGCCCATATCCACCGGGGACCTTGAAACGATCGCTAGTATTTTTTTTTTTGTACTGGGAATCGAACTCAGGACCTTGCACTTGCCAGGCAGGCAGGGCGCCACTGAGCCAAATCCCCTGCCCCCAAATTTTAGGTTTACTGGGTGAATTTTAGTGGGTAGGGTGATCTGCAAAGATGAGATCTGTGGCTAATGAGGATTCACCGTCATGATGTCTGTGATTACTACCGGACAGTGGAAGAAACTGAGGCACAGAGAACTTCAGTAGCTGGTTCAAAGGCACATCTAGCTGAGCTGGGATTCATGGCCTGTTATATTTCAAAGCCATAGAAAGAGCAGAGCCCTTCCAAAATGCAGGGTGTGGTGTCATTAGCTGCTTATATGGTGTGTGCTAGAAAATGTGGTTGCGATATGACACTCCCTGAATTGTGCTTGCTAGGGGTTCAGAAACACTGGGCCCATTTTCCCCTACTGAGGCTATATACCAGGTGCCAGTAGGAAGGAAGGGAGGGGAGGGATAAGTGAGGGCTCAAGACATTTGAATGGGAATCACCACTAACTCCAGAAGTACAATCATCTTTCACATGTGTGGGGTTTTTCTTTTACCATGTGGACTCATGTGACCTTTGAGCATCTTCCACCCTTGGATGGGCTTTCAAAAAGTGTTGGCAAATGTACGTTGGACCCTTGACTTACCAACTCCATCGGCTCCCGAGGGCTGGTTGTAAGTTAATACAGCTGAGATCTGGATGTTTACCTGGGTACGTGCCGTAGATAACAAGAGGCAGATGAATCTTTCACGAACCAAATTAACCCAAGTTGCTTGCATGTCAGGCTGGTCTTAACTTGAGGGTCCACTGTAGTAGTGTCAGTAAGGTCTCTTAGAACAGGGTCCAGATGGGCTGATTTTTTTTCCCCCACAGCATGCTGTCAGATTCCTGGAGCCCAGCCTCTGAGCAGATTGTGAAGAGTTGACACATTTCATCCCTGGCTTCCCACAGCAGCCTGCAATTTATAGCCAGTAGCCCTGGGGGCAGGTGATGATTCACAGGAGGTACCTGCAGAGGCTTGAAGGTCTCTGTGCAGGACCTGCTCAGGCTCCAGGAATCCCGCTCTAGGGCTGGGGATTTAGCTCAGTGGCACCACACCTGCCTCCGGAGTGAAAGGCCTGAGTTCGATCCCCGATCCCCGGCACCACAAAAAACAAACAACAAAAGAAAACAAGTATCTCACTCGAAGGCTGGCATTTTAACCTCCTTGAGAGACAAAGGAGAGATGGGGCTGTTCCTGGGGCAGGGCCTCGGGCCCGATAAGTAGGAGGTTGACCTTTTGTAGGAAGTCAGCTGCTCACAGTTCACAAGGGTGACTTTTGAATTCTTTTTTTTTTTTTGGTTCCGGGGATCAAACTCGGGTCCTTGCGCTTGCGCAGCAGGTGGCGAAACCACTGAGCTAAATCCCCGGCCCACAAGGGTGACTTTTAAAGGCGTTATTTCCTGGCAACACACAGCATCCCTCTTCTGCTTTTGTGACTTATACTTGTTAATCTTAGTGACATTGGAAGTTCCCTAGAAGACGAAATTTCTTTCTCTTACACATCATGTGATCCAAGTTTCCTGGAACTTTCTAGATATCTTTTTAAATTAGTCCATATTAGGTATGCAGCATAATAGGTATACAGAACAATGAACAGTAAACAGAAAAAGTAAACTAGGAGAAGTAAACTAATAAGTGTGTAGGAAAAAGAAAAGAGTCAGGGAGGGAGGCATGTTTGCAATTTCAAATAGATTGTCAGGGCAGGCGTCACGGAGAAGGTGGTTTGAAGAAGGGGCAGGAGGAAGGCATGTGGGCGTCTGGAGGAAAATAGCATAGGCAGATGGATCAGCCGGGGTCGGGCCCTGAAGCAGGAGTGTGACTGATGGGTTCAGAGAAGAGCAAAGAGGCCAGAGTGGTTGGTACCGTGTCAGGCCTATGGACCATTGCCCGACTTTGGCTTGGACTCTTAGGCAAAGGAGGTTTCTGAAAGGTTTTGAGCAGAGGGCTGACATGATCTGATTTACATATTTAAAGGCTCATGTTGGCTGTTAAGAACAGAGTTTGTGGGAGGCAGTGGTAGAAGGAAGTGGATCTCAGTGAAAAAACTACTGTGGGAAGTCTTATGCAAGATGTAAGAAGCCTTGGCTCAGGGCATAGTGGTGGGTATCTTTTGAAGGTAGAGCAGTAAGATTTTCTGAGGGTTTGTAGGGCTGTAGGGGATGAGAGAGTTGGGATGACTTTGAGGGTCTTGGCCTGAGCAAGGGGAAGGGTGGAGCTACCATCACGGGAGTGAGGAGCCTACGGGTGGTCAGAGGAAGCGGGAAATCAGCTGCTTGTTTTGGTCCATGTTGAGCTTGTGCTGCCCATCAGACATCCAGGTGGAGAGAAAATCTGAAACATGGGAGAGAGGTCTGCACTGGAAGTTCAGGCAGAGGTCTGGGGCTCTTGCTCAGGTGGGTGGTCAGATGAACTGACCAAGAGTGAGTGCAATTAGATGAGAGGCTGGGGACAGAGTATCACCTTCCTCAGCCCCAGAATATCCTTAGCTGCCCGCGGCGCCACCTTGAAAGCAGGGTGCACGTGCCTGAAACATGACCTTGAAAGCAAGGCGCACATGCCTGAAACACACTAGAAAGGGCTGCACCACAGCTGTGGAAATGAAAAGCCCAAGGGGAAGGAGCACTTAGAGAGGGGCCGGAAAACACATGCTGGGGGTGAAGGTGACTTAGTGTGAGAACAGCTGCAGAATGCATGGAATAAAGGTTCAACTTGGGGTTGAAGACTAAACATTGGATCAGTAGGTTAAAAAAACGGAGCCAGAATATCTGCTCTGGAAACAGTAAAGGAAGAAGGAAAGAATGAAATAAGGAGAGTGAGAGAGGGAAAGAGAGTAGGAGAGAAAGACAGAGAGGAGGAGGAGGAGGAGGAGGAGGAAGAGGAAGAAGGAAAGGGAAGAGGAGGAGCAGGAGAGGACAGGGAGGAGAAAGGGACGAGGAGGAGGATTGCAGATGCACTTGCTCCACAGAAGGAGGCAGGGAAAGGATCAAAAGCCAGGGGTCTCTAGGCTGCCACTTCCTCAGAGGGAATCACACAAGGAGGCCTGAAGTAGTGAGATCTGAGTCTCCTGAGATCTGTCCTTCTAGACACTGGTGGCTCCATCTCGGCACTATTTTCAGAGCTCAGTCTTCCGTCCGTGCTGACTGACATGCTGCCCTTGGGCAGAGCGGTCAGGTCACTGGAGCTCTTGTCGTCAGCAGCCAGCTCGTATGTATGATATTTTGTGAGATCTTCCCAAAATCTTTTACACACAGGTTTTTCTGTAGTAGAGAGGAATCCCAGCAGTAGAGTAGAAGTGGAGAGGGATCCTGGCTTTCTCGGTAAACACTTTCATGTAGGGTAGCACTTTACAGTCTGGTCCCCTGGCAGAGATTAGCATTTATTAATCCCTCCCCCCTTTGCCACAGACCCGGTTGAAGGAAGACACCAGGTTTTTGGGTTTTATGCCCTCAGGTGGGGTTAGGGTGAAATCTGAGACATTTCTCTTCCTGTCTTCTGGGAGTGAAAGTGGCCTGTGCTTTGGATGTAACATCAGAGCAGCCTCTCAAATGGCCCAAGTTAATAAAATATTGATCATCAGCACATGGTGGCCAGGGGCAAAGCAACCTCTCTTTCTTTCCTCAAAACCTCTTAAAAATCATTACGTGGAGGAAGAGAGAGAAGTGAGCTTGTGACCTGCAGCCTCCTTCTTTTCTTCCTTCTGTCCTCCCAGGGCGCCCGGGGCCCAGACTTCAGGTCCTTTGCACTGAATTCTGTATCCATGCACCCAGAGCTCTTCCTGCTCACAGATTCACAGAGGTTCCCAGGCTGCTTCTCTTCTGGCTCTTTGCTTTAGGCTTTGCTCTGTCCTGGTCTCTCTGTCCCGTGGTTCCAGAGTTTTTGAACACAGTGGGTTGATGCCTTGGCTGGGTAGCAGTGCAGGAGTAAAAGGAGTGCTTGGGACCTGTGAGCCTGCTCAATCCAAGAGCCAATTCTGATGCTGTCCAGTGAGCTTGTAGCCCTTGTTCATTTTCCTCTTCACCCCTCTTTTGAAAGAAATTATTGGTGTAATTATTTAATAGAGGTAAAACCCCGTCTTCCCAACGCCCCCAGGAAACCTGCTTGTCATTACTGGGTAAGAAGAACGCATTGGTATGAGATCCCCATGGAGGAGGCCATGCAAGGAGCTGGGGAGGTGGCCCCACAGGGAGCAGCAGCTCAGGAGGGCAGCTGGAGTTCTCTGCCAACCCCGCAGGAGAGGCCCTGGTCCTTCTGGGCAGCGACTGCTGGTTCTCATCCCCGGTTCACATTGTCCCCTGAGTATCGGTGAGTAGGCAGGGTCCGAGGCTCCTAGGAGACATCAGGGACACTGTTTTGTTTGTTTGTTTTGGTGCTGGGGATCAAACTCAGGACCTTGTGCTTGCCAGGCAGGCACTGTGGTGCTGAGCTACATCCTCGGTCCCCAGGGGACACTGTTTCTAATTAGGGCAGGGCTGGCTGTGCAGAGGACTTGGGAGGGGCTGTCTGGAGGAGGAGCTCTTCTAAACAGTCTGAGTGTTGACCTTCCTCATCCCTCTACTCCCTGGGTAAGAATGAATGGCCAGGGGCCAGGGATTTAGCTCAGTGGTTCCGGCACCTGCCTTGAAAGCCTGAGTTCCATCCCCGGTACCAAAAAAAAAAAAGAATGAATGGCCAGTGTTGGACACTAACTGGCTGAAGGTGTGTGTGTGCGTGTGTTTGTGCGTGCGTGTGTGTGTGTGTGTGTGAGAGAGAGAGAGAGAGAGAGAGAGAGATGGTGGGGGGGAGAGAAAGAGAGAGAGAGAAATTGACTGAGGGTAGCCAGGGTGGCAGCCATGGTAAACTTCTCAAAACAGGAAAAGAATTTGTGGCTTAGTAAAGCAAAAGATAGCTAGACTATATTCATTGTCAAATGTTTTTACTGATTAGTCAAGCAGATGCTGTCTAATTTCTAAACTTCCCTCTTTGGGAGGCTTTTAAAAAGTGGTCATAGGACCGGGGATTTAGCTCAGAAAGCACAAGGTCCTGAGTTCCATCCCTGGTACCGGAAAAAAAAAAAAAAAAAAAAAGTGGTCACAGTTAGTGATGCCTGGGGTTTCCTCTAGCAGGTTGGAATCAAAGCTGTTTGTTCCACTCAACAAATACTTATAAAGCAATCACTCTGTGCTGGACCCTGCTAAGTGACATGGGGCATAGAAGAGTGACTGGATACAATCCCACCTCTTGAGGAACTTACCAACTTGGTAGGAGATAAGAGTTACGGAAATAAAACAAATTTGGGGAAATACAGGGCTGGTGTCAGGAAAGTACAAGGCTTCGATCGCCCTGAGGTGTGTTTTCTGTTCCACGGTGGCTTCCCCTGGTGGAAGCTGTGCATCAGGGCTGTCTGACTTTAGCACCGCGGCCCTGGAGAGAAGCCCAGTACTGGGAGCATGGACACATACGGCTGTTACTTGAGCTACTGTGTTTGTGGGTGCACCTGAGCCACAGCATTTGGGGGTCCAGTCATAGGATGCTCAGTGACACCCTAAAGGGCCTCATCTGGGAGAAGTCAAGCAACCCCGTATTCCTGATCTGATCTGCAAAGTGGGATAAGGCCTCTCACTCTTCCTGCCCCAGACGGTAGTATAACACGAGGGTTGGAATGTGGGAGCCTTTGGCACAGAGGCTGACTATAATGCAGTGGCTTAGCATCGGCCACAAGAGCTAGGTAGGCAGAAAGAAATGGGGTCAGTGCCTTTCGTGGCTTGACACCTCTCTGATGTCTACCTGTTCTTTTGGACCCCTCTTTGCCCCAGCCGTCTCTTACTGGGCTCTCCCATTCTCTCCAATGAGTCATTCCTAGGAGATCCTTCCTTACTCCTACTACTCCACTGATCCCATAGCTTCCATGGTAACATGCGATGCATGTGCTCTTGTCCCATCTTATGGTTTGGACATGAAATGGCCTGGAAAGCCTCATGTATTTGGATTATGATCTTCTAGCTAAGTGTGCTGTTGGAGGCGGGGCCTGCTTGGAAGAGGCAGATCACGGAGGGGGTGACTTGAAGGGTGCCTCTCCCCCCAGGCTCCTCCTATCTCTCTGCTTCCTGGCTGCTGTGATATGAGGAGTTTTCCTCTGCCAGATCCTTCCACCATGAGTTTCTGCCTTGCAGCCAGCTAACCAAGGCCTGTAACGGTGAGCCAAAACAGACCTCTCCTTTCTGTTGTGGATACTGGGTATTGTGTCCCACGAATGAGAAAGCGACTAAGATATCTCACATCTATTTTTTTTTTTGGTACCAGGGATCGAACTCAGATCCTTGCGCTTGGGGAGCAGGCAGCGGAACCACTGAGCTAAATCCCCAGCCCGATATCTCACATGTCTGTCTCTGCCCTGTCCTGTGCCCAGACCCTCCATACCTCCTGAGCGTCCTGTGGCTCACCAACTCCACCTTGGATTCCACCCTGAGTCTCAGCTGAAGCTGTCACCCTCACACAGTTGCCACCTGAAGGCATTTGTGCTGCCCACCATGGCAGCCGTGGTCTCCCTCAGATGAGGCTGGGACCGGTCCTCTCATTTCCTCTCTTGCTGGCGTTTTGCTGGCTCATATGCTCATTCATTTTCATCTCAACCATTATTTCAAAACGTTTAAAATTATATATGTATTTATTTGTTTAGCAATAAGATGCTTTTCCTTGTTACTATACCGGAGATTTGAGTAGAATGACTGCTCTGGCTGTGATTGGTTTGCACAGTTCACAGAACAAAGCCTAGACTAGCACTATCTTCAGTCTGACTCCAGATTACCTTTTCATCTTCATGCCCGTGGTTTCCCTGGATCCATGCATCACTGTAGTGGGCATGCAGGAGCCCTTCCAATGCGCCAGCCTGGGGCAAACGAAGGCTCTACTGGCTGTTCCTGCTCCAGCCATGCCCTCTGCTGACCTCCAGCCTCATTCAGAGTTCAACATCCTCCTTAAAGCCTGTAAGTACAGAGCACCAGGCATTACCCGTCACCCCTTTCACTGGCTCATCATCCCTAAGAAGAGCCAGGATGTGGGGGCTCTCTCTGTTTTAGAACCAAGTGGTTTTGAGAAGAGTGTGAGTCTTTCTCCTCTCCCCATAGTGCAGATGAGCCTGTCCAGTCTCAGGGCCTGAGCTTCGAGGGCACAGCCAGAAGCCAGAGGGATTTCAGGAACACTGTTCAGCACCCAGCTCCCAGCCCTGTGCTGGTTAGGTGGCTGATCTCCTGCTGGCCTTGGCTCCAACATCCTGTTCCCACCTCTGCCCCAGTCTTCCCGTGTGGGCCCTGAATGTCTTTTCTAAGTCTGAGGCCTTGATTGTCTTCATGCCTAATCTGCACCCCGTCGCTCCAGCACTGGAGCCCCTTTTTTGCTGTGTGATTTGTGCTGTTGAACTCCAATCTGGTGACTGGTACTTGTGAGATTTCCTTAGTGCTGACTTCTGAGTACATCACATGGGTGGACATCTTAATAGTTACCTGTGCCTGTCTGTCAGGTACTCGCTTTCTTTTTGGTACTGGGGATCGAACTTGGGCCCTTGCGCTTGTGAGGCAGGTGGCGGAACCACTGAGCTAAATTCTCGGCCCTTGTCAGGTACTCTGGTTCCACCTTCCCAGGTGCCATCTGGATGTCTTCTGTCTGTCTTCCTTTGCCCCGCCCTCATGGCACACCTGCAGATGTGTGTGCCGGTCCACATCCCTGATGGGGGGGAGTGGGGATCTTAGGCCTGCTTCAGAGAATGGCATCACTCACCATCCAGGTGAAGAAGCCGGAAGCCAGGAGCCTTGGAGTGGTCTTTAGCTCTTCCCCCTCCCTGTGGCGCTCTCCCACCGAGTTTACCTCCAGGTCCCTTTCATTCTACCATAGTCCTGCCTAGTGCAGTGTTCTCCAGCTTCACACGGCATGGTTCTCACGCCAGTCCCGATCCCTGTCACCTCTCACCTGACTTACTGCAGGTGCACCTTCATGACTCTCCTAAATCCTCTCCGGACATCTGTCCAGCAGTCTGCACACTTTAGCTGGAAAGTGAAAATGTAATACTGTTTAAATAGCATCAGAATTCTGCTGAAAACTCGTCCAGATCTTGCCTTGCTTTTAGGAATAAACACTGACGTGGAAAAATGTTACAAAAAGGACCTACAAAGCCATGTGTTTCTAGCCCCAAGCTAACTCCCAGCGTCCTCTTATTCTCTGACCAAGGCTCCCTTTCTTCTATGCACCCACCCTGTTTCCTCCCACCTGCTTTTCAGCATGCTGCCTCCTTTCTTGCACCTCTGTTCTCATCTGTCACCTTACAGCCCAAGCATGCCTGTCTGTGCCCACCTCCACTGGGATCTTCTGTTAGCATCTTTCACGTGCTCTTGCAGCTCCCTGCACACCCCCTTTATAGCACTTAGCACAGTTTTAAATTACAGAGCCATGTGATCTTTCATAGATGTTTTCTCATACTTGGCTCCAGTGAGGTCCACAGACAGGAACCGTGTCTGTTTTGCTCACAGTTTTATGGAGCCCTGTGATTAGCATGTAGTCAGTGCTTCATACATATTATTAGACGAAGTGAATAGCCCCTGTGTGCCCTGTTCTGTCTCACAGAAGTTAACTGAGGCTATGTACAGGCGTGTCCTAGATGTGATGCTCCATCACTGATATTTCCCCTAAGCCCAAACATGGGAACCTCTTTATTTAGGAAAAATCATGAAACACATGTACAGAAGGGAGCTCCTGAAATTCTTAGTCCATATCCTGCATTGTTTATAAAAATATTTACATATGCATATTTCTTGCTTAATTTTCTTGGTGTAATGATTTTCATAGATACTGCGTATCATTATATTCTAAGTTTACTGTGCTTCTTTGAACTCAGAGCCAACAAAAAATACATTTCTTCATGTTAATTGCATGCTTCTTTTAATCTATTAACAATTCCATTCCGTATGGGATTCCTTTTTGGTCTTAACTTCTCGGGTACTCGGTGCAGAATTTCATGTTTGACTGTAGTGAGTACCTCTTCCCACGTATCTGGTTCCATTTCTTTTCTGCTCTTTTTCAATCGATTTATTTTTTGTCTGTTTTTATTGTTGTATTGTGTTATATTTAATTATTAAAGACAATTTAGACCTTTTTGTTATAAATGTATAGTACATTATCCATCTGTCTATCTATCTATCCCAAAGTCCTTATCCTTTCTCTTTTTTTTGGTACTACAGTGGTAATAATCCACATTCTTCATTTGGAGCAACTCTGGTGAGGGATGATGAAAAGAATTTGTGGAGTCTACCTCATGATGTGTCCCACACAGAGGCAGATGATGACAGAATCTTGTACAATTTGATAGTCATTCGTAATCAGCAGGCCAAAGACTCAGAGGTAAGCACTTTTTGACATCTTGCAGATGATACTGGACAGCAAATATAGCAGTTACAAGAAGCTTGAAAATAAAGAATGAGCTGTTTGGTGTTTTTGTTGTTGTTGTTGTTGTTTTAAAATTAATTGGGCTGGGGTTTTAGCTCAGTGGTTCTGCTGCCTGCCTCATGAGTGCAAGTTCCCAAGTTTGGTCCCTGGTACCAAAAAAAATTAATTATCTTGGCACACTTTTTTTTGGTACCGGGGATGATATTCTTTTGATATACTCAACGATCACATTTATTGTAGAGAATTTGTTTTTTTAAAATTTTTTATTTTATTCTTTTGGTACCGGGGACTGAACTCAGAACCTTGTGCTTGTGAGGCAGGTGGCAGAACCACTGAACTAAATCCCCGGCCCAGAGAATTTGTACCTGTACATAATATATCTCAATTCTTCTTTTCTTCCCATTCTGGTTTTTTTTTTTTTTGGTACTGGGGATCGAACTCCGGACCTTGAGCATCCCATTGGTGGCCAAGCACCTCACAATCTCTGGCTACGTAGTTTCCCAGCAACTTCCCCTGTTTGCCTGGTAGTGCTGACAGTGGGTCACAAGGGCTGCTGCCACCACGAACAGCCTGCACTGGCTACGGTTCCTGAACGTATGAAAGGACTGTATGGCATTGTTCCTTTTTCAGGGGAAGATCACATTTTTACACCACTGTACTGGGTTGACCAGTTAGGGGTTTGCTGGTGACAATGGAACCAGTTCTTCTCTTTCCTTCCTCTTCTTCTCTGATCTTGCCTAAAGCAGCAATAGCACAAGGGAAATAATGTATACAAGTAATTACCCCCGCTGCTACCACCACGCACATGTGGAGCAGGCTGCACAGGATGTTTGGCGCCCAGCCTGACTGCTGTCCCTGGAGGAGCTCCTGCTTCTGTTTTATTTATGCATGGTTTTAAAAAGACAATTAGAGAGCAACATGAGCTACAGAGAGCTCTCAGTGAGCATAGCTTCCTAAGTGGCCATTGTGTGTTTTCTGTGCTGGCATGGGTCTGGGGTAAAGAGTCGTTCAAGAAGCTTTTTCTTCTGGCCAAAGAAATGAAATCAAGCTTGACTCTGGAGGGACTCTGTTACCAAGAAAGGCACCCCAAGACATGACATGAAATGATTTGAAATATCCCTGTTCATAGTGATTCCTTTTTTAAAAAAAAGTGTAAAAGTAGTGTGATTAATAAAAAGGTGCTTCTTCTAAATTTTTAAAATCCAGGTGAATATTAATATATCTACTCATATTCCCCACAGATTAGATCATATATCATATACTGGTCTATACCTTGTTTTTTCACTTAATATGTTTTGGACACATTTCCATTTCATTGTGCTCAGATTTACTTTATTGCTTCTGGGAACTCTGGTATTCTCTTCTATAGATTCACCATCATTTATTCTACCAGTCTCCACTGATACTCAGGTTTTTTTTTTGCTTGTAGAAGCAGTGGTGCAGTGGCCATCCATATGCTAGTTGTATAGCTTCCATATTTTTTTCAGAAAGAAAGTCACTGGGTCACAGTATGTACATTTAAAGTGTTGGAATTGTGATAATGCTTCCTTCTTGGAGGAAACTAGGAAAAACACTTGAAGGTGGAGAACAGAGGTTGCAATCTCAGATCCTTCCAGGGACTAGGTAGCAACATCAGTGAGTGAATTGGGCACTCCTCTCACCCCAGCATATTGAATGGCGTTAGAAACTCATCCTGTTTACGGGGAGCAGTTGCTAAGCTCCAGGTAGCTGTTGACTGGGCTGAGAATGTGGATCTGCAAAGGCTGAAAATTTCGATTTTTTAAAATAGAAGCTGAAAAATCGAAGTTTTTGTATAAAAGGGCCAGATTTAAAAATAATTCAAATAAAAAAATATGTCAGCTAAGCAAAATATGTTAGTGGACTCCTGATATATAAGGACAGGTACAGTGAGTAATTTGACCACTTCTTATTATTTTGTCCAGTATGGTTGAAAAAAAGAACTTAACATTGATTTAGAAGATGAAGGTAGAAAACTGGTCGGGGTGTTTTACATTTGAACAAATTCTATATCTATTACTATTGTTTATTTTCTCTTTCATACAGGAAAACATTGGTACATATTTTAATAAAACAGAGGGTTTTGGCTTTGAAATAAAATCAAATTCTACCCACTAAGGAGCAAGGAAACCTACATATTTTTTCATGTTTCCAGTTTAGAAGCTCAAGCAAGGTATTGAGACAGAACAAAATTTTTTTTCTTGACTAAGAACAACACAAAAGACCTAGGACTGCTCATTCTTGGAATCCTCTGAATAATAAAAAATAATTTCAAAACAGTGTGTGTAGTACCTACATCTTCTATTGAATCTGAAGTGGGTAGAAGAAGCACTACAGATCATTAAGGTTAAATTTATAGTCTTTCAAACTGAAAAACAGTGAGAAAAGAAGATATATATGTATATAAGGAAGCAAATAATGAAGAATAGGCATGAACTTAAAGTAAGGTGCAGTGTCGAAAAGTAAAAGTCGCGTTATTTGAATCTCATAACCATCAAAAGCTTATGGAAAATAGGCTTTCAGCAGAAGAAATGATGCATTGGTAACTCTCCAACTAGTGGAGAAATTGATGCTCTTGCTTTTGAATGATGTCATAAAGTATTTTATCTTTGAATAATGGTAAACAACCTCAAAATCATACCATTGAAACATTATCCTCTTGTCCTTTCTCATTAAACTGGTTGCACTTTACATAATACAGTCTTTTCTAAGGAGTTTAGCAACTTCTAATGATGTTTATACACCTAATTTATTTATTTGTATAAGTAACTATGAGTATACCGAGTGATCTTTCTTCTATGATATGAATAACAATAAAAATAGTGCTAGGCATTCTTTTTCCCACTTTGCATATGTCACTGATGCCATGCCTTCTTAACAGCAGCTCAGAGGTACTGTAGATATCATTACACTCTTTCCATTTTAAGCAACTTATGTAAGGACACACAGCTGTTAAGTTGGAAGCCAGGATCTGAATTTGGGCTTTGTGACATAATATATAATGAGTCTCATGGTGGAGATTGTGAGAGAGGAATAGGTACTCTCTAATTAGATATAGATTTCAAAATACATCAGCAAAGTCTGCCCAAAGCCTATGCCTGGGACTTTTGGAGGTCAGTGAGTATAAAGGGCATTTTCACATGAAGGGGATGCGAGGCTTGTTTGGTTAGAGGCTGGAGTCTGTCTTCAGGAAGTGGTCCTGGGAATGGCACGTTTCCTATGTTATACTTAAGGGTGGTGATTGAAGTTGGTTAAAAAATCATTTTCTGAGCTGTTTGATAAGCTCTGTGAGTTTCATCCTTCTCATTTCCATCCTTTCTTCACCTTTTTTAGGTTCTCTGACCTGTGCTATTTGACACCTCTTCCAGTGGTTCAGTAACACTTCTCATAGGAGTTTGTACATTATTTCCGCTCTGCTCAAAAAGCATGTGTTCCCTTTTTTGGATATATGTAGTACTGAGGATAGAACCCAGGTCACTGAACTATCCTCCAGCCCAACTTTGACACTTTTAATTAAGAAAATACAAGCTTAAAAAAACATACAAGCTTAATATCAGATAATTCTCATAAACATCTTTAAGCACTGTTTTGGTTCAAAAAATAGGTGATGTTGGGGCTGGGGATTTAGCTCAGTGGTTCCGCGGCCTGCCTCACAAGTGCAAGATCTGGAGTTTGATCCCCGATACCCCCCCCCCCAAAATAGGTGATGTTTATTAGGCATAAAAGGTGATAGAAGTTCCGAGCTTATCTTTTAAAGCTTTTAAGTAATTACATGCTCAAAAATGTATATAGCTCTCATGAGTGGTGCCTGCCTTCTTGTGACTGAATGATGCAATATTCACACATCAGCAGAGCCACATAATGACCAGATACTTGTGTCTCTAGAGTGATCCCCTGGAAACCACACTCTGTTGAATCCTGGGGGAGTGGCTAAATACCACTTTTTAAAAAAAATTACAAAGGCAAAAGCATAACATGTTGCTTGCTGGTTTGCAATGTGTTTGCTCTTCTTGTGCGTCCACAGTGTCGCCGGCCATTGTAAACAGGTCCAGCAACATATTTTGTATAGGACTAGGCCTTCCCACAGCTGTTTTCTAAAGTCAGCCTGCCACATCTGGAATCAAAGAAGTGGCCAAGCAGAGTGGATTGGAATATTAGGTGGGAGCATGTGACAAAGGGCTGAGCTGATCATGAACCAGCTACATAACTCTGAGGCCGTCAGACATGCAGGTATTTCAGTTTGACTCTGCATTTCTGTCTGAGGAGGTTTCCAGAATTAGAAAGAGCCTTTCTGTCAGGGCCATCTGATTTCTCTCTGAATGGGTGAACATGAGCTTCTGTTAGAGATAGGAGTGCAAAGTTTGCCAACCAAGAAGGAGCAAAATAACTTTGGAAAATTGAAGGAGTTCTCTAGATAATTCTGAGTTCTTTCAAAGGCCTGTATTTGGGGGTTCAAATTATTAAGGTTTTGAGTAACTCTATTGCTTATTTTACTTTGCTACTGATCATTTGGGTTTAAGGGATTTTTTTTTGGGAGATAGAAGGGGTATAGAATCTGAGGATAAAGGATTCTTGTCCTCTATTTTCTAGGTAGAAGTAATTATTAGATATTATGCTGTGTGCTAAGCAGCATCTGCATGCTCACCAGAAGAGCACTGAGCCCTCATGGGACCGCTAGGAGAGGCATCCCAACAGGCATGATTAGAGACGGCATCATCTCTACAGGAGGTGGAGGGAATGAGGGGAGAACTGGGATCGCAGGTCAGATCTGTATGACCTGGAAACCTGTATGATTAAAAACACTCCTCTCGGGCCGGGGATTTAGCTCAGTGGTTCCGCCACCTGCCTCGCAAGTGCAAGGACCCGAGTTTGATCCCCGGTACCAAAAAAAAACAAAAACAAAAACACTCCTCTTGTCTCTTTAGTGAGTTTAGAAAAAGTTTCCAGGTTCCTTTCTTGGTCAAATTTACCATATGAATATTGACTTTCTGCTTTGGGTAGACAGTCAGGTCTGTGTGTTTATTTTATTTTATTTTTATTTTGTTGCGGTACTGGGGATCGAACTCAGGATCTTGTACTTGTGAGGCAGGCATGGTGCCACCGAGCTAAATCCCTGGCCAGGTCTGTGTGTTTATTGACCATGACTCTCCCTGTACCCATTAAATCACTTCATGTACCATCTTTGACCAACTTTAGTGTTTGTGTAGTATCAAGATGTACGGGGCCCTGCATGTAAGGTAATCTGGTGCTGTGGCACTTTTCTGGAACCCACTGTTTTGCACCAGAAGACAGTCTGTTTATATGTTGGTGATCTGCTAACAGATCAAGAATGAAAGGCAAGATGCATGGGACAAAACAAAAGGTAGGGATTTCAGAAATTGTAGTGTTAGAGAAACACACAAATTATTGAAAATAGAGCTTAATGTACTACCAAGACACAGGAAAGAAATGATGTCCTACTGTCCCAGTTTTTCCACCATGTGTCCTTTTAACTATCTTCCCAATCAAGTAACTAGGTCATTTCTGTTGCCCACAGATAATTACATTTTTTTCAATTGAAGATTTCTTCATTGTCTTCATTCATTACTTAATTATAGGGCTGACTGAGGACACAGAAACCTGTGAGGTTAGGTTGGTGGCAGCATTCAGAAAAGAATTACGTTTTTCTCTTGGCTGAGCGTATTGGCAGTGGGTATCTCAGAATGGTATTCCTTGTGATCAAAATAGCTTCTTTGCTTCCATATCAGTCATTGAGGTGGTACTCATCACTTGAGCCTCTTTGTAAGATGGAATAGCCTAAACATTGAATTCAAATTAAGTTACCTCACCCAGAGGTTTTGCTGTTATCAGTCTATCCTATGGAAATTCTCATACTGTTAAACAAAATATATATGTTCTTTGCAGTTTTGAAAAGTAAAAATCTGGAAATAAATTTGTCCAATGAAAGTACTGATTAAATATATCATAAATAGCTATGCTAATAAATGTTATATAGTTTGACAAGTAATAAAGTAGGATTTATAGGTACTGACTTGGAAAGATAGGTATGATCTATTGCTAGGTGTAGATGTATACTATTATCCCATTTGGGTAAGAGCAAATAGGTGCTAATACACAGTGATAAGCTTTGTGGAGAGTTGCCTATGAACTTGTTAGAAGTGGACGGAGGGAAGGAGACTTTTACATTCCTTTAAATTTGTAATTTTCTGTACTTTTTGAATACTTCTCAGATGTATTATTTTGCATATTTATACTTTATATAAAATAAAATTCTGTCCTTATTAGTGGCTTTTCCCTTGGGTGTTTCTAAAGTGTTTTGGTTTATTTTATTGTGGGTGTGCTAGAAAAAAGGATGAGAGTGTGAGGAGAATGTGTGGTTAGGAGGAGGTGGAGCAGGCTTTGAGGAATCCTGCAAGGTAGACTGACACCGAAAGAGCTCATGCTTCATTGCTGTCACTTAGCACTTGTCTTTCATTGTTAAAAGATTCTTTCTATACATCAGGCTCTTACCCTGGAGCTCTCTTTGCAACCAACAGGAGCTTTATTTGTTGGCTTTTTCACCACCCTGCCCTGCAACCATTCCTGCATCTGCCTTTTCTCGAAGTTGGTCTTGATCCTCTTAGAACAAACAAAAATGGCACTTAATTGCACAGAACCTCCGAGAGCTTTTGATGCTGATGCACTGGGACTTCTTGATGTGAGCGTGGCTCACTGTGGGATGGCAGGTGGGTTCTCAGAAGTGCTCCCTAAGAACAGCTTGGCTTGCTTTTTGTCTTTGAGGATGTGAGGGAAATGGGAACACCTGCCCCATTCTGATGGGGGCCCAGGTCTGCTGCTTCTCAGACTTAAACTCTGAAGTGATTTGGAAGGAGACCATATTTTTCTTGACATGAAACAACCCTTCCATGAGTTTCCTAGATACCTGAGGTTCCACAGTTGTTACACATGATTGTGCTATTTATACTGCAGGGATGAGCTGTACCATTTTATGGCTGTGCAGTCTAGAAAGTAGGCCACATAGCTAATGAACACTAGCTGGCACACCTCTTGAAGTAATTGTCTTGTTTAATTATGAATTCACACCCAGTCTCCTTAACCCTTTTGCTGTTGTCATTGTTCCTATTAAAGCCCATAGCTTGGACAATTTTCTGTGGACCTGAGCCAAAATTAACTTAGTTCCTTCTTTTCTAAATAATATCTTTTGCTGTAGAAAGCATGCACTGGGCCCCAGATCGACAGTCTTGGCTGTGCAATCACATTTTTCAACTAAGAGCTGGAAGATTCAGGTGCCCTTCACGAGTAACTAGGCCCAGAAATGGGACCAACCATCTGAAAAGGAGTGTGGTGGTAGTCAGCCTTTCAAAGCACAACAAAAATTTATTTTTTTTCCAATAGTGGAAAATGAACCCAGGGCCTCCACATTGAGTTATGCCCCCAGCCATTTTTAAATTTTTTATTTTGAGACAGGGTCACCCAAATTTGCCCAGCTGGGCTTTGAACTTACAATCCTCCTGCGTCAGCCTTCCAGAGTGCTGAGATTACAGGTGTGTACCACCTTATTTGCCTGAAACCCAAACATTTTTATTCAGTTGTACAGCTGAATATCTTTTAATCGATTCTAGCTTGTTTCTTTGTTTTTATTTTTGCCAGCATCAATTGGGCTTACCAGAAAGTTTTGAAAATAGGTACAAGTGGTAGAGATACAAATCCACTGCAGTTTGATTTGTGGATAAACCCATATAGGTTTCAGGGATGCGGTATTTTATCCATTTATTCTGGTCTCTTTCCCTGCCATCACTTAAAATTTGGGAGGACTTTGATGAGAGCTAAGAGTTGGAATGGCAACAGCTTGTCAGAAGGGAGAGACTGCTAGACCATGAGCTGGTCAGGGTGTCTGCTCTTTCAATCTAGCCTTGGCTCATCTGCAAAAATAAATTTAAAAATGCTTCTTGACATCTTATGGTGCATACACTGTTATCTGTCTAAAGTGGTCAAGACTTCAGTATTTTTTTCTAAGAAGGAATGACTGCAGTACACACTCAAAGGCATTATTTCTTCACTTGTCCAAGCAGAAGTTTGGAGGGGATAGGTAGTGTGTTAGAATGAAGCAGACTCTTTGGAGTAGGAATGAGCTACCCAAAGTTGTATTCCTGACCAGCAGGATGGGCATCCTTGCATAAATGGCCATTCCTTGTGCTGCTCTGGGCCCCACTCCTAACTTCTGGAGGCTCCTCTCCATATCTCCAGGGTTTTTGTCATATTACCCTCTAGTTATGCTTCCTTTGGTTGGCTCCTTTCCAAGCTTGGGTCTTCCCACAAAACACTAAATGTTCATTTACTGTGTGTAGGCTCAGCTCAGCTGGGAGTTTTAAAAAGCACACATTAGGAGAAAACCAGAGGAATTCAGTGAGGGGTGTGATGGCCGATTAATTTAACCTGATTTGCAATGATGAACTAGTCAACTAAACCCACATTCACGATAACTGGTGAAATATGAGAGAGAGAGAAGGGGTTTTCTGAGCAGGGGCTAGCATGGCTTTCTTGCTGGGCTTCCATCCATGGATAAGTGCTGCAGGGTTTGGTCTTTCCTGAACAAGGGTTGGAGCAACCTCGTTACCTTGGAATAACCCCAAAGGTTTGGGATCCAGGAATCCTGGGATGGAGACAGGATCCTGAGGGTAGAGGCCAAGGCACTGAATAAGGTAGACTGCTTCTTGTCTCAAATGATCTTGTAGGCTGGCCTTAGGGCTGAATTGTTCAGAAGGGTGAACCCCAGGATCAGTTGACAGTCAGCATCTGATACATCTTGTGGGTGACAATAGGAAAATGTGAACCACTAATTGGTGATGCCCAGAATGTCTCTCCCATCCAATGACTAGGTAAGGCAGGACATTTGAGAAATGATGCCCCTTGTCAGCGGCTGATCCTTGGGTAATGTCAAAACACTGGTTGTCCTTCATTCCACCCACTCTGCCCCCTCCTTTGCCCTAGTTTCAAAAGGTCTTTTCGCATTCTGGAGTTTCTATTGCTTCCAATTCCTTTTGACTGTTCTTGCTGTAAGAGTCAAGGACTATGTGAAACTACCAGGAAGGGAAGCAAGCAGAGCCCCTGTTCACTTCATTCATCCTTTTCTTCATTTTTTTGGTCCAGGATATTTTCACCATTATCTGCTCCTGTCTTTATGCGAACTTCTCATCTGAGGCAAAGTGAAACCTGATCATCAGTAGGAATTGGCTCAGGTCCAAATGCATCCAGGCTTTTGATTGCAGGGTTCAAAAGTAGCATTTTACTGACTTAAACTAGCTCCTGTACTTGCAGTGTGAGTGAGGTCATGATCAGAGGTCATTGTTTTTGCATATGTCAGTGGTTTCCCAGATTTTTTCCTGTTACCCCTGGAACTGTTTTCTCAAAATGAAATCTACTGGGAAACTGATAGAATTCAAGCCACTCTGGTTGAAATGGGGTAGCAGCCTAGATTTCTCCATGGTGCGAAGATCCCTAGGCATCTTTGGAGCAGCTGACCAACATAGCTTCAAAAACTGTTGAGCTATTAAAAGCCCACTTAAAGGTCAATTCTGATATCTGCAAACAATAACACATTAGGATCTTAGCAAAGGTTTTGTTTTAGCAAAAAAAGGAAGTTATTAATAGGTCAGCACAAATTAGTTCCTACCCTTTGAGCAAGATGCATGCTCTGGACCTGGAGTGCAATTTGAGGGCATTTTTGAGAGGAAAACAGATGGATTTGGTTCTTCCATGTTACATTTCTCTTCACATTTAGGGCAAACTATGACCCCATTCAGTTTGCCACCTGGTTTCATAAATATAGTTTTATTGGTACATAGTCATGACTATTTGTTTACATATTACTTAGGGTTGCTTTTGTGCTGCAAGGACAGAGTTGAATAGCTGTGACAAAGGCCTAAAATATGTACCATCTAGCTTATTACACAAGAAGTCTGCTGATCTCTACTTGAGGCTCCCCAAGATTTGTCTTTGATTTGATGCTCAGAGGAGTTGGCCCAACTTATTCCATGAATTTAATTTTTCATAGAAAAAGCACATAACAATCCCTTTGAGGAGGGCTTTCTTTTTTTTTTTGGTACTGGGGATCGAACTTGGGTCCTTGCGCTTGTGTACCAGGTGGCGAAACCACTGAGCTAAATCCCCGGCCCTAGGAGGGCTTTCTATACCCATCAATATATGGTACTTTGGAAAAAGAGATTGCCTTAAGAAACAAAATTTTCTAGCTTTCTCATTTATGAGTCTGAAACATTTTTCATTTACTGATTTTCTCTTATTTTGAAAAACAACTATGCAATGATCTGTGAGGTCAGTCTAAATTTTATTTATTTATTTATTTATTTGGCTTAAATTCTTTTATTGGTACATTTTAGGTATACAATACGTTTACATTTTTCATTGGGTGCTTGGATCTGTACATGATCTATCTTGGTTCT
The DNA here is from genome assembly GCF_053883595.1 of Heterocephalus glaber. Classification (NCBI taxonomy): domain Eukaryota; kingdom Metazoa; phylum Chordata; class Mammalia; order Rodentia; family Bathyergidae; genus Heterocephalus; species Heterocephalus glaber. The sequence continues at coordinate 9,140,517 of NW_028258153.1, forward strand.
TATTTTTTTTCCCCATTACCTGTGCGCCCTTCATCCCCTCCACCCTTCCCTATTTACATAGATTTAGTTTCCATTTTTTTTCTTTTCTCATAATTTTTTCTTTCCCTTCTTTCCTTTCCCCTTCCCCTCCCACCACCCCTCCACCTTTGGACCTTTTCCTATTTCAAATTATCAATTATTTGTTTTAATCATTTTAATCCTTATTTACACTTTCAGTTTCTCACACTAGAGAAACTATTTGGTATTTATCCATGTGTGTCCTATTTATTTCACTTAAGAGTATGGCCTCAATATGCATTTAGCTATAAATGTCTCTAGTTTCTCGTTCTTTATTGCTGAGCAGTACTCCGTTTTATAAAAAAACCCACATCTTCTTTATCCAGTTTCCAGTTGATGGGCACTTGGGCTGTTTCCAAGCTTTAGCTATTACAAATTGTACCACTATAAGCATGGATGCACATATATCACTGTGGTATGATTCTTTTAATTCTTTGGGGAAGATACCCAGCAGGGAAATAGCTGGGTCAAATGGGACCTCCAGCCCTAGTTCTTTGAGGTATCTCCATACTGATTTCCACAGTGGTTGCACCAGTCTGCACTCCCACCAGCAATAGAGAAGGGTTCCTTTCTCCCCACACCCCTGCCAGTATTTGTTATTGGTTGATTTCTTGACAGCAGCCATTCTTTCTGGGGTGAAGTGGAATCTCAGTGTTGTTTTCATCTGCATCTCTCGAATGACCAATGATGTTGAACATTTTTTCATATATTTATTTGGTGCTTTTACTTCTTTGCCTGAGAAATTCCTGTTCATTTCAGATGCCCATTTTTGAACTGGTTCTTTGAATTTGGGGGGGGGTCTGATTTTTTTCATTTCTTTATATATTCTAGATAGTAGACCTTTGTCTGAGGTACAGCTGCTAAAAATTTTTTCCCACATTGTAGGTTGTCTCTTAGGTCTGTTGGTGATTTCTCTTGCAGTGCAGAAGCTTTTTAATAAGATGAGATCCCAGTTGTTTATTCTTTGTGCTAGTTCCCGTGCTATTGAGGTTTTGTTCATAAGGTCTTTCCCTATGCCAATGTCTTCAAGAATTCTACCTAACTTATCTTCCAGCAAGTTTAATGTTTCTGTTTTGATATTTAGATCTTTAATCAACTTCAATTTTAGTTTAGTGCATAGTGATACATGTGGGTCTAGTTTTAATCTTTGGCATGTTGAAATCCAGTTTTTCCAACACCATTTATTAAATAGGCTATCTTTCCTCCAATGAGGGTGGTTGGCTCCTTTGTCAAAGATGGGGTGGCTGAGTATGTCTGGAGTTGTTTCTGCATCTTCTAATCTATTCCACTGATCTTCAGGTCTGTTTCTTTGCCAGTGCCATGCTGTTTTTATCACAGTAGCTTTGTAGTATAGTTGGAAGTTGGGGATTGTGATACCCCCAGCCATGTCTCTGTTTGGGTTGTTTTCTCTAGTTCTGTGAAGTATATTATTGGAATTTCAATCGGCATTGCATTAAATCTATATAGTAGTTTTGGAAGTATGGCCATTTTCACTATATTGGTTCTTCCTACCCAGGAACAAGGGATGTCTTTCCATTTTCTTATATCTTCCTCAATCTCCTTTTTCAAAGTGCTGTAGTTTTCAGTGTAGAGGTCTTTTGCTAGATTGATTCCTAGATATTTCATTTTTTTTGTATGCTATTGCAAAAGGAATTGTTTCCTGAATTTCTCTCTCAGTGGGTCTGTTATTTGTGTATAAGAAGGCTATTGTTTTTTGAGTGTTGACCTTATATCCAGCTACTCTACTGAATCTGTCAATTAGGTCTAGAAGTCTTTTTTTTGGTACCAGGGTTCAAACTCAGGTCCTTGCGCTTGCAAGGCAGGCAGCAGAACCACTGAGCTGAATCCCTGGCCCTAGGTCTAGAAGTCTTTTGGCTGAGTTTTTTGGATCTTTTATGTAAAGTATCATATCATCAGCAAATAATGACAGTTTAACTTCTTCCTTTCCTATCTTTATTCCTTCTATTTCTTTCTCTTTTCTAATTGCTGTGGCTAATGTTTCCAGAACTATATTGAACAGGAGTGGTGATAGAGTGGGCATCCTTTTCTTGTTCTTGATTTTTTTTTTTTTTTTGGTAGCGGGGATGGAACTCAGGTCCTTGCGCTTGTGAGGCAGGCGGCGGAACCACTGAGCTAAATTCCCGGCCCTCTTGTTCCTGATTTTAGCGTGAAAGTTTTCAGTTTTTGACCATTTAGTATGATGCTGGCTGTTGGTTTTTCATAAATAGCCTTAATCAGGTTGCGATAAAGACCTTCTATTCCAATTTTCTGTAGCGTTTTTATCATGAATGGGTGTTGGATTTTGTCAAATGCCTTTTCTGCATCTATTGAGATGATCATATGGTTTTTGTCCTTGACCCTGTTAATACAGTGTATTACATTTATTAATTTACAAATGTTGAACCATCCTTGCATCCCTGGGATAAATCCGACTTGGTCAGGGTGTATGATTTTCTTGATGACCCTCTATATTCTGTTTGCCAGTATTTTGTTGAGAATTTTTGCATCTATGTTCATTAGGGAGATTGGCCTGTAGTTCTTTTTTGGGGTTGGGTCTTTTCTTGGTTTTGGAATTAAAGTAACACTTGCTTCCAGGAATGAGTTTGGAAGCCTTGCTTCCCTTTGAATTTCCTTGATGAGTTTAAAGAGTGATGGTGATAGTTTTTCAAATGTCTTGTAGAATTCAGCAGTGAAGCCATCAGAACCTGGGCTTTTCTTTGTTGGTAAATTTTTAATTACGTTTTCAATTTCACTCATTGTAATTGGGGTGTTTAGAATTGCTATATCTTCTTCATTTAACTTTAGCAATTCGTATGTATCTAGGAATCTGTCCATTTCTTCTCTGTTTTCCATTTTATTAGAGTGCAGATTCTCAAAGTAGGTATTGATGATCCTCTGGATTTCTGCTGGATCTGTTGTGACTTCACCTTTTTCATTCTTAATTGCATGGATTTGTGCCTTTTCTTTCCTTTTTTTTGATAAGGTTGGCTAAAGGTTTATCTATTTTATTTATTCTTTTGAAAAACCAACTCTGATTCATTAATTTTTTGTATCGTTCTCTTAGTCTCCATTGCATTTATTTCTGGTCTGATCCTTATAATTTCCTCTCTTGTACAAGCTTTGGGTTTGTTGTGCTCTTCTTAGGAGCTTGAGGTTCTGCATTAGGTTATTTGAATACTCTCTGTTTTCCTAATATGGGCATTCAGTGCTATGAATTTCCTGCATAGAACTGCTTTCATTGTGTCCCATAGATTCCTGTGTGTTGTACTGGCAGTATCATTTACTTGCAGAAACTGTCTAATTTCTTCTGTGACCATTGGTTGTTCAGGAGGGTGTTATTCAATTTCCATGTGTTTGTGGGAGTTTTGCGGTTTCTTATGTTATTGACCTCTCCAATTGCATTGCACTATGGTCTGATAATATACAGGGGGTAACTTCAGTTCTTTTACATTTACTTAGACATGTCCTATGAGCTAGCATGTGGTTTATTTTGTTATTTTGGTTTTTTTTGGTACCGGGGATTGAACTCGGGTCCTTGCGCTTGCACAGCAGGCAGCGAAACCACTGAACTAAATCCCCGGAACCATGTGGTCTATTTTGGAGAATGACCTGTGTACAGCCGAAAAGAATGTGCATTCTGATTTTGTGGGGTGGAACACTCTGTAAACATCTATTAAGTCCATTTGTTCAATAGCTTGGTTTAGTTCTAAAATTTTGTTGTTAATTTTTTGTCTAGGTGATCTGTCTATTTGTGACAGTGGGGTATTGAGGTCCCCCACTACAATTGTATTAGTGCTTATTTGTTTTTTCATGTCCATTAATATTTGTTTTGTACAGTTGGGGGCATTCGTATTTGGTGCATATATATTTATGATTGTCATCTTTCCTCTTGGATTGTTCCCTTCACAAGGATGTAGAGATCATCTTTGCCTCTCTTAAGTAGTTTTGGTTTGAAATCTACTTCGTCTGCAAATAAGATTGCTACCCCTGCTTTTTTCTGGGTTCCTGTGGCATGGAGAACTGTTTCCATCCTTTTACTTTCAGTCTATGAATTTCTTTTTGAGTTCGGTGTGTTTCTTGTATATAGCATATTGCTGGATTTTGCATCTTAATCCATTCTGTCAGTCTATTGCTTTTGATTGGTGAATTGAGGCCATTAATATTGAGAGTTATAATTGATAGATATTGACTCATTCTTGACATGATGTGTTGCTGTTGTTGGCTCTTTTATTCCTTATTATTTTCCCCCTTTGCCTTTAGTTTCTTACCTTGCCTGGTGGCTTCCTTCTGTTGGGTGAGGCCATACTCTTAAGTGAAATAAATAGGGCACACTTGTGTAAATTCTGAATAGTTTCTCTAGTATGAGAAACTGAAAGTGCAAATAAGGACTAAAAGGTATAATAGATAATGTGAAATAGGAAGAAAAGGGGCGAAGGGGAAGTGAGAGGAGTAGGGGAAAGGAAAGAAGGGAATGGAATTAATATGAGAAAATGAAAAAATGGAAACAAAATCTTTGTAAATAGGGAGGGCTGGAGGGGTTGAAGGGAGAGCAGGAGAATGGGGAAAAAATAAGAACCAGGAGAGATTATGTAAAGGTGTAAATTTCCAATGACAAATGTCATCGTAGTGTATACCTAAAATGTACCAATAAAATTAATTTTTAAAAACCCTATAATTGTCAAATATGTTAAATTGTATCCTATGTTAAATTACTGTCACCCCACTCTTTTCCTTCCACATTCTGGGATTTAAAATCTACCAGAATTGTTTTAAGGGTTTTATTAGAATAAAAGGAGGCTCACCATGTTGATAAGGAGGAAAGAAGAGGACTGATAAGGCCTTGAAAACTGAGAATACCTGCTGAATTCAGGATCCACAAGCAACTTTTTGATTGGGTTAGCCAGGAGTCATTCATGTGTATATAACAACCAGGAAAGAGTGGAGAAATATCAACAAATGTGGTAACAAGGGAATTACTAGGCTTACATAGTTATTTTGCCTTGAGGCTTGCGATATCACACTGTCCTGTAGGCTTTTAAGAGTGAACCCCAGATACTTGAGGTTATATGCAAATATGATGCCATTTTATATTAGGGACTTGAGCATCTTCAGATTTCCGTTATCAGAAAATATCAAGAATAAAACCTGTGCAAATCTTCCCACATAGTATAAGTTATCTCTGGAGTTACTTGTAATACCTAATGTAATGTCAATGGTATATAAGTAGTGGTGGTACCGAACTTCCTCAGGACCAATGAAAAGAAATAGTTTTTAAAAAATATTTTTGAGGAGCCTGGGATTTAGCTCAGTGGTTCCAGCGCCTGCCTCTTAAGCACAAGGTCCTGAGTTCGATCTCTGGTACCAAAAAAAATTTTTTTTGAACCATACTTACACCCTTGGACGTGGAACCCACAGATATGGAAGGCCGACTCTAAAAATAAATAGTTCATGGGCCGGGGATTTAGCTCAGTGGTTCCACTGCCTGTCTAGCAAGCGCAAGGTCCCAAGTTTGATCCCTGTTACCAAATAAATAAATAAATAAATAGTTCAAATTAATATATTTTATTTAACCCACTATATCCAAAATATTATTTCAGCATGTCATCAATATAACAAGTATTAATTTGGCACTTTACATTCTTTCTGTTTGCCTTCAAAAATCCATTGTGGGGTCGGGGATTTAGCTCAGTGGTTCTGCTGCCTGCCTCGCAAGCGCAAGGACCTGAGTTTGATCCCCACTACCAAAAAAAAATCCATTGTGTGTTTTACATTGATAGAACATCTAAATTCAAACTAGTTCCAATTTAGGAGCTCAGTAGCTGAGAGTGGCCAATGGCTACCCCTGTACTGAACAATGCAGGTAAAACCCCATGTGGCTGGTGTGTGGGAAGCACAGGTCTAATGCTGAGGGACATCCATATCTTTAAGTGTCTTCTGGACTCTGGATACATAGAGTTCATCAACTGACCTAAACTCGAGCCAGTTCTTTGAAGAAGCAGCCTTCCTTGATGATACATGCTTATGGTAATTGTATGAATTAGCTATTTATACCTTAGCAGAGTTTTAAAAAATTTGTTTATTAGTATGTGTTTGCTATACATAATACATTCATTGTAAGGAGCCGACACATGTACATAATATATCTTAATGTTTTTCCAATCTCTTACCCTCTCTTCCCTTCTCCCTGCCTCTTTTTTTTTTTCTGGTACCAGGGATTGAACTCGGGTCCTTGTGCTTGCAAGGCAGGCTTCAGAACCACTGAACTAAATCCCTGGCCCTCCCTGCCTCTTTAGTTCCTCTTTCCTTTTGTAGAGATGCTAGCTCCTTATTTCATATTATCTATCCTTATTTTGCTCTTTAAATTATTTATACCTTTAATAATACATTGTTTCCCTTATGAGAAACTGTACAATATTTGTGCTTGTGTGTCTGGTTTATTTTATTTAACTTTATGGTCTCAAGGTGCACCCATTTCCCTACAAATGACTCAACTTTATCTTTCTTTATGGCTGAGTAGTACTCCCTTGTGTATATATATACATCACATTTTCTTTACCCATTCATCTGTTGATGGACATCAACCACTGCCAAGATTTAGTAATTATTTTGGATACATAGAAGGGGAATAATTGCATTGAATGGAATTTCTATTTTAGTTTTTGGGGAATCTCTATGGTGGTTGTATTAGTTTACATTCCCACCAACAATGTGGAAGTGTTTCTTTTTCTCTGCAGCTTCACCAGCATTTGTTATTATTTGATTTATTTGATAATAGCCATTAGAATGTAAATCCTTCTTTCTTCACCATGAGCAGGAATTTAGTCATATTATTATTATTTTTTTCCTGTACTGGGGATCAAACTCAGGATCTTGGACTTGCCAGGCAGGCGCAGTGCCACTGAGCTACATCCCTGGTCCTTGTTTTCCTTTGGTAACAGCAATTAATTGTATTTTTTCCTTGCAGCAGCTGAAGCTCCATAACTGAGTTGGCTCTGAGTAGTTGATTTGGAATAACAGTGTCATGTGGAAAATGCCAAGCCCAAGTCCCTCCCACTGGTGGTATCAGCCAGATCACATCCTAAGCTTTTCCCTTCTAACCCTAAAGCTGTGCATGGTTTGGAACCCCCCAAATTAGACAAAATGACCTAGCATTTCATTGCTGAGCAGTCACTTTCTGTGGCTTTTCGGCCAGCAGGAGCTATGAGCTATCCTTCCATTTAATCTGATTAAAATCAGATAAAGAATTAGGTCAGAAGCCTCTAGCTGCAAAGCAGTCTGTGTTCAGAACTCCAGCAGAGCTGTGGAATAAAAATAAGCAAGGACAGTGGGAAAGGAATTACACAGAACTTGCATTTGACCTGTTCTAGGTCAAAACTCTAGCTCAGGTTCTGAAACCAGACAAGCATTGCAGTGGGCAGTAGTGAGACTACATTAGCAACCAGTAGGTTTGTGATGTTCTAAGATACTCTAAGCAGTAACTCCAAGATGATGGTATTTGGAATTTGAGGTTCTGCATGGCATGTAGAGATGAACTGCCCAAAAGTTTCAGACTTTAAAGCATCAGAGCATCTGGGGTGGGGCCTCAGAGCCTAGAGGTCAGAGCAGCATCCTAGGCCAAGGGGCCTCATAAATTCCAAAGAACCAGTTTCTTCTGGGTTACAGAGGAAAGACAAAGAAGTAGCTCTGGAAGGTCAGTAAGGAGGACCCAGTATGATGCAGGCCTGTTTTGCTAGCCACACAATGCCAATGACTGAAATGATGAGTTTTACAAACGAGTAAGAGTTTATTCATGAGTTAGACAGGTCTGTGGAGTCAGGAGAGCAAGCTTCAAATCTGCCTCCACAAGGATGGTGTAGGGGTTTTTATGGGATAAAGAAGTATGGTGGTCTGAGGCATGGGGAAAGGTGATTGAAGATGAGGAAAAATGAAGTAATTGGTGGTTTGCACATGCCTAGTCAGACTTCATGGCTCTCATGGTTAGAAAATGGTGATGTTAGTATGCTCTGGGAGGTGGAGTTTTTACCCTATGACTTTGAAAGGTCACCCATTGGAGACACACAAAGGCCCAAGTGAAGGGTTGGTAGATTCAACCAGCTTGAGTCACCTCCAAGTTCTGGAAAAACATTGATCATGACCTATATGACAAAGCTAATGGGAGTATATTGCCTAGGTATGTGGCCTCTTAAATTATTGGTAAAAGCTAGTAAGTAAAAGCAAGTGAAGCTAGAGGGTTCATTCCAGTTTTTCTTTGCTTTCAACACCTGCAATTCGATCAACCTAAAGAGAATACCCACTTCAGAATTTGACCCACACAACTAAAAGGGCTTATTTCCTTCAGTGGTGGTCACCAACAGACCTTCCTTTTTTTTACAGCGAGTGTTCCAGGGGACAGGATATCCAGGTTGAACCAGTGAAGCCAGGCATTGGTGGCAGCTGTTGGGGGCCAAGTCCTAGAGCCCCACAGATCAAAGAGCAAGGTCCCTGAGTGTCGAGCCCTCCTGGACTCCAAACCCTGTCACTCTGTCTTCTAAGGTTCATCTGATGTTTATCCTCTGACACACTGAGTTCCTCTGCTCTGTCACTTCAGCCAGTGCCATTTAGACTCAAGTTGGGGCAGGTGGCTATTGAGTGGACTGGCTGTCTAGGAACATCAAAATACAATTCTGTCTTTCCCTCTTACACACCATGTCTGATGGATGGAGAGAATAGACTTTTATTTTATTTTATTTTTTGGTACTGGGATTGAACTCAGGACCTTGCACTTGCAAAGCAGGTGGCAGAACCACTGAGCTAAATCCCTGGCCCTAAGAATAGACTTTTATAGTAGTGCTGAAAAGTGATGACTCTCCTGGGCAGGTGACCTTGACACTGTCCAGACCAAAGTGTGTTTAAAGGAAACTCTGAGCTTCCTTTGCACAGTTGACTGTCACCCCTCTTTTCTGTCAAGTCTCCCCAGCCTATCCTTGCACAGGTGACATGGGATCTGGTTGCATTGATCTTCCTCCTGCTGTCAGGCCATGAGGGGCAGCCAGAGACTAGAGAAAGGGCATCTTTCTGACTATCTCCTGGCCCTGAGTGGCCACACCAGAGGCCATTTTTGGAACGAAAGTCCCAGTATATTATGTTTCATTTGTCTCTTTGGGACATTTCCACATTAGTGACAGAGAAGGTCAACATAGTGGGCTAAATTTGGACCTAATTGAATGGCAACTTCCAATATTGTGAAAAACATGGGATTTGGAGTCAAATAGATTTGAATTTAAATTTTAAGTTCTAGGGGCCAGGGATTTAGCTCAGTGGTTCCAGCACCTGCCTCGAAAGTGCAAGGTCCCAAGTTTGATCCCTGGTACCCAAATAAATAAATAAATAAATAAATAAATAAATAAATAAATTTTAAGTTCTTCACTTAATAGTTGTAAGATCTCAGCTGGGTTGCTTAACCTCACAGAGTCTCACTTGGTAGGTTCCTAGAAAAGGATCCATACATTTATCGTCTCAGATTTGTGATGAGCATAACACTGCTTATGGAGTGCCTGGAACAGGGCCTGCCACACAGTGCATCTTTGATATTACTATTACTGAAAAAAGACATGTCTAAAAAGCACTTTTCAAATATCAAGTGCCTTATCAGGGACAGAGTGGAAGAGGTTAATGGATCATTTGATTTTACTTCACCTTTCTTGAATTTATTATTTTCCAAACATATGGGAATCAAAATATCTCATTACATAAACCTGCCTTATCCAAAATAGGCATGGATTAGCCCATGTGGCTTTTCCTGATTAGATTTAGTGCTGCTTTCTAGATTCAAAATAGCCACTCAATCACCAACAGAATCTGACCTTCACATACACCTTCATGGGCAGTTGAATTCAGGAAACTATGTGGAGAACATACTGTGTTCAAAGGACTGTGTAGGACATGGATGAATCTAGGTTGTAGTGTCCAAGAGCCTATACTCTCATAGAGAAGGAGATATTACAAATATCTATGTAATGATATCTAGACAATAGGTCTATAACAGTCTTGTTCACAAAGGGGCTGAAGACATTCAGAAGGAGAATTACTTACCAGTTGAAAGAGGTGATGTTATTTGAACTGAGCCTTGAAGGGTGAATAGGATTTAGATGCAGAGAGCTGAGGACATGAAGACTTTTGGTCAAAGGCCTGGAGGTCCAGTATGCATTGGAGAATAGAGTAGTGGTTTTAAGTGTTGGGGCATACTGTGTGGGAAGGGCTATCATCAGGAACAAAATAGGAAGGGGTGCAGAGACTGAACTATTACTATTACTGGGCTGACTGCCAGGGGATGGGATGAAGGGACACGGAGGCAGGGAGGGCAGCAGGTGCAGGCTCCCCTTTGAAGCCATGTGCAGCCTTGGAAATGGAACTTGAGGTGATCAAGGGGTTAAGGGAAGGCACCTTGGGGTGCTTGCATAAGTGAAACCAGCTGGCATATTAAGAAAAGTAAACTACTGTAGTTCTCTGCAAACCCCTTTTCTTTTGGATTGGGCATCTCAGGTCAAGCATTTGGGTGATTGTTCACATGTGCCAGCTGACTAACTCCGGGAGGAGGCAGCCTGTCATGTGAGAGTGAAACCGTGGTTTGTCACGAGGAGCTGAGGAAGACTAGGCTGTTTCTGAAGCAGGCATTCTTGTAACCCTGTAATCTCCCAAGCATGGAGGCGTACATAGAAGGGTGCAAGCTCTGCATGGAGTTTTCTAGAGGAATGCTTCCTTGTGAGACAGGTGGACGTTAAGGGGGTTAGCAGAGCAGGTACCATGGGTAAGTGTTCCCCAGGGTTCTGTCCTCAAGCCTGAGGCATAGTTTCCGAAACAGCTCTTCCCTTTGCAAACAAGCAGAGGTCATTACAAAATATTTACATTGTCTCCTTGGTCTCTAGAATTTCAGACCTTTGGAGCTCCTGCCACCCTCACCAGCCCTGCCTCTTCAAGGAAATGACTTGGTCTCAGCAGTCCAGACAGGAAATGAAAACAGGTGGAGGGAGGGAGTGTCTGGGGGAGGAAGGGGTGGGGAAGTGGGCGGGGCTTGAGACCCATCCCACCGTCTTTCCGGAGGGAAGAGCTGGAGGGAAATCACCAGAGGAAGTCTGGAGGGGGCTGTGTCCCAGAAAATCCACCCTTTTGGAAGAAAACTGCCCTAGGTGTGGCAGCATTCTTGATTAGAGTGTGGGAGGCCTGCCTCTCAAAAAGTTCTATTTTCCCTTCAGACTTCCTTTGCTTTGTTTTTCCTCTCAATCACTCCCTTCCTGTTTTAAGAGGCTGTGTGGGTAGTGGCTAAGTGTGGTGGCCAGACTGCCTGGGTTTGAATCAGCTCTTCACCTACTACTGTGTGCACTTGGGCAAGTTACTTTATCTCTTTGAGTCTCCGTTTCCTCTTTGTTAGAATGGATTACAATGTATCCATTTCATAGGGTAACACTTCAGATTATGAGGATTAATTGAGTAGATTTTAGAGCACTGCTTAGGAAATAGTAGATGCTTTATCTGGTCTATAAATATTAACTCTTACCTATCTCTAATCTGTCATCTGTATACCTCAATTATTACCATCTATCTACTAGTCATCTATCATCTGTATGTATGTATCCTTTCATAATGCCTGTTTGGATTTTTGTCCAGTGATACAAAAAAATACCGAAAGAGCCCATATCATTTATATTTCTAGGAATTATAAAGATTTCTGTGGAAAATATAGAAATTGTACTTTAGGATTCTAATCACGGGGGGCTCATTATCTTTCAGATCTTTCATTCCCAGGAGAAAGTTCCTCTTTACATTGACCTTTTTCTTGTGACTTCCACCTGCTACTTTTACTTCTATATTCTGAAACTATTAGGCAAAAAAAAAGGAAAGAAAATGAATCCTTATCCCATTTAGCAACTATTTAAAGTTTGAAGATGTTTATTACATCCTTCACAGCTCTCTAATTCCCAGATCTGTCAGCTAGGCTGCCATGCCATCGTAGCTGCTTTTCTCTTGGCTAAAGGGCTGTTTGACAACTCCGCTATGATCGAACTCGACCTTGCGCTTGCGCGGTGCCACTGAGCTAGCTCAATTGCTACTTCCTTTTGAGCAACACTTCTATTAATACAGTTTAATGTTGCATTACCTTTTTGGCTACATTTTCATTTCTCTAAAGCAAGGTCCACTTATTACTCATTTTTTTTGGTACCGGGGATCGAACTCGGGACCTTGGGCTTGCGAGGCAGGGGCCAGAACCACTGAGCTAAATCCCCAGCCCTTTACTCATCTTCTTTTTGTAAGCCCAGTGCTGTACTTGGCACAGAGAAGGTGTCCAATAAATGCAAATAGAATGGCATATTTTGGGTGGACTTGGAGCTTTGGGGTTATTTAAACCTTAGACCTTTCTTTCCTATGTAGTGTACACATGTCCTGTAAGGCATGTGTGTTGCTTTGTGCTGATTTGTTTCAACCTAAGAGTAGGGTACGTATTTGTTTATTCCTAATAAGTTGTGACCTTTAGATGTTATTTCATAGGCTTTTTGGTTATATGTTTCAAATGGTGATTTTTTTTTGTTCTATGAATTAGTAATCATTCCTATTTTGTGATCTTTGGCTATACCACATTACTGACCAGAAAATGATGACTTAGCTCTGAAATTGAACCTGTAGTTCATTCTGGGGACCTTTTTCTAGCCTGATGATAATGGTTTTGAGTACTCCTCAGTGGTTCCAAAGTGACCCTAATCAGCATTATCCACCTCAGGCTTTTCTGTTCCAGGTGAATATGAAAGAATTTCTTAGGTGCTTGCTGAAATTCAGATACCCACCACTTATTTATTACATGTCTTTCTCCTACTTATCTGATATTTTCTGGTACCTAAAGGATGAAAGAAAACTGAACTAGGGAAGCAGTCAATCGATTTCTCCATCTTTTAGAGAATTCCTCTTCATTTTTTTGGTACCGGGGATTGAACTCGGTTCCTTGCGCTTGCACAGCAGGCAGCAAAACCACTGAGCTAAATCCCCGGCCCATGATTGGGTTTTGTAGTGTGAATTCTTGTTTCTGGTACCGGGGATCGAACTCAAGACCTTGTGCTTGTGAGGCAGGTGGCATCACCACTGAGCTAACTCCCTGGCCCTATAGTGTGAATTCTTCATATGTGAAGACCAGAAAAAGAAATTCAGTTGTCTAATACTAAGTAGAATTGGCTCACAGACTATTCCAGAAGTAGGACTGATCCAGGAAGCCTATACCTTTAGTTCCACTGAAGTTCAGGCTGGTTTCTGGCTGTGAGGCTGGAACCTGGGTTATTCATCCTGCAACACTCTGTGAGCCTCCTGCCACCTTGAACTCAGCTCCCTGCTAGCTTGAACTTGGCTCCTTGACCTCCTGCTGACTTGCACTCTGCTCCACCGCACCCTGAATTGGGAGCCACTAGATGGAGCCAACTCACAGCTGCTCTGAGTTCCAAGCTCAGTTGGCTCTTCCAAAATGGCAACTGGCCAATTGATCTCTGTGGGGGGACACGTGAACTCAGCTCACCAGCCACTGCAGTCCCCTGCGTCCACCCCTCCGTTCCACTGATGTGCTTCTTCATGGAGGTCTCTGGGGTTGCCAGTAGTCACCATGCATCTGCAGGTTCAAGCCATTCCTCCCATGCAGCAAGCCAGGGCTCAGAAAGAAAGCGCTGCTTGCCACCTTCTTCTGTGTTGCGGTCCCTCTCTTTCTCCTCCCCCTGGGCTTCAGGTCTCATTTCAGATGCTTGCCCTTCCCTCCTTCTCTTTCTCACATTGCTATATTCCAGAGACTGGACACCAAATCTTGGAGGGGCTGTTTCTCTGCTGTTCCCTATCTTCCTGGAAGTTACATTATCTTTTATAATGAAAAATAAATTGATCTCTTTTGAAATTGTTCCTAAGTTTAAGAGGACTTAAAATATATATAACTTATTGTTAAATATATATATTTTGAAATGTAGAAATCATCTTTTGAAAATTATTTTATTATTAAATAAAATTGTATATATTATATACAAGTTTTGAAATATACATATATCATGGAATGACTCAATCGAGCTAATTAATGTATGCATTACTTCAAATGTTTATGATTAACTCGTCTTTTAAATAAGAAATAAAAAGTATTTTTTAGTCGTTCCAGTTATTAACAGTGTTATAGTATAGATAAGAAGCAAATGTTGTTTTTTAACTTTAAAAAACTTACTTGACAAGAGAAAATTTCAAATGTTCAAGACGTAGGTAATGATTTGATATACCTATACATTGTATAATAATTACACAAATGAATATGTACTTTACTATCCATAATCACTAGTTGGGTAAGTGTAGGGGGTAATGACACTTAAAATCTGTTGTGTTTCAAATTTCAAGTGAAAAATGCAGTGTTATTAACTATAGCCACCATAGGTTGTATTGCCACCTTATGTTCACTGTAGCATTAGGCACAATAACCAAGATACAGAATCAGGCAATGTTCATTAGTAGATGAATGGATAAAGAAAATGTGATACAGACGCACACACACACAGGCACACCCACACCTAAGAAAGAGGGACATCCTGTCTTTTTTTGTTATTGTTGTTTTCAAGACAGGGTCTTCCTATGTAGTTCAGGTCAGCCTTGAACTCACTGTGTAGCTCAGGCTAGCCTCAAACTCATGATGATCCTCCTGCCTCAGCCTCCTGAATGCTGGGACTGTGGCATCCTGTCATTTGCAACAATATGGATGAACCTAAATCTCATTGGGCTGAGTGAAATAGGCCAGACATAGAAAGACAAAAACTGCATGATCTCATACGTAGAATCTAAAATGTCCAGTTCACAGAAGCAGAGAGTGGAATGCTGTTACCAGGGTTTGAGGGTAGAGTGGGAGAGATGTTTTAATGTGCACAAGAAAGTGATTTGAGACAATTTAATCAGGGCTCAAGGTCAAGGCCAGTTCAAAACTAGAAGAGAACTAAACTGTTGATGGTGGCAGGAGATTTGAGTTTTTTTCTGCCCTTTATGTTGTTATCTCAACTTTCTTCTCTAGCAGCTCTAATCCAGTTTGCTCAGTACTAGACAGGAAAAGTCCTCAGGAATTCAGCTATAAATGTCTTCAGTTATTAATTTTCCATCACATGTTTTTCGATTTGACTTGGTTCCCAGGTATTTTATGAAATTAATTCTGTATTATTTCTTTTGCTATGTTTGCTAATTTACTCCTCATTAAAGTTTTAGGCTATGGTATCACATGGACCACTAATATATTATTTCAGAAATTATGAAAAACAGTCATTTTAGAAAGCAAGACTTTAACTTCAGTGTCTAGTAGAATTGAATTGAATTCATGTGTCAAGAATATTTGATCTTTAGTTGTTATTTTCAAATTGCTGCAAGCTTAAAAATAAATCATTATAATTTAAAAAATGGTAGAAATACATCAAAATATTTGCTCTTCTACTAGTAGGGGTTAGGTAAGTGAGTTAGTTATTTTAGTTAGGGAGAAACATAATTGGATAACAATTCATATGTCACCATTTTTCATTTGCTGCACTTAGGACTTTTCTTTGGGGTCATATGTTTAAGAGAAATTAAAATTTTCCTCTTACTGCTTACTTTTTTCAAATACCAATTCTAAGTTAAAATGCTGTTCAAGCTTCTACTGGTTTTAGAGCTTTATTTGTTGTATAAAACTTCCAGGTACTTTTATACATAGTTATTGGGGATTATTCTGTCAAAAGAAGATAGTAATAATATGGATGTATGAAATGCATTGTTTCATTCCATTAATCTTAACAAGTACCTATCATGTGCGGATTGTCTTCAAGTCATGGTAGGGGAAGTTGGAATCCAAAGATGCTTCAGGTATAGATCCACCTCAGCAGAGTTTAAAATCTCATATTAATTGTTACTTATTTGTTGCTTCTCCTTCAGACATTATGTCAGAGAAACAGGCACTGAAACTGAAAGAATTTGTGTAGCATTCAGTGTTGCTATTTATGTATGTATGTATTTATTTATTTAGGTACCAGGGATCGAACTCAGGACCTTGTGCTTGCAAGGCAGGCACGGTGCCACTGAATTAAATCCCTGGCCCTCAGTGTTGATATTTAGAAATAGCAAAATAACCAGTAGATGGACAGCAGGAAGGGAAAATCTCAAGCCTGGATGACCCATTGAGCAGGAGTATCGGAAAAAATAGAGATTTGCCTACATTTAGAGCAGGTCTGAGGTATCAGCTTAAGGAGCTAAGAAAATTAATAGAGACCTTTAATTGTAAGTTAACAAAGCCACCCAATGGTTTGTTACATAAAAGAATAATATAAGCAGCAACTTGTCTGTGGATTGATTGTGCAGGTATTTAATCAAGTGTGATTTAGATGCTGGGCGCTTTTCATTAAGTCCAGAAAAGAGGGTCGGTTTTGTTGAGGCTCTGGCTAATACTTTATTTATGGTCTTTTTGTCAAAAAAGATTTAGGACACCTGAAAGTACAGTGAGATAGCACAAACTAGAACACAAGAACAGAGGAGAAAAAGCTAGTAATAGGCCAAAATTATGGTGATTCTCAAATGTTGACTCCCTTCATATTTTCTTTGAAACAACTCTTAAATTTTCAGGATAAAATGGAGACTGATCAATGGTCAGAAAGATGAAATAATTTTTAGGAAAAGCAAGACCCCATTTGATGCTAAGAGCCGAGAAAATTTTCTCTGGACATCTTCCAAGTGAGATATTGAATGAGTTAATGTGTAATGTTCTCCATTCTCATAGTAGAAATAATTCTGAATCTTGGATGGTTTAATTGTATGTACACTGATTTGGAAGAATGTGCACCAACCTCCATTGGAAGGGCTTGTATTACCTAATGAACTTCAAATAAGCCAGTGGGGTGTAGGTAGTAGTATTGCCATATTGCAAATGAAGCAACTGAGACCCAGTGAGGCTAAGAACTTTTCCAAAGTAAGGCTGTTAATAAATGGTGGAACTGGGATCCAAACCTAGATGGTCTGGTTCAGCACCCATGGTCTTTTCCAGTAGGTTATACTGTCAATTAAATACAGTATGGTCAATTCAGTGAAAAAGAACAATACTCAGGTTCCCCTTCCCTAAATTTATGTAATCTGTGGGGAATTGGATAGGTGTGCTTTAATATGATGTCACAGATGAGGTCAGGGTGGCATATTTTTGAGATGACTTAGTTGACCTTGCTCTCTTCCAGACTTTATCCTCAACTCTAGGCCCTGCAAACTTTTTACATGAATGTGTGCACATGCCTTTGGTTCAAAAAACAATAAACAAAATAAACAAAAAAGGAACAGGAAATCCATGGCTTCCTGACTTTAAGAAGGAAGTTGAAAATCCTTTTTATGCATATCCTCAGATAGAAAATCTAAAATATAGCCATAACAAAATAGACTTTATTTTATTAGCTGTTTTAAAAAAAGTGGTATCTAGAAACATTTGTGAATGGCAACTAAATTTATTTTTCTTAACCAATCATGGAAGTTGATTGGCAGTCAGCAAGGCAAGTCTTGGAAGGAATTTAGCAGGGAAATAATAGTATCATTGAAACATTTTTAGAGGAGTCAAAATTTATAGCTTGAGTTTTAAATGGAGCATTTAGAATGATCTTTTAAGGTGTGCATTAGGCTAGGTGTGTGGTTAATGTCTTTGCTAAGAAAGCTTAGAAGGTATAATCTATAAAATGACTGTTCTATATACATACGTCTCCTTAAAAACAAATTTCCGTGGAATTTAAAAGAAATACTTAGCCTAGCTCAGTGAAGAGTCCAGTGCTCCTAAAAGATTCAATTTCTGTATTGGGACCAACATGATGACTTACTACATACACATAGACTTTTCCTGGTCACTAATTGTGATCTTTTCTTCTATATCTGAAATTCTATCCTCACATTGGTTCATTCTGCTGCCCAGACTTTGGATGGAGTTTTTAATCTCCTGGAAATCTGTTTGCATCTGTTTTATGGATTCCATTTGTTTCCTATGTGGGGATTCCATTATGTTCCTCAGATCCTCTATTTTTTTTATCTGTGTCCTCTCTAGATTTATTAATCATGTCTTGCACCATAAGCAAAATCTTTGCTGTTATCTGAGTAATTATTTCTGATTTCATTTTTCCCAGATCCTCTTTTGTTGCCAGTTCAGAGAGTCCAGGTGGTTAAGTATCAGATTGTTCCATCTTGTTTCCCTTTGGGGTTGCTGTAGGTGATCTGGAAGTCTGTTTTTGAGGCTTGTTTACGTGTCTTCTCATTTCCCTTGGGGGGGGTGCTTCTGGTGCCCACGTGGCTCACCTTCTCTGCCCTAGGAGCTTGGGATGGCAGCAGGGGAGCTTCCTTCCGGGTGCTGGGACCGGCTGAGCTTCTCTGCCCTAGGAGCTTGGGATGGAGGCGGGGAGCTTCCTTCTGGGTGCTGGGACTGGCTGAGCTTCTCTGCCCTAGGAGCCTGGGATGGTGGTGGGGGAGTTTCCTTCCGGGTGCTGGGACCGGTTCAGCTTCTCTCCATACACATAGATTTATAAAGAGCTTTTCAGAATGATAACCTGCTAATAACCAGCTGAGTTCTTGAAAGATTCATCCTAGCAAAGGGATGTAAATAAAATACAGTGGTGCTGAGATATAGTACAGGAAATACAGGCTAGGGAGCAAGACACTTGGGGTTCCCTCATCTATGCTATATGATAACACATGGTGTGTCCATTTTCTCCTGAACTTGGAATGAGACTTGGATTCCTGTACCAACTCTAATCCCTATTGGCTGAATGATATTGGATTAATCAGATAAGCTCTTCAAGCCTCGGTTTTTAGTTTCTTCACCTATAAATTGGCTTACCTATAAGTTAGGCATTCACTGTGTATAGGTATTGTGCTTTTGTGTATTTTCAATCTTTGTTATCTCTCTCTCTCTCTGTCTTGCTCTCTCGCTCTCGCTCTCTCGCTCTCTTGCTCTCTTAACTCATTATGTAGCCTAGGCTGGCTTTGAATTCATGATCCTCCTGATTCAAACCTCCCAAGTGTTGAGATTATAGGCATGTGCGACCACTCCTGGCCTATAACAATCTTAAAGAGGGTATTTACCATTGTTACCCATGAGGTCGCTGTAACAAGTGAGCTACTGCAGCTTGAGACTAGGTAATGTGAAGAGTGCAAGTAAGATATTTATATAAAGTATCAGACCACCTGGTACAAAGCTGATTCTCCAGAAATGGTATCTGATGCTATTGCTGTCAAGTCTCTCTCACCCATCCTTTTCTCTTCTTTCAGGCATGTTTTGAAGATTAACGAGAGGAGAACCACATTGTTAAGCAACATGAGGTTCAGGAGTATGATAGAGGTTTAGATCAAAGGGTATAAATAAAACTGAATTTTTATTTTCTTACAGGAGTGGCAGAAACTCAACTATGATATCTATAGCCTGCGGCAGATTCGAAGGGAAGTGAGAAACAGATGGAAACGCATTTTAGAAGATTTGGGTAAGTCTGAAAGAGTTTGTAAAGTGGTAAAAATAACTAGTTGTGGTCATTACTCCACTTTCTCCACAATGTTTTTTCATAGAAAGGAATGCCAGTAATTGATTAAGGTCACTATGTACTTATTTTCTCAATCTTGCTTTTATATATTTATGTATAAACACGTGATATTTCTCTTGTCACCAGCCTGTGTCTTGAGAAGACACACTTCATGTCATTCCTTGTGCCAGTCTGCCTATCCCTAGGATAGTGTAGCACAGGGCAGTGGAGTCATATGGGAGCTACTGCTTACTGTTTTGCCACTGTACATAAATTGAATTAGATTAGGGTGTTTGGCCGATCAGTAGTAGCTTTAGAGATGAGGCAGGTTGGGAGAAATGTTGTTTGCAACAGTCAGCAAGACAGTACAAAATTTCAGAAGTAAAAAAGAAGAAATATTTTAAGGTTGGGAAAAATACCTGTGGCACTAAGGTAGATGTTGGGTAATATTTTTTCTTCAGAGTTGTGATGCAATCAAGGGCTCACATCATAATAAGTTTGTTTTAATATTTAAAAAACAAATTTATCAATTTTGCAAGGCTTGATCCTTCTGCTTTGAGTAATTGTGGTGCCCCAGCACAATAACTTTTCAAAAGTGGGTGCCACCTTGCTAGCCCCTGATGCTTTAGTTGGTGTACATTGAGATGAAATGAACTTCTGCCCTCTTAACTCACCCAATGTCACTGTGAGTTAATAGCCCCTGATGCTTTAGTTGGCGTACATCGAGATGAAATGAACTTCTGCCCTCTTAACTCACCCAGTGTCACTGTGAGTTAACAGTCTCCGTTTTCACAAGGTAAGGTACCTAGGCAGGTTTAAGTATTTTCTCTTTTGGCCAAATTATTTTCACCAGCCAGCCATCGCATCCTCCTGAGGAAGGAAATCTGGGCTTGGAGCAGGAGGTGCCTGGAGGTGACCACTTTGCAGGTTGAGGGCAGGTAGGAATTCTAGGGACAGGTTGGGGCGGTGAAGATAAGGAAGGACAGGGAAGAGAGTTTCAGACTAAACAAAGGGCAGCAGGCAGGCAGTGGCTTAGTATATGAGGTGTAACTCAGAGAAAATGCTAACAAGGGAGTCAGTAAGAAGAAACATGAAAAGAGTTTTAATTCAAGACCCTGCCAGTCACACTGTGCTGGGAAGCAGCACATGGAAGACTGCCACTGGCTTCAGTTTTCTGATGTTTGTGCAGATTCTGCATTTGGGTCCCCTTTTTATCTCTGGCAGGGACCAGGATTATAGGACAGTCATTTCCTATTGACTACTTTACATGAAGGGTAAATTTTTCTACCTCAGGTTTTCAAAAGGAGGTGGATTCTTTGTTGTCAGTGACTAAACTTAGCACCATGAGTGATTCTAAAAACACGAGGAAAGCTCGAGAGATGTTGTTAAAACTGGCGGAAGAGACCAGTATTTTTCCAACCAATTGGGAGCTCTCAGAGAGATACCTCTTTGTTGTGGTAAGTATATACCTTTCTTCATCTGCCCTGGTTTTGCTGTAGATTTTTGTCTTTCCTGTTGTTCCATATGCTCCATTCCAGCACCACCGGCACCACCAAAGGACAAGGTGGCAGGCAGTACCACCTTTATATGCACTGGTTTCCAGTGGCCAGCAACACCAGAAGCACCTGAAAATCTTTGAAAATGAAGATTTCTTGACATACCTAAAGCTACCGAGGCTTGGGTTGTGGCTTAAGCATCTGTGTTTCTCAGCTGGTTCTGCTGTACAGTCAGGGTTTTGAACCATTTGTAGGTCAAAGAGGTGTAAGAGATATTGTTTATTTGACTTCAGATTGAAAAGTAATTTGAAAGGGCTCTAGCATGGGTAGAGTGTTTCTTGGATAATATAAGTAAAGGATTAAGATGTGTCTCTGAATTTGTTAAGAAATTTAATAAATATTTTACTTGGTCATCATTAGTTCTAGGATGGGTTTTGTTTCTGTTAGATTGAATTTCCCATCCATCTGACTTGGTTTCTAATTTTATTCCTTTTCTTTTCTCTCTCTTTTTTTTCAGGACCGACTCATTGCTCTTGATGCTGCAGAAGAATTCTTTAAAATTGCTAGTCGAACTTACCCCAGGAGGTCTGGGGTCTCATGCCTGGGAGATGGCCAGAAAAAACAACCCTACTGTCCATTTCCAAGTCCCTAAAGGACAAGCTCTAAAGGAGAATGAGAGTTCTTCCACTGGGACTCAATAGCTAACCAAAATTGGATGACTGCACATGTAGAAGAGAGTGAGCAAATAGAGGGCTTGCTAAGTGAGAAATGATTCTGAGTCCTACAAAGATGTAAGGTCTTGTGAAGACATTATTCTAAAAAATGTTCCCATTGCATTGAAACACCCTGATGCTCTTGCATCTAGAGAAAACTTAGTGGGATAGTTCATTGTGGGTGGTCAGATTCCAACGGCCTATCGCCTCAGCTTTGGTTTTGAATGTATAATAAGCTCTAATCATTAATCTTACTGGGGGAGTGGGATATTCTAATTAATAAAACAATATGATTACTAGAGCTATCCTTGAGCCCCACAATGGATTACCAATTAAAAATAATTATAAAATATGGTAATACTGGGCAAAATGCTCCAAATAGTACTAGGCGTTATATAACTTCTGTTTGATCTGGAAAATCTGGTAGAGCTTTGAAGAATGTCAGAGGCATCATTCTGAATATCAGTTATGATTGTTCAGAATTGAGATGAATCAGATAATAGAAATGTCTAGAAGTGTTGCCCATAAGTGAGTTCCAACAGCTACATGTGAAAAGTCTGTCTTGTGGTACATGCATCATAAACCCTCAACATTGTTAATAGCTGGTTACCTCATTTTTGCTTATTCAGTTTTAGTCCAAAAGCCCTTGGCATTTTACCTGGGGTAGCATCTGTAAACAGAAATGTTTGGCTTCCACTTCCATAACTTGTCTTTAATCTGTTTCCGGCTTTTGAGCTGAGAGTCACACCTGCCCAGGGACCTGCCATACAGACTTGGCAGTGTGCAGGCAATATGGCACTGAAGGTCATTGCTGGACTTTCTTCCACTCCAAAGATGATTTTCAAAATGAAGCAGTTTGTCCAGTGCAGCTTACATCTGTCCACATACTGAGAAATCCAGCTTCAAAAGTTATCTGCTACTTAAGCCAGGAGCTTGCCAAGAGATTGTGGTTCAATTTATTAAGAAGCCTTTAAGGCTTTGTAGGACATATCAGTAAATTTCTAAAAAGAATGGCAATATTTTTATTTTTTATGGATTTTTGCACTTCTGACTTGTATTGGTCTTCTGACTTGTATTGGTCTGACCAGGGGATTGTGACTTGAAAATTCTCATATCCTATTAGCTTTTATGGTAGTGTACACAATGTTTAAAATATTTATTAGGAGATCCATGATGTCCATTTCTTGTTTTTTTTGGTACCAGGGATTGAACTCGGAACCTTTTGCTTGTGAGGCGGATGGTGGAACCACTGAGCTAAATCCCCAGCCCTGTGATGTCCATTTCTTAAGGCATTACAGGCCAATTTAACTGATATATCTCAGGAACATTCTTCCTAGTTTAATATGTAAACTAAAAGTTTTATTTTATTTTTTATACTTAGCACTTAATCCCTGTCTCATGTTGTTTAAAATTAGCCTAAAGATGTGTTCCCTCTCTTCTGTAGACACTTAGAAGATAACATATAGGGCCAGGGATTTAGCTCAGTGTTGCCGCCCCCTGCCTCTCAATCGCATAGTCCTGAGTTTGATCCCTGGTACCAAAAAAAAAAAAAAAAAAAAAGAAGAAGATAACATACAGTGAAACAATAAAAAAATCTTAAAACATTATATTGTTTTAATTTCTATACTCAAAATTCTTGTCTTTCTGCCTTTATTGATGTCAAAATGGATAAGATTATTATTATTTGGATATATGGATATAAATTGTTACCATAGTTTTTATTTTTGGTAATGAACAAGTACAGGGAAAATTGTCTTTATGGTTATTAAAATACATCGAACTATCCAGGAAAACATTTTTCAAGGAATTAAAGGTTTCTGTACATGTAAATCGGATGCATGTTATATTTCTGACAAATAAGAAGAAATAGATACTTTTTCCATAATCCCTTTAAATTAAAGGGCAGAAAAGTTGAGAGACAGATGGGTTTAAGGACATCTGGGGATAACCAGGGGCGGATCTTGCTGAAGTGAGTGGAGGTTGCAGTATATGAGGATGGCTCAGGTGCTACCGAGCACACTTTGAAAGTCAAGGTATGCTCAGCAGAACCAGGGGTTGTATATGTGTAGAGGGCAAGAGGGTTTTTCTACCTTTAATCATTTCCTGTTGACTGCTTTTAGTACTTCTCAAAGATTCATCTGTGGGTGCAGGGTGATTTCAAGTGGTAGATGGATGGAAATTTTCATATTAATAGTTATTTTTGTGTATAACAGGGGAGTCCCTGTAACTAGAAGATCTGACACCTGATTTCATATTCTTTGGGTGTTACTGCACAGAACAATAAAGTATTTGTGTTTTATTAAGGGCGGGGACCCCCAAGAAGGCACATTCATCTAGAGATGAGGATGTGTTGGCAAGGGGTGCCAGTGTCACTGAGATCTATAGGCCAGATGCTGTCATAGAACTGGACTCACCATTGGCAGAAGTGTGGAAGAATAGGGCCCAGTGACAGTGTTTCACTGTCAGAGAAAAGTGGGCACAATTATCATAATGCGTGGCCTGCTGAGAGCTTTGGTGATGGTGAATAGGACATGGTAAATTAAATGGGTAGATGGTAAGAGTATTACTCAAGCTGTGCTATTGAATGATCTCAAGGAGGGTGATAGGAGCTAGCACACAGCTACCTTAATACAAGGTTATCAATTCTTGGTGAGTTTCTAGATCTTCACTATTTTTTCAAACCAGAAACTATTGACTGAAGGCCCAATCCCCAAGACGAACTTGTGACTCCACCACAAGTGTGTATACCAATGATTCCTCTAGGATTGTTTGCTAGGCTTACTGTACACTGTGGAAGGAGAGTACACAAATACTCTGAGTACTGTGAGAAACAAGGTCCAAGTTGATGTAGATACTCAGGAACCAGAATATTCCTGTAGCCTGCCACTTAGAGTGGGAGCATATGTGGTTCAGATAACAGATGGAGTTCTTCCCATGTCATACAATAGGTCCACCGAATTCATGGATCTTTCCAGTAGACATCACTCCACTTCCAGGATAAATTATTGGAATGAACATACTCGGGTGTTTGCAGAACCACTATTCTTGGTTTTAAAAATTATCTCAATGGGAAAGCTGGTAGGAATCCCTGCAAGTTCTCCACCCCCTGGCCAAGATAGTAAACTAAAATCATCCTTCCACCCCAAGGAGACTCCAGACATTACTGTTAACTAAAGTCCATACTAAAGCCCATAGCTTATTCAGATATGCTTCGTAGTTACCAGGTGTTTTGTTGTTCCAAGATCCCATCTAGGACACCATACTGCATTTAGTTGTCACATTTCCATAGAACCCTTCTAGCTTGACAGTTTCTTGGGCTTGCCCTGTCTTCAGTGATCTTGACAGTTTTGAGGAGTACTTGTCAGGAATCCAGAGGGAGGGACCCGGAGACCAGCTGCAGCAGTGGCACTGTAGGTAGCCCTGTTAACCTTCATCATGCAGTTTTCCTCAGGAAAAGAAATGCACCAGGATTGTGGAGGAGTCTCCCCTAGGCCTGGCCAAAAAAAGAAGTGGACCTGAGCAGCACACAAGGAGGCTTGTGGCAGATGATGTAGGGACATAGTTTGCTGCTTAGTTCTGCGCTCTCTGGGATTGACTTACTCATTTCCTTAGCTACCAGCAGTGGCAATCTGGTGTTTGACCTCTCACATGAGTCTCTCTCTGGGAATTGCCACCAGCTGATGACAGCTATTTGCCTAAAACTACCTCTGCCCACCCTCCTGGGGGGCATCCTTCATCTATTGACTAATTAACTGATACAGGTGTATAAAGGGTTTAGCCTAGGTCCGGAGCTCCCGATTAGGTTGGCTGCGCCCTTTACTGTGACACAGCTCAGTGAAACTTCTGCCCTCAATCCTCCTTTCCCTCACTTCTCCATAGTTATTTGCTAATAAATATTTTGTCTGTCAATCTCCATGTCCCCAGGGAATCTCGTTCCCGGGGAACCTCTTCCCCAGGAAACCCACTGTGACTGTAACTATATCTGAGTCAACAACACAGTTCCCAACTCTGCACTCATGATTTTCACATTCACAGTGATTTTATGTTCGTTTTAGTATAATTAGTCTAGTTTTATTATGATTAATCTTTTTTTTTTTTTTTTTGTTACCGGGGGTCGCGCTCGGGTCCTTGAGCTTGCGCAGCAGGCGGCGAAACCACTGAGCTAAATCCCCGGCCCATGATTAATCTTTTGAAATACCTATTATTTCACTGAAATCATTTAAAGCGTATTTATCTTTTAAGTTACTTTTAAATATTTTATTTTAGATATTATCTGGATTTATTTGACTGAGTGGGAAATGGTAAGGCATTAAAATGAGCTTCCCTACGAGTCAGCTCTCTAAAGGTAGTAACTTTGGAGACGGACTGAATAGACAGCAACAGAAATTCATTTATTTGATTACTTTCCAGTGATCAGAGAGGGGTCATAGCGCAAACCTGTGTTCCTTTCCATTGATTTAATGTATTTATTCATTTCCTCAGATAGTTTTCTAATACTACTATCACAAGGAAATGTTTACGTTTAATTAAATTGCATTGAGAGAAATATTCTCTCATGATTTCCAAATGACCATTATGCACAGCATGAAAATGGCCAGCCACTTTGAACTATTTACAATGTTTCAACAGCATTACTAGCTTCAAGAATATTTTTCCATCCTCTGTCTTGACACACTACAGACACTTGGGTTCCCAATTTTCAAGTCATGTAACAAGGATTTAAGAACAGGAGAACTGAGTCTTAGGTTGGATCTCATACTTTGATCACTTACTAGCCAAATGAGATTTTCTGGATATCACTTTTCATCTAAGTATTTAGTGAGAATAAACTTTGGAGACAGTAAGCTGTTATAAAAAGCAAAAGTAAAATAATAATATTTAAAACAGCTGGAGAAAATATAGATTTTACTTTTTCAAAAACCAATAACTTGGGGGTATAGCTCAGTGGTAGAGCATTTGACTGCAAAACCAATAACTGCACCCCCCCATCCCAATAACTGCAGTCTTTAGGCAGCAATTTAGACATTTTTGAGAATGAGTAGTGGGGTGGGGATTTAGCTCAGTGGTTCTGGCACCTGTCTTGCAAGCGCAAGTTCCTGAGTTCGATCCTGGTACCAAAAAAAAAAAAGTTTCTTCCTGAGAATGAGTAGTGCAAAATATGTATAGGTGTAAATGAACTTTATCATATATTCCAGAGACACGTAGTTAGCATTCGAAGTATCCTAATGAGGAATCCACTTTCAAAAGATGGTTTTTTAATCATTTCAATTAGCTTTATCAAAATTTACACCAGTAAATTCATTAAGTTGCATAAAGTATGTTAGGAATCAATTTTTGAAATGAGTAGTAGTCAACATAAGTTATTCTGGGCTGGGGATTTAGCTCAGTGGTTCCGCCGCCTGCCTCACAAGTGCAAGGTCTTGAGTTCGATCCTGGGTACGAAAAAAGAAAAAGATAAGTGATTCACTAGAAAAACCGTCTGGTCTTCATCATCTTCTCAGGAAGAGGGTGTTAAGTATGCGTTGCATCTAGTGATGCTCAGGGCCTAGAGCCTCATATGTTCTTTCTGCACTTCACAGAGCTGTCAATACACTGTCAGATCTTGTCCTCAGAATATGGTGTGTCTGCTTAACAATGAAAGTTTCATTCCAACTTTTATTTTCATATTATGGGTCCAAGAAATTCTCTGGGATTACAGGAAACAAATGTGAAGTTTCTAATTAATAAGCATTACATGTTTAGAAGAATGTGGGCTATTGCTTTCATTGGAACATGCCATCTGCTTGCAAGTTTATGGAGGAGGGAATGTATGGCTTTCCCTTCCTCTTCAAGTTGCTGAAGATCATTGGTGTTTTACTAAAGGCTTGGACATTTGCTGAAAGGTCACACTATTGTAAGTAGGTAAGTTAATTAGGTATTTTGTAGGCAGTTAGCCAGGGCCAGCCCAGAAGGAGCCAACAGGGAGCACAATCAAGACACATTCACCACCGTCACCTCATGGCTTTGCTGTATAAAACATCTTTGAAAAGTGGGGTGAGTGGGCAACCCACTTTCTGGTCCCCCTTCTGTCTCTCATAGGCAGAAGCTTTCTCAATAAATTTTTCCTACTCTTAACCTCCATTGTTCCTAGAATTCATTCTTCAATTCTAGAGAACACGAACTCGCGTTTCAGATACTTAGTAGGTTTGGGAGTTACATGTCTTCCCCCTATATCAACACTGGCTTGGATGAATTTCTAACCCATTTTTACTTATTTATTTATTTATTTATTTATTTAATTTTTTTATTTGTACCAGGGATTGAACTCGGCTCCTTTCCCTTGCGCAGCAGGCAGCAAAATCACTGAGCTAAATCCCCGGCCCACTAACCCATTTTTAAAATATGCAAGGAATTCAGAAAAATTTTAAGACGGAAAGAAAAGAAACAACTATAATTCTAGAACTCTAGCGCAATCATTTATAGCAGTTTAGATTTCATTCTTTATTATGGGCACATATGAAATTTGAACATACAATTTTATATCCTGATTGAAAAATTAAGTCGAGGATTATAAATTCAAATGCTTTCATGAGCCACTGAGTAGAGACTGTGGATCCCAGGAGCTTATGTACCCTTTGCCTTAATGGGAAGGCTTTCAGCTGCAAATGAGTGTTGACATGCAAAAAGGCTTATTTTTGCCAGTTTTTAAATTTTTTTTTGAGTAGAGCCAAACAAACACGATATTTGTGTAAGTTTTCTCAATTTTAAAGTATTTACTCTAAACTAAAAATTTAAAAACATTGTATAAACCAAAAAGCTATACATGATGCAGCAGTTTAGGAAAATTTTACAGGCCTCAAACATTGTTACTAGATAGCTTCTGAGAACATCATTTTCACACAAAGGTACATATTTAATTGAGAAGACATACACATTTTATGATCTTTTATTTACTTTTTTGGACATTTAGGAATCATTTCCAATTTTTCTCTTCAGTGAACATTCTCATACGTTATTGCTTTGTCTTGTATTAGTGGGATTACAGAATCAAAGAAAATGAATATTTTAATCTTTATTTATTTTTTTATTTTTGAAGGTAATAGAGATTGAGCCCAGGCTTTTGCACGGAGGTACGTCCCCAGTCCTTTAAATTTTTTTTTTTTCTTTAAAAATTTTTTATATTCAGGGGCTGGGGATTTAGCTCAGTGGTTCCAGCGCCTGCCTCACAAGCGCAAGGACCCAAGTTTGTTCCCGGTACCAAAAAAAAAAAAAAAAAATTTTTTTTTATATTGAGATAAGCAAGGTCTAGTTAAATTGCTAAAGTGCCCAGGGTGGAACCCGCTGCAGACAGGCACGTCTGCCCATGCCTTACCGAGGTCCTGAGTCGTGCAGAAGACACCGAATCAGCCCGCTGCAGACAGGCAGGTCTGTGCATGCCCTACCGAGGTCCCCAGTCACGCGGAATACGCCGAATCACCCCGCTGCAGACAGGCAGCCACCTGGTTCCACACTACAAAGACGCAGAGGACACCAGATCACCAGACCAAGGTACTGAGTCCCGCTGCTCCCGGCCCAGAGGTGGGGGCTTCTGAGCTGCCGTCCCACTGCTCCTGGTCCAGAGGAAGGGGCTTCCTGGTCACCATCCCTCCCGCTGCTCCCAGCCCACAGGAAAGGGCTTTTGGGCCACCATCCCTACCACTGCTCCCAGCCCTTGTCCCACCTCTCCCAGCTCAGAGGAAGTAATCTGTGCAGGCGCTAACAGCCCCCCGCCCCAGTCGAAATGAGAAAACACGTAAATAAGTCTCAAAACCAGACTTCCACATCACCTACAGCAACCCCAAAGGGAAATGAGTTGGAACACTCTGATACTCAACCACCTGGACCCACTGAACTGGCAACAAAAGGGGATCTGGAAAAAATGAAATCAGAAATAATTTCTCAGATAACAGGAGAAATTGTGCCCCTAGTGTAAGACATGATTAATAAATCTAGAGAGGAGCTGAGGAACATGATGGAATCCCAATATAAGAAACAAATGGAATCCGTAGAACAGATGCAAATAGATTTCCAGGACATGAAAAACTCCATTGAAAGTCTACAAAGCAGAATGAGCCAATGTGAGGACAGAATTTCAGATATAGAAGATAAGATTGCAATAAGTGACCAGGAAAAGAAAAATTGCTTCAAAATTATAAGGGAACATGAGAAATCAATCCAGCAGCTGCTAGATGATGCAAAGAAGAATAACATAAGACTGATTGGAGTCAGTGAAGAAACAGGAGAGAGTGGAGATGACATAAAAAAATCTCTTCACAGAAATAATGGCAGAAAACTTCCCAAGCAGGGGAAAAGAACTTGACATAAAGTGCCCAGGGTAGGCTCCTTTCTTTTTGACGTAACGGGAATTGAACTCAGGACCTTGCACTTGTGAGGCAGGCCTGGTGCCACTGAGCTAAATTCCCAGCCTCCAAATCATTCTTTATGTTCATCATCAAGTATTCTCCAAAAAGATTGCAGCAATTTATGCTATCATCTAGTAGTGATGTATGAGAATATAATTTCATTTTTTTCATCATTGGAATATATATTAGTTTAAAAATGGACAAAGAAAAAAATGTTACCTCCTTCTTGATGTAGTTTTTGATGTAATTTGCATCTCTTGCTTATTAGGTTGAACATTATGCCACATGTTTGTTTACCAGTTTACCAGTTTTATTTCCTCTGGTTTGTCTGTTTCTTTTGTCCCTTGTCTATAGGGTACACGCTTACTTTGAAATTGCAACAATGTCAGTCTATGCAGCAGTCATGTATAAATAAACATCAACACCTGCTTCATGCTCACAACATCTGTTTTATGGGGACTTTCTTTTCTCTACTAGTCAGCCTTTATCCTTGGGTGTTTGACTGTCACATAGGTACCACTCATAAGAGACAAAAAAGACTCAACGTCATCTTTAAATAACCTTTAATGCTGGCTAAGTCTCTTTAATTCATGTTGTGGAATATAATTCTCAAGGGTTACAACTGCTCAAGCTTCACATTTACATTTCATGATGAGTTACTCAATTTTTATTTATGAAGTTTTTTGAGTATACAAGTCTTAACACTGTGATACTGGATGTGATACTAATTCCAGGCTTTGAGATTCCATAGTCAAAATTCTAGAGCTCAGATGGCTCTTACAAATCATTTAATCCAAAGTACTTATTTTGCTAACAGGGACACTGAATTGGATTACCTCTCCAAAGTCACTTAACTAATAAGGAATAGGTCTACTAGCTTTGACTTTTGTCTCAATTTTTATTTTCTTTCCACTTCCCCTGGTGCTGCTTGCCATTGCTGCATTTTGCAATATAATTTGATCCTGATATATCAATTCAAGTAATGAATGGCTGTATTTCTGTTATATTCATGTCAGAAATCTATTACAGAAAAATAGTGGCTCCAGCAGGTGGTCCCTGGGTAAATCAGGAACCCAAAGCTTTCTGAAAGAGTTTAAAGGTTGAAACAAGGCTAGAGAAATTTTGTTTTGTAACTGCTCTTGAAACTTTACAGTAGCCTCTAAGCTGACCCATCTTGAGAAATACAGCTTGACATACAAGAACAAGGTTGAAAGAGAATTAATTTAACTACTGCTTTTCTTTTTGCTGAACAGGCCTCTGGAAGAGTCAGCAAGTCCTCACAAGACAGCAGCAGTGCCATGGACATCACCAGATCTTTGGAGAGCTCTGTTGATCTTGGTTAAAAGCTGGGGCTGAGGGCTGAGGATTTAGCTCAGTGGTTCTGATGCCTGCCTCAGAAGTGCAAGGTCCTGAGTTTGATCCCCGGTACCCAAAAAAAAAAAAAAAAAAAAAAAGCAGGGGCTGGGAATTTGGAGAAGAATTCAACAGAATGGTTGAGACTATAGTCTTCTGGAGCTGGACTGAGGGGCTCTAAAATGAGCTTAGTTGTGTAAAATTAGGGAATTTACACAACATTTTGTACTGTGATTTCTTCAACTGTAAAATAGGAGAAGATTATCTACTCCGTTAGGGTTTTACAAGAATTAATGTAGTTAATTTGTTCAAGACAGTGATTGTCATTGTAGGAGAGTGAATTTTGCCTCCCAGGGGATATTTGGCCCTGTCTGGATATGTTTTTAATTGTCTGTCATAACATGGGGTGTGGAAGCAGTTGGGATCTAGTGGGTAGAGGCCAAGGATGCTGCTAAACATCCTGTACTGCAAAGGACCCGTTCCCCACAAACAAAGAATTGTTCAGCCCAAAATATCAACAGTGCTAAAGTTTAGAATTCCTAAAATGAAGACTTGAGCAGTCTGTCTATAGAAATTGTCTATAGTATTATTAATAGACTTTAAGAATAATATATCTGTCACATAGTTTACTAAGTGAACTTCATTTTACTCTGTAGTAAACCATATAAATGACATTTCATTCATAAGGAAAAGCTTCTAGTTTTGTTGTTGTTTAGACCAGTTATTTTCACAATCTATGGAAATCAGTAATTTCCAACTATAAGTATGCTGGTCTTTTGGTTTGGGTAGTGTGTAACATGCTCAGTTATGTCTCTTAGTGAATGAATGAGTAATTATAGAGAAAACACCGAGATAGCAAGTTTAGAAATATGGGATAATCAGGGAGGTGTTATTCTCAGACATCTGGGCTTGTGATACTGACATTGACTCTCCTTTCAGTAGGTCTTCAGAATTTTTGGTGTCATTGTCAGTAATTACTTGCCCCTGTGGGCAGACAGGTGGGCTGCTCTTGGAGGGACCAGGGAGGTCTAATAGCTCCCAGAATAATGGCAAAAGGAGTGTCTTAAAGGCTTTGATAGCATACTCATCCAAAAATGCCCCACAGCAAAGAGGTAAGGATGAAGGTGGCACCTCTGTGAGTATGGAAGAAGCATGTCTTTCCAACTGGAAAAATGCTGCCAAGCCTCCTGATGTAAGTATTTGGTGTCCTTTTCCAGGTGTGTAGGTGCCTGTCAATTGTCACCTAAAGAAAACTGATGCAAATTAAAAATACTTATGTTAGGAGGTCCCAGGACTCTGCAGAAAAGCCTCAGGCTATAGGGGTGGTCTCAGAGTGGGGTGAGGATGAAGGGCCTAGGGGAAGTGTGATGAGGAAGGGCATAAAAAGGGAGACATTGGGCCAGGGATTTAGCTCAGTGGTTTCATTGCCTGCCGCGTGATCCCAAGGACCCCAGTTTGATCCCTGGTACCAAAAAAAAAAAAAAAAGGGAGACTTCTTTAAAATAGAATTGCTATACCTTACCTCCTTACCTATATTTATCTATTCTTTGTAACATTATTATTCTAATAAAATTTCATTTTTCCCCTAAAGGATTCCATTGCTGGAGAAAACTAAAAATTACAGTCATGCATTGATCCAAAAATCACCTTCATTTGCAGATGGCCATGTAGAAAGTAGTTCATAAAATAGTTTATTTAGTTATCTTATAAGTGAGGTGCTAGCTAGGAGAAGGATGAGATAGAGTTGGGTAGTCAGTCACAGGAATGGAAATTTAAATTAGAATAGTGAGCTAGGACTTGGGACCAAGAATGAACTCCCTCAGGCAACATGGAATGTGTCCGTCCCCTCCCTCCTAAAGAAAGGCAGCCACCCTCTACTAAGCTCCTGAGTTGTGAGGAAATTAAAAGGCAAAATAACTAGTTTCCTTCTAAGATCCTAGTTTACTGTAAACACTACATGAAAAAGCCCAGTTAGAAAGCCTGAGTTGCAATTGGTCATGTTTTTTAACTTCCAGAGCCACCTGTGACAGGTGCCCACTAAACAATCAATTCCTGTACTTTGCTTGCTTATGAGAGACTTTAGATTGAGGGGCCTCGATGGATCCCTCAGGATCCCTTCTCAAAATCCCACTCAGGATCCCTCCTAGAAATCCAGGAGCTGTTCTTCCTCTTCTTATTTGCAATAAATACTCTTCTAATTTCCTCCTTTGGTCCACGACTTCATTCTTGGACTTCGAGCTTGGTATGCAAGGCAACAGTATAGTAGATTAAAGAGGACCTCAGAATTCACTATTCACTGAAGGGTGGAGGGTGTGGAGGAAAGAAGTGAATACGAATACAGAATTATTACCAAAATTTAGCATGATTTAATCAGTTCGTTCCCACAGAAGGCTGCTAAACAGTCAGAGAACTTTTTGTCCTGCGTGAACTCACGGTTGTCTTGGAGCTTGGATAAGAGGGGAAGCTAAGATGGGGATGTGGGCTGTGCTGCACGACTGCGTGGTGTTTGGTCTCCCTGGGGCGATCTACATCCTTTTCCTGTGAACATCTGTAACAGCAGCAGCAAAAACACAGGATACAGATTCTGTTAGTTCCATCGAGGAGCCGTGCAGGATTCCTATGGAACACTAGATGGCGCTGTTGACTCGCTCGTGGTCTGTCAGTGCCAAGATTTCCCCCCATCGCCGCCAGTAGACCAGTTTTTAAAAGCCTACTATTACAAAGTTATACTTTTCTCTCCGTTAATGATTGATTTAGAGGAATTTAAATTTTTTGATGAATTTCAAAGGTTATATTTTTCTGGAGAACATTTGACAACTGGCAGAAATGAAAAAATGAAAGGGCGGGAATGTTTCCTAAGGGAAAAAGGCTAACTCAGAAGAGAAGTTTTATAAGTAAGATCATTTTTGGATTTCTGCATTTCTGCCGGAGGAAAAAAATTCAAGTTACTCACAAGCATTCTTGTTTCTCTAGTTCAATGACACATCTGATTGTTTTTGGTATTTATTTAAATAGTATAATATGTGGTATGTTTAGTAGCTGCCTTTACTGGTCACAGGTTATTGGTGTCATTGCTAGTTTTCTATTTTTAAAAAATCTTTTTTACTTTGGCAATATTAACACGAAAGTTGAAAGACTAGTTAAGTGAGCTCTATGAACCTATTATTTAAAAAAATAAATGTTTACAAAATCATTTGCTTACTCTGTCCAAGCACACTTAAACATCTCCATTTTATAGATAGTAAAATTGAGAAACAGATATTAAGCAGCTACTCAAATTGATAGAGCTAATTGTATGATCTTATTCAAACCTTTATTTTCAAGTGTGTTCCTATGGTGCTACTCTTCAACTTGATTTCTGCCAAATTTGTGTGCATATTTGAAAAAATATTCCCTTTTGAAGGTGAGCCTTACATGTGCATTTTCAAAAGCTTTTGAAATGTATTTTCAGGAATCTTCTAAAGAGAGAACAATTTATTATTAGGTTGTGTTTTAACTAGATTTATAATAGCAGTGTGAATGTATGTATGTAAGCATTTTTTTCTACAAAGAAATTTGAAGCCATCAGAACACATTTACAATTCCTGGAAAGCTATAAACTGGCACACAAAGAGATGTTGTGAGTGACAGTTGGTACAAGGTCTTCCAGCTTGTATTTCCAATCTGGAAATTCGTCAGAAAAGTTTTCCTGGAAGGCCAGGGAGTGCCATTCAGTGGAAGTGCTTTTGCCTAGCATGTGCAAAGCCCAGGCTTCAAATTTCCCTGGACGTTTCACAATAAACAGAACCTGATTCTGAGTGTGTGTGTGTGTGTGTGTGTGTGCTCGCGTGCACGCATGTGCGCGCCTGTGGTATTGGAAAATGTAGTCAGGGCCTTCACATCGAGATACAATCCCAGGCCTTTTAAAAAACTTTGCACATTTTGAAAGAGGATCTCACTAAGATGCGAATTTGCCCAGATTAGGCTTGAACTTGCAATTCTCCTTCTCAGTCTGAATTTTTTTTTTTGGTACCAGGGATCGAACTCAGGTCCTTGCACTTGTAAGGCAGTTGGCAGAACCCCTGAGCTAAACCCCTGGCACAATGTTTTAAAACAAAGCTCTGCTCTCTTGGTTAGCTGCATTCTATCTTCAAAGCTATGTTCTTACTTTTCTTCCTGATGCTCTGGTTCCAAGTCCAGGCAACCCCACTCCTTTGACCACAGAAAACCATTGAAACTTACTCTCTTCATGTAGAATGCAGTCTTGGATGCCATTTCTACAAAAATTGTCAGATTCTTTTAGTTTTTCATTATGGTTTTTGCAAACCAAGCACTAAAGAGACATGGACAGTTAGAGGAAGTTTTAGAGCCTCGATGATCTGTCAGTGGAGGCCAAAGATGGGCCACTAACGGTTTTTTAGAAATGTAGAAAACTGTAAATAAAACTCAAGATCTTTTGGTCATTTTAGCCCTTAAAATCTCCTGATCCTTCCAGGACAAATATGACTCAGACTTGAAGACATTTCTCTCTCTGGATCCCATAGTGGAGTTCTCAGAGCCTTCATCATATTGCATTTAAATACATGTTTACTTTCCTGTGTCTCCCCCACCCCGCTTGGTGCAAGGAGACCTCCTCTACGGGAGCACCACACCTTTGTGTGCCTGTGACCTGCTCTTTTTATAGTGCCTGGCCCGGAAGGAGTTTTCACCTGGACTCCATGTCAGGATGCCTTTGGAACTGTGGAGCTACAGACCTCCAGACAGAATCTCAAGACAGCAGGGTTCAGCAGGGGAAGGGATGACCGACAGGGACTTGAGCTGTTACAGATCCAAATCTTCTAGTATATCTGCCCAATCACTTCATTCCCCCTCTGCATTCATTCCCTGAAATTTATTTAATCAAAGTGTTGCTAACTTTTCTCATGACCCAAAGCAAATAATCCTGATATAGGGGAAGAGATGTAACTCTCAAACCTGCTAGGTATCTGAAACGCGTGTTTGTGTTCTCTAAAATCGAAGAATGAATTCTAGGAACAACGGAGGTTAAGAGTAGGAAAAATTTATTGAGAGAAAGAAAGCTTCTGCCTAAGAGAGACACAGAGGGAACCAGAAAGTGGGTTGCTTGCCCACTCCACTTTTCAAAGATGTTTTATACAGCAAAGTCATGTAGTGAGGCGGGTACAAAGTGGGATGAAACTGTAATAAGACCCAATGGAAATTTACAAGGTGGGCATGAGGTGGGACAAAACCCAGACCAACCAATAAGATTACAAGTACAGTCACGCAGGTAATAGTGATTAAATGGGAATCAAATGGGAAGACCAGTCATATACAAGGAATTTCCCATTTAGAATATCAATCAGTGCTATCTCTAGGGGAAGTAGTGCCTCTTCTTTTTATAATGCTA
Organism: Heterocephalus glaber; assembly: GCF_053883595.1. Taxonomy (NCBI): domain Eukaryota; kingdom Metazoa; phylum Chordata; class Mammalia; order Rodentia; family Bathyergidae; genus Heterocephalus; species Heterocephalus glaber. Next base: position 9,177,420 of record NW_028258153.1, read on the forward strand.
ACCAATGAATGTGCCTCAGTTGTTTTCCATGTTGGCTCCTCCCTGTGTTGGCTCCTGGAGGGCTGGCACCTTGGGAATGGGGCCTTGAGGGCTGGCACCTTGAGGGGGACCCTGTCTAACTGCCTACAAGGTATCTAATTAACTATCTACAATAATCCTACAATATACCTTTTTTTTCTGCAAAAGTAAAAATTTGGGAATATTCATGAATTGATAGCCTCTGTGAGTCATGACTTGGGAAAAGTGACTCAAAGACTCTGAGACTTTGGGAAAACCACCCAACTTTTGGGTGGAGAACTGTTTCTGGAAGAAAAATGCTCTTTAATTCCTATTATCTGTTCACAGATAAAACAAATTTATTGTAATCATCTCTGGAATTTCCATGTGAAGGAAACCCTAGAATGTTGAATTCAAAATAAGATAATAAATGGGGAAATTAATTGAACTTTTCCTTATAATATGTATTTAAGTACTAGAAAATGTTACTGATGGTCTCTTTGTTTTGTGTGCCATTGTTACTGTCTCAGTTGAGTAAATACACAAATAGTCCTAAGGTCCTTCCTAGGTTCACTGAGACACTCTAATTTGTTTTTCTCATGATCATGAGTTTTTCCACAAAGGAAGTTTTCAGAAATCTAATTCCTTTTCAGTCTCCTCTGCTGGCTCCTTCTCCAACCAATCTCAAGATATGGAGTCTTTATGGATGTTCATTCATTCTGTCATTAAAAATAAATGTTCATAATAGGAGTTTGAATAAGAAAGAATTTTAGTTTCTAATGGTCACAATAGGTAAGACAAGGGTAGACAAACATGGTAACCATAAATCCCACCAATTTCTGTGAAAGTGAACCTTGGACTGAGATACTGTGGAACTGGCAGCCACCGGGGGATGTCTATGAGAGTGGACATTTGAGTTGAGACCTAAAGGGTGAATGACAACCAGTCTTGCAAAGATTTGCAGGAGGCGCCCAGTTGGGAAGAATAGGAAGGGGAAGGGCCTGGAGAAGGTAGAGGGTTTGCATAATTAAGGGACAGGAGGCAGAGCAGAGGATTGTCAGGGCTCATAAACTGTGCCTGAGGCCATGGCAAAGGAAGATGTTTTGTCTCTCCCTGAGGTGGGCCATCATTGAAGGGGTGGGTGCCAGGGAGAGTCACAGCTAATTATACTTTGGAATAATAGCTCTCGAAGTTTACTAGGAATGGACTGGAAAGTGGCAAAAGATGAAAGCCAGATCAATTAGGAGTGAGAGAGTATGGTGCTGTGGACTAGGATGGGGTCAGTGGGGATGGGGACCGAGGGGCAAAGTCTGAGGTCTACTTTGGAGATGTAATGCACAAGAACTGGTGATGGATCTGGATATGGGGGTGGTGGAGAAAAGCAGAAATTAAAGGCCATTCACAGATTTCTAGCTGTGGAAGAGTGTGGTACCTTGCACTGAGGTAAAGATGATGGAAAAGGGGTACAAGAAGCTGGGTAAGTTTGGAGGGAACACCAAGAGTCCCCTATGAATAATTTAAAATTCATTTTGTTTCTAAGCACATATGGAATATCTCGGGGGTTGGTAACAACTTTGTTGAGGTACAATTCAGTGGTTTTTAGGGTATTCACAGAGTTCTACAACTATCTCGACAACTAGCTGTAGAATACTTTCATTACTCCCCAAAGAAATCCTGTCCCTTTAGCAGTCACTCCTGTCTCGGTCTTCACATCTGTCTCCTTCCCTATCCCAAGCCCTAGGCCATCACGAATGCAGTTTCTATCTACAAAGATGTTTGTGTTGTGAATATCTTGTATACGTGGAGTCATAATAGGTGGCTTTTTGGGTCTGACTTCTTTCATTTAGTGTGTCTTTGAGAATCATTCACATTGTAGCATGCGTTATTTTTCACTCTTTTATAGAATCATATCCATCATGAGGATACACATTTTAGTAATCCAACCAACAGCTGGTTGGCATTTGGATTTGTCTTAGTCTGCTTGGACTACTAAAAAAATGCCATAGCCTAAGTGGCTTAAACAACAGATATTTATTTATCATCATTTGGGAGGCTGGAAATCCAATCTCAAGGTGATGGCTGGTTCATTTTCTGGTGAGGGCTCCCTTATAGTTGATAATCTTCACGATATATCCTTATATGGCAGAAGAGAAGAAAGAGAGGAAGGAGAGAGGGAAAGAGGGAAGGAGGCAAGAAGGAGGGAGAGGTGGAGTGGGGAGAATGAGGAGAGAGAGAGAGAATATCTTTCTCTGGTCTCTTCCTATTCTTCCTGTAAGGGTGTTTTCATCCCATTCTTGAGAGCTCCACCTTCAAGACCTAGTTACTGCCCAAGGGCCATGAATCTAAAAAAGGATTTACAACTTCAACTTGGGAATTTCTGAGGGACACACACATTCATTCCATAAGTTTGTTGCTTCTACTTTTGGCCATTAGGAATAATAATTCCATGAACATTTGCTCTCAGATTTTTGTATGGATGTTCAAGAGTTTTGTTTAAATATGGGGAGGCCGCGATGTTTACAAGATGTGTAGTGGAGTCAATGCACTGTCAGGTTTCTGTGCTTTCTTATTACAGCCACGACCATCTTCTGACCTTCACTATTGTTTAGGGGACTCTACTCCAGTGTAAGTAGAACAACCCAAATCCTCAGGCCTCCTTTTTAGGTCTCTTTCTAATCTGTATACAGGCTGCTAAATATTTTGGAAGGAAACACTTCATGGCTGGTCCATTGGTGGGCCTGCCTTGTGGGAACTGGGTCCCAGTTTTGCTCTTCTCATGGGAGTATTTCTGGAGGAAGGAACAAGGCCAAAATGTATCACAAGAGGCAGGATAGGCGGGGAGGAGTCTGAATTGGACCCCAGCTCTCTACACTTTCTATCTTGGGCAAATTGGTCCGGTTGTCTGGCCCTCATCTGTAAAATGGCAATGCCGGTAATATTTTTCTCATTGGGCTCTTAAAAGTACATATGATTGTGCTTAGTACTATCCTGGCACATAGTAATTTTTCAATAAACAATGTTTGTATTAGAGATTAAGTGTCTCTTATGTGGAACAGCTCAGACGACAAGTGTTACAGATTCTGGATTATTTTGGATTTTAGAATACTTTTATACATGTAATGAGATATTTGGGGGGGAAATCAAGTCTGAATATGAAATTCATTTATGTTTCATATACATGTTATAGACAGTCTGAAGGTAATGTCATACAATACTTTAGCCATTTGTGTTTTGACTGTCAGGTATGGAGATTTTGGTAGCACCATGTCAATGCTCAAGAAGTTAGAGAGTTTCGAACATTTGGGGTTTTCTGATCAGGAATACTTAACCTGTATTAATGAATAGCCAAGTCAGCTTACTGTCTATCTCCATCAGTAACCCATGGCTAATATTACATACCTCATAGATTATTGTAAAGATTAAACAATACAAGAGCTGTAAGGAGCCCAGCATAAAATACATCAATGAATTGATACCTATGACTGTTCCTTTGTTAAGTGTGTATCTTGTTTGTTTTGTTTTTGAGATGGGGGGGCCTCACTATGTTATCCAGGCTGGTCTTGGACTTGTGAGCTCCAGTAGCCCTCTCCCCTCAGCCTCCTGTGTAGCTGGGACCACAAGCTTACACCACCACTCCTGGCTAAGCAGGTGTCTCTTGAGAACCTACTATGAACTGCTGTTCAGGTTCCAAGGATACAGCGGAAAATAGGACAAGCAGTCCTTGCCCTTGTGCAATCGATATCATTACCATCATGATTATTACCACAAATCTGGTGTGTTACTATGAACAAAGGAGAAAGGAGAGCTGAGTGTGTCTCAAGCGACGTCGAAGAAGGGAAACAGATCATGTTTTTCCTTTACTTTGAAAAGCAGACTCACAGCTTTTAACCCCCTTTCTCTCATGGGAACAGACAAACACTTCCAAAGAGCTCAAGCGGTTAGATCAGAGCTGTTGCACCCCTACTTCCCCACTCCAGCTTTTCCCACAGTCCTGGCTTAGGTCCCTGAGGAGCGCCACTTTCCAGGCAGTCAGGGCGATGAATCTCGCCTGCTCTCTGGGTGCCATTTCAAGTAGAATTGCCTGCACATTTGGAAATTATTATTGATGTTCTCAACTGTTTACTAATGTGGCGGCGACTATGATTTGTGTTTTAATATTTTTTTCAAAGCCCATTTACTTTGTAAGTAAGTGTGGTTCTAAACTACTTAGGGAGATTCTCAAGTGGCAGATGCTAATGCGAGCGCTAATGTGGATGGCCACCGGAAGATGGCAGCAGAGACACATTGATGCAGTCCGCACTGAGCGCCCCAGATCTTTCACTAAGGGCTCCTCATGTTTGTTCAGTACTCAGAAACTGACTTCTTGTTGCTGTCGTTGGTTTTTTTTTTTTTTTTTTTTCATGTAAGCATCCTAGATAGGTGTGAGAACATGTCTGCTTCCCCTGGTGCAGCAAGATCTGTGACTCTCCACCAACAGGGCATTTGAAGGCATCCATTTGGGGAAAATGAACAAGATTGTCCATGGATAGTGTCTTCCACCCTTTTACAATTGCTCCATCGATTATTGCTGCTTTACCCGATGGTAGTGGTTAAAAGTGATTAACCAGAAGCCAAGTGTTGGTTCCCTACCTTGCTGGGGTCTCAATAGGTGATTTTAAACGTATCCATAGATTTGTTAACAATACAGACTATTATATGGAAAGTGATTTCCAAGAAGAGGATAGATGTGTGTGAGGATTTTTGATAACAGATGTTAAGATCCTTGCCTAGGATTCTTTTTGCCATCTCTGCAAGGGTTATTGGAGTAAGCCTTGCTGCCCAGACAGGAAAGAAAACCGTCTACAGCCTCAGCAGCGTTTCCCAGGGTCTTTGTTTCTGCCCCGTATGGATTTTCTAGACAGTTTGATGAGCAAGAAGAAAATCTGCAGACAATTTGAAATCCACAACATGGCATATTTTCCATCTTGGCTCTGACACAACCCGAAAGGAGGTTTCAAAGACAGAACAAGAGCATGCCCTGCGATGATGCAAGGCAGCATCAGGGGTGAGGGGAGAGCAGAGGTGGGCGTGTGGGTCGGCTCCAATCGATGACTGAGTCTTCTTGCACATGCGTTTGCATGCAGGACCAGCTTCAGAATTTGCAGGGCCTTGACAAAATGAAAACATGGGGCATCTTGTTCAAAATCATTGAGAATTTCAAGATGGTGGCAGCAGAGGATTGTGTCAAGGATAGGGGCCGTTCTGAGTGTGAGACCCTGAGCAAGGCACAGGTTTCATGGTCACAAAGCTCACAACGAGAGAGGGAGAGGAGGAGGAGAGAGAGAGAGAGAGAGAGAGAGAGAGAGAGAGAGAGAGAGAGAGAGAGAGAGAGAGAGAGAGAGAGATTTCTCAAAATACAATTTTAACTGCATAGCTTGGTAAGGCAGGGCTTCTTAACCTTAGCACTACTGACAGTTTAGAAATGATAATTCTGTGTTACGGGGCATTGTAGGTGGATACCAGTAGCATCTCCCCCTGCCCCGACCCCCTGTGACAACCAAAATATCTTGACACAGACAAATATTTTCTTGTGGGGCAAAAATCACCCTGGTTGAGAATAAGTGCTTTAAGATAAGGTTCACAACACTCTCACAGAGAGTATCTGACCCCCACCTTACTCCCACCCACTCCAACGTGAAGGAGACTATAAAGACCTGTGCCCAGCAGGTGCAGCATGTCAGACACCCACACCAGGGAGATCTACTGGAGACTCAAGCTGGGGTTCAAGGAACACCCTGGTCCCGCATATACAAGGCTGTCCTGGCTGCCTGGAGCGAATACACACTTCACAGAGTGTCTGTTCTCTGAGCCCTGAAAATGTATCCTTTAATCTTCTCCTCAGAAAACCCCTTGACTCTGGGAGGAGACACCAAAGGCCTTCCAGTGATAGGCAGGGAGAGGGCTGTTTGGATTGCTAATTTGTTTTCACTCTTTAGTCTGTTTTTCCTTCTTGCCCTATTCCTCTGTAGACCTTGCACATGAATAATTCTGCATAGCCTGAGGGGAGAAGCAGGAGGCCTGGTTGTAGGGTTGTTTGTACTGTAATGAAATAGAAAGTTTAAAAGCTTAGGGAAGCCTGAGCAGTTGAAAAGGGAGGGAGATACAGCATGCACTTTAAAAATTACCTAAAACATGGCAAACTCTGGCTGCCTCTTGGAGGTCAGGGAAATGAATTGCTGATTTCATTTCACTCTAGAGAGGCATCCCTAAATGCAACAGCCTCCCCCATTGTTGAGTCTGAGTGCAGAGTGTCTCAATCACTAAATGCTCATTAAGATGCTTTCTTATCTCTGTTATTGAGAATTGTCAGTTTGAAAGCCAACGCAAGCATAGATAATTTCTGGGTTGTGTGTAGGAACTTGGGAACTAGCCATTTGAGAAATCTGATCTCTACTATTTTGAATTCAGATAGTGCTGGTCTGGAGATGGTTGGGTTTATTCAAATTTAATGACAAAGCAATCAAGGCCCCTATACTGGATGCTCTGTTGAGCTTTTAGTAGAGCTAACTAGTGGTGGGATAGATATCTCCATTGTGACAGTTGTTCTGAAAATGTACATGCTGCATGGCCACACACACTGAATTATAACTATTCATTTATGCGAAGGTAATCCTTTCAAAATTGTGAGTTCTATGAATTCCCAGCAAATAAAACAATGCCTACTAGATAGTAAAGTCTCATTTAATGAAATGAACTGGTTTCAAGCTACAAAAGAGATGGAATGAAATAGTAGATGAATAGAAACCATTCTCATTAATGGAAAGACAAATTAGCAGCATGCAGTTTTAATAAGAGAAGAAAGGGGCCGGGGAGATTTAGCTCAGTGGTGCTGCCACCTGCCGCAAGCACAAGGTCCTGAGTTTGATTCCAGGTACCAAAACCAAAAAACAAACAAAAAACAACAACAACAAAAAAGAGAGAGAGAGAGAGAAGAAAGGCAACACAGTGCAGGATAGAGTTTAACCTCTTTTCCTGAGGGGATCCTTGACTACATAGTGGACTAACACAGTAGGGATCAGTCTATGGGTCATTATACTAGCAACAGAAAAGTTTGTTTTTTCTACAGCTGTTAAGTACTGAGGGAACTGAGGAACAAGAATGTTCTTTTTTTTCTCCTTTCAACTGGAACTGACTGGCTGAGAATCTATAGAAAGTGTAAATGGCTGAAAAGACAGAAATTTTAGGGGCAAGGGTAGGCAGAGGACAAGGACAGAGGTCAGAGGGAAGGGCTCCTTGATTCCACTTGGGGTAGATTCCATGCACTACTCGATGAGGAAAGGAAGGGACAATTTTGTACTATCTTTGGGATTTCTTGTGTTAAAAGATAATTTAAAAAGTAAAATATATTCATGAATCTTAGGTATAAAACAAACATATTATAGATATTATTTGAATCATTATGAGAGATATTATTTAAATCATTACTGAGAGAATCATTAAAGGATAATTCAAAAGAATCAGCAAGTAATACTGCAATACATACACAAATAGATGCAAAACTGGCTCATTCCTAAATTGGATTTTCAGAGCACAAAGTTCACTTTCAGCTTATAGACAAGAATCACGTGCATTACGATTGGGTTTCTACAAATTAGAGAGTTGTAAAATAACTCAAAGCAAACGAAAGTACAGAGGCTGCATTGAATCAAATGACCTGGAAGAATATAGTTACACAACGCTCATTTTCCACTGAAGACTCCTTCTAATCTTTTTGTCAATTTCAGTCTTTTACAATGTTTTTATTCTGAAAGTAAAGCACATAGGCCTGTATATATTTGGTTAATAGCAGTATTGTTTTTCAGGCAATGGACTGTCCTTATAGAGAAAGAAAGTGATCTATAGCTTCCTCTTCAAAAACCATCAACAAGGGTAGGCATGGTGGGGCACATTTGTAATTCCACCACCCTGGGAGGCTGAGGCAGGAAACTTGCAAGTTTGAGCCCTTAGTTGGTCAACTTAGTGAGACCTTATTTCAAAATAATAGAAAATAAAAAAGGCTGGAGTGTAGTTTAATGTGTTAGCCCTAGGTTCAATCCCCAGTACTGAAAACAACAGGAGCAACAGCAAACAAAATTAAGAAACAAAATTCCACGGGCCAGGATGAGATGTTTGTGGGCAGCATTTGGGTAGAGAGGGAAGGGAGGGAAGGAGGCAATTGTGTGCCATAGAGGATGTTGGAGATGCCTTCTTTGTGACAAAGGATATCACTAAATTTCACCTTGGCTAGGCTCTGTCTTGCCTTGAGCTACATCTTGCTGGTATAAGGAACTCTAAGTTATAATTTTGAACTCTTTCACAATTTTTTTTTTTTTTTTTTGGTACCGGGGATCGAACTTGGATCCTCGTGTTTGTGAGGCAGGCGCTGGAACCACTGAGCTAAATCCCCAGCCCCATCTTTCACAATTTTTTGAGAGCTCATGTGGGGTTGGCTTTTGCTAGGCATTAGGGCAGGAAGTAGTGTTATTACAGTAGTCCTGAATGTGATTTGGAGAATGAGAAAAACTTGGGTAAGTGGGGAGGGAAAAAGAACATTGTAAGTGAAAGGAACCTGATGGTAGAGGTATCAGAAACCTATAAAAGAAAACAATTGGTTTCTTTTTTATTAAAATTATGAATTAGGAGGGCCATTACACTGAAATGGCTTCAATGTGAGCAAATAAAAATCCAACTCTATGTAAATGATCATACTCTAGGAAAACAAAATTTAAGCTTGAGCAATCAAAACCACCAACTGATTTCTATTTCTATCTAGAAATCCCATTCTGGAGGATGCCACTGGAACAGGCCAAATGAGAGCACTGCTCTGCTTCTGCCCACTGAGTATTTTCTTTGCCTTGCTTCTGTGCTCACCGTATGAAAGCGGCCCCTCATGCCTGCTGGCAGAGCCTCAATCACCTGCCATCCGGAGCTGCCCGATTCATAAATTGCTGCCTGCTCAAATGAACTCTTTAGATTAATTTTTCATGTGATTAATTTTATCTTTTAACACTTTCAACAGAACATTCTCACTAAGATGGACAAAATCCATTTTAAAATTCAGTTCCTTTCTATTGACCTCATAGCATAGATCAAAAGAGGCTACTTGAAATTAAAGGGTAAAACTAGGAAAAAAGTCTGTTTTTGGAAAGTGGAGACATAAGAGAGAAGGTGAGCTGGTCCCAGCACCTGGAAGGAAGCTCCCTCACCACCATCCCAAGCTCCTAGGGCAGAGAAGGTGAGCCGGTCCCAGAACCTGGAAGGAAGCTCCCCCGCTACCATCCCAAGCTCTTAGGGCAGAGAAGGTGAGTGCCAGAAGCATGTCCCCCCACCTTGGAAATGAGAAAACACGTAAACAAGCTTCAAAGACAGATTTCTGGATCACCTACAGCAACCACAAAGGGAAATGAGACGGAACAATCTGATACTCAACCACCTGGACTCTCTGAACTGGTAACAAAAGAGGATCTGGGAAAAATGAAATCAGAAATAATTACTCAGTTAACAGCAAAGATTTTGCTCATGGCGCCAGACATGATTAATAAATCTAGAGAGGACACAGGTAAAAAATAGAGGATCTGAGGAACATGATGGAATCCCCACATAGGAAACAAATGGAATCCATAAAACAGATGCAAACAGATTTCCAGGAGATTAAAAATTCCACTGAAAGTCTGCCCAGCAGAATGAACCAATATGAGGATAGAATTTCAGATATAGAAGACAAGATTGCAATTAGTGACCAGGAAAAAAAAATTGCTTTAAAATTGTAAAGGAACAGGAGAAATCAATCCAGCAGCTGCCATAAGACTGATTGGAGTCAATGAAGAAAGAGGAGAGAGTGCAGATGACATAAAAAAACTGTTCACAGAAGTGATGGCAGAAAACTTCCCAAGGAGGGGAAAAGAACTTGACATACAGATAAGGGAGGCATATAGGACTCCAGCTAGCCTTGATCAAAAAAAATCTACACATAGGCATATAATAGTTAGGATTCCAGAAATCCAACAGAAGAACAAAATTCTACAAGCAGTGAGAGAAAAGAAACAAATCACATACAAAGGAAAGCCCATCAGAATCACAGCAGACTTCTCAGTGCAATCCCTCAAGGCAAGAAGAGCTTGGAGTGATGTATTTCAAGCCCTAAAGGAAAACAGCCTCCAACCCAGATTGATGTACCCTGCAAAACTATCTTTCAAAATTGATGGTGAAATAAGATACTTTCAAAGAGCACCTCAGGAACTTCATGAATATCAAACTGGCACTCCAAAAATTTTTAGACAATACCCTAGGAAAAGACAATGAGGATCACAACCCCAGGAAACCCAGCAGAATGAATCCACTGGGCGTGACAAATTAAATGCAAAGGGGGAGAATCCAACAGAAAGAAAAAGTCATGACAAGGCTTTTAAAACTTTGAACTTCATCTCCCTAATGAGTGTATAATTCAATCTTGTTATTGTACTGATTTAGTATTTTTCTGATTCTACAGTTGCACACCTTTCCTTGTGCTATACTGGCTATTTATCAACTTCCTATGTCTACTTTTTAATTGGGTTATCTATTAATGTTCTGTAAGAATTCTTTATATATTCTGCTCATAGGTCATATGCATTGTAAATATGGTCTGTTTAAGGACTACTTTTCATTTTAACAATGTCATTTAAAGTTCTAAATTGTGATGGAATCTCATTTATCAATTTTTTTCTTTTATACATCATATCTTTTGTATACTAGGTAGTTCTTGCCTACCCTGAATTCATAAATATTTTCCCTTATAATTTCTTCTTAAAGTTTTATACTTTTAGGCTTTCTTATTTAGGTTCATAGATCCCTTCAAGTTATTTTCATGTATGGGAATAAAGGGTTGAGGTTAATTTTTATATACGAATACCAGGTCTTCTAGTACCATTTGCTGAAAACACTATCTTTTCCTTGGCTCTTGAATTGAGTTTATATTCTATAAAATGCTAATGTTAAATAATCTTTCAAAACTCAGTGGACCATATATGTGTGATTCCATTTCTAGATTCTCTGTTTTAGTCAAAAGATCTATATGTCTTTTTTTTTTTTTTTTTTGGTACCAGGGATGGAACTCAGGACCTTGTGCTTGTGAGGCAGGCTCCAGAACCACTGAGCTAAATTCCCGGCCCTATATGTCTTTCCTTACACCAAAACTGCCTTGTTTACTGTAGCTTTAGAAGAAGTCTCAAAATTTGGTACTAAACATCTTCCAACAATGTTTATTTTTGTTTGTTTTTTTTAACTTTTCTAGGTCCTTTGTACCCTACATAACTTTTAAATTTCAATATCCAATTCTTCACTTATAGCAAGTATACACAGACTTGAATTTTTATATATACCTTGTGTTTTCTAATCCTGCTAAATTCAAATACAAGTTCTAGGGGCTCCTAGAGATTTCTTAGTATTTTCTCTGTAGATGATCATTTCATCTACATGTGAAGATTTTGCTTCTACCTTGAAAATCCTATCCTAATTGTGTCATTTTATTGGCAGACTATTTTGGTGGGGACTAGGTTTCAAAGTTTAATGGACAGATAAAGAGTAAGCATATCTGCCCTTGTTCCCCACCTTAAGGAGAAAGCATTGTATCTTCTCCATTCATATAAGGCATTCTCACTGGAAGTATGGAGCACATGTCTTTAATCTGTTGAGGAGGTTCTGTTCTACTTCTAGTCTCCTGATAACTCTTACCATGAACAGCTGTAGAATTTAGTCCAATACTTTTTCTCCAACTAGTGACAAGATCATATGGCTTTTTCCTTTCCTCTGTTAAAATAATGACTTTTGGAGAGTGGATCTTCCAATGCTGAACCAACACTGCCATCCCTATAACAAAACCACTTTCTATATCCTGACAGATCTGACTTCTACTAGTTTGTTTTGTTCAACAAATTTCTATCTATGTTCATACTTTTTTCTTGTATTATCTTTATCCAGTTTTAGGATTAGCACAATGTTGATTTCCTAAAATGAGGGGAGAAGTGTTCCTTCTTTTTTCTGCTTTAAATGTTTGATATAATTTATCAGTTAAAATGTATATGAGCCTGTTGTCATATAGGTAGGTTTTCAAGCTAGGAATATATTTTATTTAATAGGTGCTATTCAAATTTTATATTTGCTCCAGAGTTAGTTTCACTAATTTGTCTTCCAAGGTACTTCTTAGAAGTTGTCAAATTTATTTCAAAACAGATTTTTGAAATATGCTTTCTATATCCTTTTAAATTCTGTAAAATGTGTGGTAATGTCTCCTAGATCTTGATATTGTAATTTAAAAAATGTATAATTGATATTGTGTAACAGGAAGAAAAGGTCTAAAGGTGTAGGGGAAGTGGGAGAGGTAGGAGAAAGGAAAAAAGGGAAAAGAAAAAATATGAGAAAAGGAAAAAAACGGAAACAAAGTCTTTGCAAATGGGGAAGGGTGGAGGGGGTAAAGGGAGGGCAGGGGAAGGGGAAGAAAAAAGAACCAAGATACTCATGTAAAGGTACAGGATCCCAGTGATGAATGTAACTGTATTTTATACCTAAAATGTACCAATAAACTTAATGGGGGGGGGAAAGAAAATGGAGACATAAATATTTAGTGAGGAAAAACAATATACCTGAAGTGGCTCAGTATTTCTGAGTCATGGGAGCATGGATATAAAATCACACGGTCAAAACCAACTTCAGGCTTGAAGCTGAAGGAAGACCCTTGAGAATTTACCTTTTTGTGGGATTTTCAGAATCAGAGATCAGTTTGAATCATGACAATCTATCTGCTTACTGCACCACTTTTCTTTCAGTAGGCAGACATTGGTGGAGAGCTTTTTATTCTTTCCTTGCACTTGAATTTTTGAAAGTCAAGTATAAATAATAGTAGTAGATCTTAGCTCCATAGATCTTGAACAATGCCGTATGAAGAAAATGAAGGACAAAGATACAAACCTTTTAAAACCATTAAAACTTTTAACATGCGATGTGTTGCTAAATTACATCTGTGCATTACAGATAGTTCAAAAGTCAGACATAATTTGTGAGTATAACCAATTTGCATAATTTTGATAATTCAAAATGGTGGGGGGGTTTGGATTGGCTCAGGATCTTCATGCTGTTAGTTCAACAAGTGAAACTGTAGACTTGATCTCTTTTCTGAATAAACCCAGAGACAAAAGTATGTCTGTGAAGCTTCAAGAGGATTTGAGATTTTTTTTTTTCTTATGGGAATAGTCAGCACAATAACAAAGCTAAGGCAGAATCGAGAATCACTTCTTATTGCATTGTATTTATATCAAGTCCAATGTCTTAAAAAGAAGTTGGGTCAGAATCACTAATTTAAAATATGTTGTTGGTGAATTAATGGAACATAACACCCTAAATTCTCAACTGAATTAAATAAACAACTCAGTCAGGGCCCATGGTAAATACAAATGTCTAGTTTAGATCTCCCAAGTTACTGAGAGAGTGATTACTGAATGAGGGAAAAAGGGCAGAGTCTGACAGATGGAGTGATTTATAAGTCCCTGTTCTATGGAAAAAATCAGGCTAAAATCAATTCATATTTTACTCGCTCTCTTTCAAACTGCATGAGGGTTCAGGGATGTCAGTGTAGGTGATGTGTAAGGGTTATGTCATGTGCTTGGGAGTATTTCTCCTCCCACAGGTGAATCTCCACACTTCGTGAGCAACATGAAGGAGGCGAATGAGGTGGTCTTCTTTTGTTTTCATTTTGGTACTGGGGATCAAACTCGGGTCCCTGCATTTGCAAGGCAGGCAGCGAAACCACTGGGCTAAATCTCCGGGCCTCTCCTTTTCTTGATCAATGATGAAGCTGAAGTGGAGATGGGAGGGTGGATTACTAGAAACATCTTAGCATTCTAACGTTGTTTGGCACCTAGAGAAAGTGGGAGTTAGACTCTTTTATTTATTTTTGGTACCAGGGATCGAACTCTGGTCCTTGTGCTTACGCAGGAGGTGACGAAACCACTGAGCTAAATCCCTGGCCCTAGTTAGACTTTTTTAGAATTATGCATTTGGATTTGCCACATCTTCAGGAAGGATGCAAAGAAAGACAAGTGAGATGGGCCGGGGATTTAGCTCAGTGGCGCCATCCCTGCCTTGCAAGCTCAAGGTCCTGCATTCAATCCACAGTACCCCTCAACCCCCCCACCCCAAATTTAAGACAAGTGAGAAAAACAGAGACCCAGAGAAGGCCTCAATTCCTCGGAGGTCCCTGATTCACAGGCTACCTGGCTGTGGGCTCGCTGTCTTCTGGTCGTCAAGCCCACTGCTGCTTGTAAAAGAGATTAAGGGCTAAAGTGTTCCCTGGTGAGGTGGAAACGTCCACTTTTGCTTGGACGGATAGAACTGTAAGGCTAGAGTATCCCTGGATGGTTGTTTCAGGAGAGCCAAAGTGTCAGTCTGCTGCTATTATTCTTATTATTAAAATTTTATTTCCACTTGACAACAGTGGCTGCTGTAAAATCACCTCCTTGATGACAGTTGTTACAAGGACCAGAACTGCCTGTGGTTTCAGAATGCCTGCTATTGTCTATCTTCTGGGTGCTTCCGTGTGTGTGTGTGTGTGTGTGTGTGTGTGTGTGTGTGTGTGAAAGCCTTTGAGAGTTTCCCTTCTTGCCTGGGGTGTGAGGTTGACTGTTGAGAAGATGCAGGTCAAGGAGCTCTGATGGGAGGACAGTAAAGATATTCTGAATGGAAAGAAATGGAAGTGCTAGACTTGCTGTGGCACCACAAACTTAGAATAGAGAGATTGAGCGGATCACTGAAATGATTGAGTAAAGCTAACATAATGTTACCGACCTCAGGATGCTCCTTCTGCCCACATATAGCAACAGAGTGCACTGTGGCTGGCGAAGGTCGTTGCTTATATTCTAAGATCCAGATCCTCCAGGACACAGGAAAATAATTTCAGGGAACAGTGAGTTTGTCTCTTACAACATTACCCAGGTATAATTAATGATCACAGTATGACCTAAGAGGCGTGAATGTGAGCTAATAAGACTGGCTCTTGGGTGTGGATTAAGTAATTTGTGCTTTCTTTATGGTAACACTTCATTTAAAATTCTGGAAACAGAGAAACTCTAAACCAGTGGGAAGCAAGAGAAAACCCTCTTTCATGCTAGATTAGAAGCTGGAATGTTCAGTTCAGAGTTGGCTCGCACATAAATATCAGCTTTAACAGCAACTGTTTAACATGGAGAAAAAGGTGCTCAACCTCACTTAATATTTAAAAAACTTATTTTGGTTTAAAAGGCATTTTTAAAAATACTTTAATGGGTCCAGGACGTATTACCTCAAAACAAGACTGAGCCGACCATAATATGTCACCTCAAAATATACCTCTTTGGGGGCTAGGGATTTAGCTCAGTGGTTCCATAGCCTGCCTTGAAAGCACAAGGTCCTGAGTTTGATCCCTGGTTTAAAAAAAAATGCATATATATATATACCTCTTTGGATTAAGGGTGATTTTGAGTTGGTTATCTTGGGAAACTGAAGACAAGAGACACACTTTGAACATAAACTAGTTGTCCTTTAATAAGGGAAATTTACATCTTTATAGGAAATCTCCACTGTCTTCCTCTCTATGTCAGGAAGAGAGCTGTGGAAGTCACTAGAGACTTATTGGTGGAGTAAAAAGCATGGCGGTAAATATGTATAACAGACCTTATTCTCGTTTTCTGTTCTTTTCTTGACTACGCCCTTCCTGTTATTTCCGGACACCCTTTCTTTGCTTTGGGGATAATGGTTTATGAGCCTCAAGTCTAAGACAACTGTTTCAGATCTAATCTGAGATTTCCTCTTTGAAATTTCCCCAAGCATCTCCTGAGAACATAGAAAGTATACATCTTATTAAATGCTTGTTTGTTTTTCTCTTATTGCTAGGTCTTTTGTTGCAGAGAGTCCCAGCTATGAACTGTGAGGATAGTAAGAAAATTGTTTTTCCTCCCATACATTTACACAGGACAAAACTTTAAGTTAGCACATA
The DNA here is from genome assembly GCF_053883595.1 of Heterocephalus glaber. NCBI lineage: Eukaryota > Metazoa > Chordata > Mammalia > Rodentia > Bathyergidae > Heterocephalus > Heterocephalus glaber. The sequence continues at coordinate 9,193,438 of NW_028258153.1, forward strand.
AATATGTGAAGGCAAGGAGAGGGAATACATGATAAATTCGGTAAATATGGTAGTCTTGTTATACAGATAAGTGTCTCTCAGGTGGTAAGAATTACCTCTGGTATAAGAATACATCTCTAGTATAAGTAGAAACTTCCCTTATAGATGTAAATTTATTTTACAAAAAGGGAAATTTATACTCCAATTTTAGGCAGATAAGGGAAGATGAAAAGCTTTTCCTGCATCTGCTGGTTCTCAGTTTCCTTTAGCTCAAAATAACCCATATGCCAAAATGGCATATTTTGAGGTCCTTTATTCTCCATATTCACACTAGCAATGTATGAGTGCTATTTTCCATACCTTCCTGCCAACACAGTTAAGCCAGGCTTTTGACAGAGCTAAAAACAATTTCTTCTTTCCATCTTTCTGCCATCTACCAAAAGTGGGCTTTTATGTAATGTCAGCCAATTTTCAAAAAACAGGTTTCTGTTACACAAATAACATGGTTCTTCCTGCTCCTGTTCACCAAGTTATGGGAACTTCAGAGAGTGAGTGCAGTTAAATTAATTTGGTATAAATGGCTTGAATTCAATTTTGTATTTGATTCTAATTTGATTGTATGAGTATCCTGACCTCACTACTGAAAACAAGAGGATATAGTTCTCATTCCACGTAGCTCAAATTGTCTAATAACTAAAATGAAGGCAAAAGGCATGGAAAAAATGTTTAGTAAGGTGCTTGAGAACATTTGTGAATAAAGATGTGGTTCTGCATATATATCTCCCTTTGTTATACTCAACTCACAAACATCACACTATACTTATTTGCTTGTGGTCCAGATGTAATCAAACCGTGGTAAAAATAAAAGAAAGGATGAGAAGTGAGTGGAAGCATAAAGAGGGCTGGGATGTAGCTCTGTGGTAGTAGAGTGGTTGCCTAGCATGTGTAAGGCCCTGGGTTTCATCCCAGCACTGAAAAAGAATCCTTGAATTGAAGATGTCATTTTGGTGGTCAGTCTTACTGAAGTAGGAACAGATTTTTTTTTTGTATATCCTTTTATTGGTACATTTTAAGTGCACAATATAATGACATTCATCATTGGAGATATGCACCTTTACATATTCTCTAGGTTCTTATTTTTTCTCCCTTCCACTGCCCTCCCTTCAACTCCTCCATCCCTCCCTATTTACAAAGACTTTGTTTCCTTTTTTTCATTTTCTCATATTAATTCCATTCCCTTCTTTCCTTTCCCCTACCCCTCCCACTTCCCCTTCCCCTTTGTCCCTTTTCTTCCTATTTCACATTATCTATTATACCTTTTAGTCCTTATTTACACTTCCAGTTTCTCACACTAGAGAAACTATTTGGTATTTACACGTGTGTCCTGTTTATTTCACTGAAGAGTATGGCCTCAATGTGCATCCATTTAGCAATAAATGTCTCTAATTTCTCATTTTTGATGGCTGAGCAGTACTCCAATTTAGAAAAAAACCACATTTTCTTGATCTAGTCTCCAGTTGATGGGCATTTGGGCTGTTTCCAAGTTTTAGCTATTACAAACTGTGCTGCTATGAACATGGGTGCACATATATCACTGTGGTATGATTCTTTTAATTCTATGGGGAAGATACCCAGCAGGAGAATAGCTGGGTCAAATGGGACTTCCAGTCCTAGTTCTTTGAGGTATCTCCATACTAATTTCCACAGTGGTTGCACCAGTCTACACTCCCACCAGCAGTGGAGCACTGTTCCTCTTTCCCCACACCCCCGCCAGCATTTGTTGTTGGTTGATTTCATGACAGCAACCATTCTTTCTGGGGTGAGGTGGAATCTCAGTGTTGTTTTCATTTGCATCTCTCAAATGTCCAATGATGTTGAACACTTTTTCATATGTTTATTTGCCATTTCTACTTCTTTGTGTGAGAAATGTCTATTCATTTCAGATGCCCATTTTTGGATTGGGTCTTTAAATTTGGGAGGTCAGATTTTTTTTAAGTTCTTTATGGATTTGAGATAGTAGACCTTTGTCTGAGGGACCACTGGTGAAAATATTTTCCCACATTGTGGGTTGTCTCTTCACACTGCTGCTGGTTTCTTTCACTGTGCAGAAGCTTTTTAGTAAGAAGAGATCCCACTTGTTGATTGTTTGTGCTAGTTCACAGGCAACTGAGGTTTTGTTCATAAAGTCTTTTCCTACCCCAATGTCTTCAAGAGTTCTACCTAACCTCTGTTCCAGCCAGTTCAGCGTTTCTGTTTTAATATTTAGATCTTTCATCCATTTTTGTTTTAGTTTAGTGCATGGTGAGAGATATAGGTCTAGTTTCAATCTTTGGCAAGTTGAAACCCAATTTCTCCAGCACCATTTATTAAAGAGGCTATCTTTCTTCCAGGGAGGGTGTTTGGCTCCTTTATCAAAGATGAGGTGGCTGAGTGTGTCTGGAGTTGTTTCTACATCTTCTAATCTGTTCCACTGGTCCTCAGGTCTGTTTCTTGGCCAGTATCATGCTGTTTTTATCACAGTAGCTTTGTAGTATAGTTTCAAGTTGGGGATTATAATACCCCCTGCCATGTCTCTGTTACCTAGAATTGCTTTTGCTATTCTGGGTCTCTTCTTGTTCCAAATGAATTTTTGGATTGTTTTCTCAAGGTCCGTGAAATATGCTTCTGGGATTTCAATTGGGATTGCATTGAATCTATATAGCAGTTTTGGAAGTATGGCCATTTTCACTATGTTGATCCTTCCTACCCAGAAGCAGGGGATGTCTGTCCATTTTCTGATATCCTTTTCAGTCTCTTTTTTCAAAGTGCTATAGTTTTCAGAGAAGAGGTTTTTGATTTCTTTTGTTAGGTTGATTCCTAGGTATTTCAGTTTTTTGGATGCTATTGTGAAAGGAATTATTTACCCTATTTCTGTTTCAGTGAGTCTGTCATTGGTGTAGAGGAAAGCTATTGATTTTTGTGTGTTGACCTTGTATCCAGCTACTCTACTGAATTTGGTTATTAAGTCTAGAAGACTTTTGGTGGAGTTTTTGGGGTCTTCTATATAGAGTATCATGTCATCTGTAAATAATGACAATTTGACTTCTTCATTTCCTATCTTTATTCCTTTTATTCCTTTGTCTTGTCTAATTGCCATGGCTAATGTTTCCAAAACTATATTGAACAGGAGTGGTGATAGTGGACATCCTTGTCTTGTTCCTGATTTTAGTGTGAAGGATTTCAGTCTTTGACCATTTAGTATGACATTGGCTGTTGGTTTTGCATAGATGGCTTTTATCGAATTGAGGTAGAGACCCTCTAAGGAGCAGATTTGAATTGAGCAATGGGAAGAGGATAGTGGGTGCATTAGTCACTTTCCTGATGCTCGGACAAAATAACTGACACTTGCAACTTAAAGAAGGAAAGGTTTATTTTGGCTCATAATTTTAGTAGGTTTAGTCCATGGCTGGCTGACTCCAAGACAGAAGCAGTGTGGTGGAAGGTCATGGTGGAATGCAGCTGCTCAACCCATGGCAGTCAAGAAATAGTGAAAAGAAGCAGGGGACAAGAATATACCCTTCCAGGTCATGTCCTCAGTGATCTGCCCCTTCTGACAAGGACTCACCTCCTAATGACTCATGCGGTTGTGAACTCATTAGTGGATGAATCCACTGATCAATATAGTGCCCATTGGGTCCAATCACCTCCCAAAAGCGTCACCTCTGAATATCTGATACTTTTGGGGGATATTTTAGACCTAAATTGTTAACAGTGGACCTTCCAGGAATTTCTGATGGGAAAAGAGAAGGAGGACATTAATGGAAAAGAAAAAATATAAGATATAGGGAAGAAATGTTCCTGGAGGGTCCTGGAGAGGCCAGCTCCCAGGCAGTGCTGTTGAGAAAGAGGAGAATGGGTGAGAAGCAATTCCAAATGAGAGCTCAGAGCAGAGGGAAGAGGAGTCAAAGGAGTTCAGTAAATAGAGAGAGTACAGGCTGAGGAGAAGCCCCAGGTGTAAGCTAGGATCACCACCCCTGCATCTGTGACCTCCACATATCTGGGTTTTCCTGTTTATAAAACAGGGGTATTCTGGTTATCTTACAGATTGAATGCACATGTTATAGTGTCTGGCACATGGCCCAAGACAGTCACCCACAGTAAGTAACAGTGAAGCTGAATCTGAAGCCTGAAGGCTTGCAGCACAAGCCGAAGTTGGTCCTATCAACCTGGGAACAAAGCACCATGTTTTGTTGTTAGAAAGCAAGTGGTGTTGAAAGATGTGAAGAGGGACAGCCAACTTTTTAAAGCCAGTCTTTAAAATGTAGTTTTAAGATTACAGTCCTGAAATAGAGGGATGATTGCAGAGAAAGTTCCAAGCAGCTAAATGACTATGGTTATTTCTAGTAAACTAGGATCATTTTTTTTTTTTTAACTGATCAATGCCAGTTTGATAGGCAGTGGAAGTGGTTTAGGAAAACTACAGACAGGGACAAGCACCAAGGATGTTAGACAGACAGTATGCTGTGTGCAAATCCTCTTTCAGGAAAGAGTGTAAACTGCACTCTTGGTCCATTTTCCATTTGCACTTCTGTCCTCTGGATGGTAGAAAGGCCCAAAGGCCCCTGTGTTATTAAGTACAAAAGCCTTCAAGGGAAGTACCTGGAGTGCCAGATATTAGTGCAGCTGCAACGTGTTTTGAATCTTTTCTCTAATAAGATCTGGTCTCCAAAATATGACCTGCATTGTTTTAGGAAGAGAATTGCTTTCCTTTCACATTAGGAGACTCTAGTTTGGCTGACCAAGGAGCAGAGATAAGCTACATGGCCTTAAAGGCTGTCTCATCTCATCTGTAACAAGAAATGATTCTCTCTCTCTCTCTCTCTCTCTCTGTCTCTCTGCCTCTTCTCTCACAATGGTTAGTCATCAGGTGAAATGGTCTCCTAACTTTTTTTGGGGGGGGTTGAACTCAGGACCTTGTGCTTGCCAGGCAAGTGCAGCACCACTGAGCTACATCCCTGGCCCTCACTTTTTGTGTGGTACTGAGATTGCACCCAGGGCTATATCCCCAATCCTTCTTTTATTTTTTACTTTGAGACAAGTTCTCACTACGTTGTCCAGGCTCGGACAGAACTTGAAACCCTCCTCCCTCAGCCTCCCAACCAGGTCCAGCATAAAATTATCTCTTATGAAATGCATTCTCCCAGGGGCAAATGGTCACAGGCCTCCAAAGAAATTCTCTGATACTGAAAGGTTATTGCAGTCATATTAAAGAGCTCCAAAAGTCATCTTTGATGCGAGGGTACACTCATTATTTGTTGTTTACTATTCCTGCCAGCTTCTCAAAGCACTCCACAAGCATTACATTACCTTTTCTCAATTTTATATTGGTAATGTTTGCTTGTCTTTTTTTTTTTTTGGTACCAAAGATCGAACTCAGGACCTTGCACTTATGAGGCAGGCGGTGGAACCACTGAGCTAAATCCCCAGCAATTTTATATTGATAATGAAGAGGAATAGAAATAAGCTGAGGTCAGATCCTTGTTGACATTCACTGGCTCAATCTAGATGACATGCTATTCCTAGGATGAGGGCTCAAGACATTTTCAAGCTGTAGAAACTCTTAAAGAAGAAAAAACCAAGGATCTGTCATCAAGGTTTACAGTTGTCCTTTGGTGCTTGTGGGGGGATTTGTTCTAGGACCCCTGTGGATATAAAAAAAATTTGTGGATAATTAAATCTTTTATATAAAATGGTTCAGTATTTTGCATATAACCCCCACATATCCTTCAGTGTATTTTATTTTTTGAGACACGGTCTCTGTAGTTCAGGCTGGCCTTGAGCTCATGGCAATCCTCCTGCCTCAGCCTCCCAAATGCTGGGATCACAGGCATGTGTCACCATGCCTGGCCCCTCCAGTGTATATTAAATCACTTCTAGATTACTTGTAATACCTAATACAGTGTAGATGCTATGCTAACAACATAGTTGTTGTACTATATCATTGGAAGAGTAATGACAAGAAAAAACTATATATGTTTAGTACAAGCATAATTTCTTTTCTAAATATTTCTGATCTGTGGTTGACAGCTTCGCTGTGGATGTGAAAGGCTGGATGCAAAACCTGTGAGTGTGAAAGGCTGACTGTATATTCATAGCCATCTTTCCAGACAGCCACAGCTTCAGTCTAGCTGAAAATTCAAGAAAGCAACCTTTGGCCCTGCCTGCTACCTTAAAAAAAAGACGTGGCCATTGATGGAGTATAATGAAGCCCAGCTGTAGTGGTTTCCTCACACTTGCTCTAGCAGAGGAAATAGAACTATAAACCTAGGTCTCTCTTGAGGCACAGAGGGAAGAAACTGTCTGGGTCCTTATTTGACACCTGGGCCTAACCATGGTACAAAGTGAAATTCATCGACTCAGGTGGCCAAAAAAAGCAGATGTTTAGCAGAGCTAAGTGTAAAGTGTGAGGGAAATAGCTTTATGGGCCTTTGGCTGAGATGCTCACATTTGAATGTTATACACAGGAAGTTATCAGGTAGTGGAATAAGATAAACAGACCTCACTTCATGAAGTAATTTATTTTGGATTGGTGGCAGCAGCAATGACCTCTAGCAGAGAGGAACACAAGGATCTACCTTTTATTTGAGAGATTTTCCAACCAGCAAGGACTGCTTGTAATGAAAAGTAGGGGCACTGCTCCCTGAATTTTAGGCACTTATTAATCACCTGAGTGGGTGATGGTGACTTGGGACAGTAGCATTTCCCAAAGCACTTCCAGAGTTATGATTCCTTTAATCTCTCCAACCACCTGTGAAAGAAGCCTGGGATACTGTCTGTAGTCAATGTGTGGGGAAACTGAGGCCTACACTGGTCAAGGCATTTGCTTAAGACCACACAGCCAGTAAATGGGAAAAGAATTGGCATTAAACCTGCTTTTCTAAGTTCAGAGCTCTATCCACTTGGCTGCTGTTTCTCGAAATGTATAATGTACCACCAGTGGGACTTGAAATGATTTTATGTAGTGTATAAATGAAGATGGAAACAGTTTAAATTTTTATTTTAATCTAACTTAGAAGGGAACAGGCAGAATAGCAGAGTGTAGTGGTGATGAACATTTTAGAGACGAGTGCCCAAACTGCAGCCCCAAACCCACTGATTTACCACAAAGTGTGAACACTGCAATAGAGCCTGAATGCTGAGGATTTAGTTTAGAAAAAACAGCTCATACATTAGCATCTTTTGTTTTAAAAGAAAAATAAGTGCCATAGGTTCGCCACTTGTGGCACAGTGGTTAACTCATCTTAACTCAGGTTAAATTCAAGTTCAGGAGCCATCCTACCTGGATTCCTATTCCAATTCTACTACTTTGTGTGGGATTATTTCATCATAAGGCTAAGCCTCAATTTCCTTATCTGTCAAATGAGGACCACTACATCGTTATCTTATAGTGTTGTGAGGATTCAGTGAGCTGGTATTTGTTAATCACTTAGAATAGGGTCTGGTACATTGTAAGAACTTTATAAGTCTCAAAGCAATAATAAAAATAGTACATTAAGCTTACGATTGCATGCGTATTTTGGATTTAGAGTACAAAGTAGGTGTTTATGAGATGGGAATAATTTTGGAGTAAAACAGGTAACGAACAGCACAGTAGTAGTCAGACATGAAGGAAATGACTGGCATCTGGGAAACACTAGTCTCTACCAGGCAGGGTAGCAGCACAGAGAAATATGAATCCAAAATGAGCACAGGTGTCTGCATTATGTTGACTTTGTTCTGAAGGGAAAGATGATAAGAAGAGTCATCAGCCCCTATCAAGACATTTGTTTGTTCTTGTACCCAGAGAGTAGGCACAAAAACTCCCCTTAGCAAGAAATATGGGCATGCTCACCTCCACCAGAACCTAGAAAGCCCCCTCAGTTTCTTGCCCCATTTGTTTTAGTCAAGGTGTCAGGCTAGACCCAGGAAGCCAGACCTGACCCACAGCACTGGGGTTCAAGGAATTGGGGGAGCTGAAACAAGGTGGAGAATGACCAATCCCCACAAACCAGACACCATGACCGTAAAAAGGAGACAAGAAGAGAAATGCCTCAAAAGTGAGTCATTTTGTTTCAACACCAGTTACTTCAGTGAAGTGGAAGGGAACAGGACCTGCTGATACTGTCATTCTATTCACCAGATGGAGGAAGAAGGAAATGAACATGCCATTTGTAGGGATTCTTCTTTAGGGATGGATCACTGTGTCCTGCTCCTCCTTTAATTGAGGTCTTCACTGTGGCCAAAGATTATACAGGGATAGAATCTTGGTCTTGTTTATAGTTCTCACTTCCTTCCCCTGTAATGAGCTGTTCTAACAATTTCCCTGTTCTGACAGCACTCTCTGCATAATCATGTGCTCTGTTCTCAAGTCACTAATAAAGGCAGTGATCTAATATCACAGAAATGGTTAGTAGAGCAACTGGGCTAGTGAGAGCAACTGGTGAAGCTTTAGGATCTCGTGATAACTTGAGAAATCTGAGGTTTAGGAGTGGTCTGAGAGTTGGGTTGAGTTACACTGCATGGTCCCTTTTCCTTTGGCTGCTCCAGGGTGATTAGAGTTGATAAGGTGCAGTATAAAGGAACTGTGGTCAACCTAAGCAAAAGTTCAGTGTACTAAAATATTTAGTGGTAGTTAAGACAATTACAGAAATAACTCAAATCATCAGATTTTAGAAGGGAGGAAAAAACAGGGAACTTGAGAAACTTAAAATAACAATAACTAGCTTTTAGACTGTTTAGTTTGTTCCAGCCCTTGACATGCAGTAATTTATCTCCTGGAAACAACGCTGTGAGTTGGTTGCCTTTATTATCCTGTGGGTGAAAGAGTTAACCAAACTTAATTACCCTGAAACAAGACAATCTAACCTTTGGTTAACTGTTACTCTGGAAACCGTTTATGATGATATGTGTCACCACGAGACTAGGCAACATTGCTTATGGTAAAATTGACCCCTAATTGCTAAATTGTTCCTAGAGTGGAAGAACCAAAAATACATGTTGGGAAGCTATAGTTTTGGGCTTCTCTAACTCTTGCAACTGGCATATTCTTATGGGGGGTTGGGACTGGAAGCTATGCCTGTGGAATTGCTGCAAGAGCTACTAGCTCACTGGGGACAGTCGAGGGCATGAGGTTTTTAAGCCAGACAAATTCCTACTGGATGTGGATCTTAGCTTCTTATATGGTACTTAAATCCTACTATGTTGATTACTCTGTGTAATTACTCAGCTCCTGTGTAGAGAAAGAACATCTGATATGCTTGTGAATAAATCTGTGGTAAAGGCAGAGCCTGTTGCTGTCTCGTGAGTTTGAATATTTATTTGAACCTCAGCAAACCAGTGACTACCACTGCGTATTGCTTTTGTCTAGAAAGAGAAACTGATGCAAAGCAAAGTGACTCTAAGTAATCCACGGCCGCACTAACAATGGTGGAACCATCTTTCATTTTGGGCTAGCTGCCACTTAACCAACTGACCAGTCTCTGCAGAGCTCAACTTTGTGGAGGGATTTGTTCAAATTATTTCCGTTCTAGAGTCTCTTAGCTCAAGATGCAGATTTCTGGGGTAGAGATGCCTAACCGGTCAGGAGATGTCCACTGGCAATCAGAAGGAAGAGAATGGGTGTGGACTGCACAAAAACGAAGAATGCTCACTGTTACTGGGGTCAGATCAGGCTCCAGGAAGGTACATAATGGTCACTGACCTCACAGCTAATTCGTCTTTGCTATTGCTGTTGTTTTTATGGTTGAACACATGTCACTTACAGGAATCTGTATGTGGTCAAATTTCACAACATCCTCTGCTAGGTGATAAAAAAAATCATTTATTGGGGCCGGGGATTTAGCTCAGTGGTTTTGCCGCCTGCTGCGCAAGCGCGAGGACCCGAGTCCGATCCCCAGTACCAAAAAAAAAAAAATCATTTATTCATTCACTTTTTCACTTAGTTAACATTGGTTAAAAGGATCTGGTAGTGTAGTTTTATGATGCCAGTCAGGAAAGATGTCTTTGGGTAAAACTTTGGGTAAAACTGCTAACTAAAGTCTTCAGAGGCTGAGGACACAAGAGGTAACTGGTGATGAACAATTAGAAGCATGTTGTGGAGGAAAAGAGGTCTTGGAGGAAAGAGACTTTGGAGAGCCATAGCTTAGTGGATTATTGGAGCAGACTGGGTTGGGTCAGGAAAATAGGCCTCCATCTCTACCAGTGGAGGGGAGGGAAGCAGCCAAGGAGGCTTGGAGAGGGGAAGTTTGCAACAGAAGACAGAGTAGGATCCTAAGCTATGTGGGGTATGTGAGGTAGTTGGAGGCTGGCAATGAGCCCTAGGTGGGGTCATTGGAGAAGAGAGAATTTCTGAGTTTGCTGAGTCAGGGGCATTCGCTGAGGACTTGCTCAGGACCTTCACCACTTCCAAAGTACATCTGGAACCACAGTGTCCACTGACAGTGACAGACTGAAGGCTTCTGAGATGCTGGTGTCTGGTAGGTCGATGTGTGTTACTCTGAGGGTTAGGGGCTGAGCGGTGGGTCTCCTACACTGCCCCTCTTTGGATCCATCCACCCTCACAGCTCCAGCCCCTCCTCCACTTGGCTGGGTATTCTCTCTGGACTGTTCTTCCTGGTCCCTCCCTACTTTGGAATTTTTTCCTTCTTTATTCCTAACCCAATGTCTCAAAGTATTACTGGTTGCCTGGCTAGCTAATTTGAGAAATGAATTCAAAGAATAAGGGTGGTATTAGTGACCAAAAGTTTTACCTGTTTTATAGAATATATTTGTATTTAACCAGACCTTGGGAACACAGTGTGGGAATTTCAGATATTGAGACATTTCTGCTGGTTGATGGAGAGGAATATTTTTTAAGCAGAAGAGCTTTTGGCTAGACCTCAAACACTATGAAAAATTTGGCTAAAGAAGAGATTTCACAAGTGAAACCTGACCAACATGTATGCACATGGCTTTATAAAGCAATGAACTTGTCACTGGGTTTGTGAAAGCAGAGTGAATACCAGTCAGAATTTTCTCAGTGACTCCATTTAGGACAGACCAGGTCAGTGGCATCCCTTTAAAAATGAGCTTTACTGCAGGTGATTTAGCTCAGTGGTTCCACCGCCTGCCTCGCAAGTGCAAGGTCCTGAGTTCAATCCCCGGTACCAAAAAAAAAAAGATTTATAGACTGTCTCCATTTTCCCCGTCTACTAAGGATTCATATTTACTACACCAGTATCTGGGCTTTCATGGAAGAGCCAAAGTCCAGACAAATGGGGATAAAACAAAGCAAACCAACTAATGAAGACAGAGAGGCTGAGTTGAGATATATAATAGAATATGGAACCAGAAAAGGGAGAGAGGTGGATGAACCACACGGGCTGGATGTCAAGGAAAGTTTTTGGTCTGGCTGTGAGAGCAGGAAGGAGAGTGAGATTCAGGAAGCAGCCGCCATCTGTGTGAAGGATATTGAGAATGGCAGAGATTGGAAGTAATGGATTTTAAAGATAGCTCGGTGTGCATTAAACATGTACTCCACCCCTTGGGCTTTTTCTTTAGAAACTGGAGTATAGATTTGAATTACTTCTGATTATATATTTTTTTGATGGACAGCTGTTTCTTTGAACATTACTTCACACTGAGATTGGACCACAGGGTGTCTGGCATTCATAGGGAAGAAGCCAAATATAAAATGGATTAACAGTAAACCACTCTTGATGAAGCCAAAATGGGCAGCCCAGAGTCCCCTTGGCTTTGCCTTTGTCTCTAGAGGTGCTGGCTCTGACCCCTGGACTCTGTGAAGCACGATTTAATCATCCTCTGAATACAGCCCATCGTCTCTTCGAACTCGGAAAGTCGTTGTGCAATGCCGGGCTCGCTCCATTTTCAGTCACAGACATCAACCACAAGGAAATGTGGACTTTTTCTGGTTACACATCTGAGTTGCCACATTTTGGAAAAGGTGCCCTGGGCTCAGAGCTTGTCCCCTCTCTGGGTCATGGGGTGTGGTTTTGTGAATGGAGCCCATTGTGGTTTTTGTCAAGTCCAGGTAACTTGACCAGGCTCTGCCTTGCCTCAGAGTGGATGTCTAGTTACACACCACAGCAGCCTCTGGAAGAGCCAGCTCTCATTACCCAATGTTTTCCTCTTGTCTCCAGACATGACTTCTCATAAAGCCCCTGCTGTATCTCTCTGGAGCAGGGATTGAGGGTTTAAACCAATTTGCCCAGTGGGATTCTTAGCACCTTGCAAACATGGAATGTTTTAAAATAGTCAAAGAGCATCACTGGTCTTGAGCAGGCAGACATGCAGAGGACACTGTCTGTAGAGTGGACACTAGGTTCACGGGGCCAGAGAACACAAGAGAATCCCAGGTGTGGAGTACCATTTGAGTGACAAATCTCTGGTCCCTGGGATATGAGGCACTGGTATTCACCAGCTGGATGAGATTCATGTTTTCCATGTTTCCCACTGGAGCAAGTTGGAATTGCCTCTCACTGAGAATTTCCATGTAGTCATGGCACATCTGTCTGAGAAGCCAGTAAAGAACTCTTGACAAAAAGCCTCCTGACTGATATTTTTTAAAATCACAAAAGTGATATATGCTTGTTTTGACAAATTTATGAAATTAAGAAATGCATGCATTTAACTGCATCCACTGCTTTCCCCCTACAATTTTGTTCTCCCAGAAGTAACTGCTGTTAATGAGCTGGGTGTGCTTTTCCAGACTGCTCTACCTGAGAGGCTTACTTTCTATTTCAGAAGACAGGAAGGCACAAAGTGCTGATGCTACCGTTTTAGATTTGGGGAGACGAGTAGGGTTTGAGGGATTAGGGAAGCTTAAGTCCTGGTGAGATGTCCCATTCCTTGTTCTGAGCCAATGGTTTTTCCAGTAACCCCACTCCTGTCTCATGGGCCACATTTGCTCATACGTATATTGTTTTGAATGCAGTTTTAATAGCCAGACCATGTTTGATTTATCTGCTTTTACAACAGATGGCTGTAGCTGTGTGAGCTGTGTCTGGTGTCTGCTGTGGAGACCCAGGCTAGGGCTCTGCAAATCCCCAGTTGCTGTCTGATGAAAAGCTGTCCTTTCTGAGAATACTAAGGCTTGTGTAATGAGCTGGGGGTTGAGTGGTGGAGGCACACACGTCGGATATAAGCCCACTAAGTGGTATTTCTTCTTCCCTACAGGAATTTCCAGGAGGACTGGGGAGAAAGAAGGTCTGCTCTAGTTCTCCTGCTGGTTGCCACCCAGGGTAGGCTTTAGAACTGATTGTGAGATTCAGATTTGTTAGCTGCAGGTCTCAGTTCTAGAAACTCTGCGAGGATTGAGCAGCACTGTATTAATAAACATGGGAACCTATAGGTTCTTTCTTCCCCTTTAGCTCTCCTTCATTGATAGTTGGACTTTCACAAAAACACTTACTGATCTTCAATAACATATATTCAATCAGCAACCATTTATGGTATTCCTACTATGTATCAGGTATACTTTAGGCACTTGGCATATATTGGTGAATAAAATAAATATCCCTGGCCTCATATAGCTTAAAATCAGTGAGAGAAGAAACACATGAACTATAAACAAAATAGGTCCATAGATTTTGTGGAATCTTCAATGATGACAAATTATATGGCAGGAAGAAAGGGGACATGAATGTGGGCAGGAACTGATGAGAGGTTGTGGTTTCCAATATGGCTATTCAGGTCATTCTTTTAGTTTACTCTCTTAAATAGCATCCAGCACTATGAGAGGTGATACATTAAACTAAAATCAAAATCACAATGGTGATGTGTCAGTTTTCTTCCTCTGCTAGGAGAGAATCAGCATGTAAGGTATAGGGGAGTTTGGAGGGTGGAATGAAAGAAAGGTGGAAAGAGGAGATACTGGTACTACAGCTGACCTTGCTGGCATCTCCGAGTCCTCCCAGATCAGCTATATCCATTCCCTGATGGAGAGCGAGGGGTAGGTCACATCACTGACACGCAATACCTTCCCATTAGTAGACAGAACTCAGTCAGGTTTTTTTTGGTACCAGGGATCGAACTCCAGTCCTTGCGCTTGCAAGGCAGGCTCCGGAACCACTGAGCTAAATCCCCAGCTCGTCAGTCAGTTTTTGAAAAGTCAAGAATAACATGCCAGTTAAGAACAGATGAGAGAGGGCTGGGGATTTAGCTCAGTGGTTCCACCGCCTGCCTGACCTACATCTTCCACAGAGTTCTCTGTGTCTAGCTGGACACGGTGGTGCAATTCTATAATCCCATTTCTGGGAGGCCAAGGTAGAAGAATCACAAGTTTAGCCCAAACGGGGCAATTTAGCAAATTAGTGAGAGCCTATCTCATAATAAAGAAAAAAGGGCTGGAAATGTAGCTCAGTGAAAAAATCCTTGGGTTCAATCCCTATAAAGGAAAAAAGTTCTCTATGTCCTACAAATAAGTGATTTGGGGACTGTATTGACTATCCTTTCCAGAGGAATCACAGAACAAATTTCACATTTAGTTTGTCTCCCTTTACTCAGTAATTTCTTCAAGTCCTCTTTTCAGAGACCCTCTTCAGAGGAAAGGGCTTTCCTGCTTGCCACAGTCATTTAGAGGGAAGTCCCTTCCTGCTTGCCATAGTCATGTAAGTATCATGTTCCCTCCATTTGGGTGGAATTGACCCATTGTTATCAGCATCCTGTCTGCTTAGTTGTGGTTACATGACTAAGTGCTGTTGGCAGAATGGAAAATGATAACTTTTCAATCAGCACACTTCAAATGACTCTCTTTAACACACAGTATGCTATGGTCTAGATGTTTATGTCCCTTCCAAATTCATTTGTTGAAGTCCTCATCTGGTCTCTGTCTTCATAAAGTTCACTGTTTTTTTTTCTTTAATGTGAGCACTTAATCTGGATGACTCAAAAAGCAGGAAAATAAGTCCAGCCAGGACAAGGAGGTGAAACCTCTGAGCCCAAATACTTTCAAACCCTCCCTTATCCTCCAACTAACTTTTGTAGATACGAGACATGATTAGGAAAAGATTTCTCATACATGTTACAGAAAAGAAAAAAAATAAGCGTTTGCTTCTGTCAATGGACATTTTGAGATGGGTGATAACATTCATTATTCAGTCCTAGCCTAGTTCAGTGGTTCTGTCATTTAAGTGGGCATAAATGCCAGGTAGGAGACTTGTTAAAAATGCTGATTTTCTCTCACACCTACCCCTATGCTTTAGGAGTTCTGCATCTAGCAACATTTCAGGGACGTTCTGGTGCAGGTAGCATTGGTTTACAGCCACTCAGAAAATTACCTTCCTTACGTGACTTGAAGCATTACAGACACTAACTAGTCAACTAACAGACACCAAAAGTCAACACTGTTGATCTCACCTGAATTCTGGTTTCAGGACCCTCTACAGGGTTTGCTTGTGTTACTCTGACTGATGACCATGGTTTCTCACCACAGACTTGCCATGGTGTGTGTGTGTGCGTGCGTGCGTGCATGTGTGTGTTTATTTGTTTTGAACTCTGGAGCCAGAGGCTTGGAATGGACCTCTTCTTAAAATACTTCTTGCTTTTTATAAAGATCAGAAGTCTTGACTGTGTCTGGAGGTCACTGACCTAAATGTCCTCCTAATGACTCAAAATGGTGCCAGGAGCAGTTACCGCTTGCTCAAATAGTGCACCTGCTTCTTTTCTGTCCTTCTTAAATATTTGTTGTCTGTCTGAATCAGGACAGGATATTTTGCACCAAAAGCAATGGGGAGAGTTTTTGCTGATGTCTCATTGTACTTGGATGTGGCTTCCCTTTCTTGAGAAAGGTGCAGTGGATAGAGGCGGTGTCTATTGCTCTTCCTAATGGGCTATTCATAAAAGTGCCCCTCTGGTCAATCACCTTGTTGTGTCTGTTTCAAGGCTTTATGGAGACTTTGTTTGCTCACCTGTGGCAGATGTACTTGGACTCCAGATGTTTTTAAGAATTTTCCCATGTGGACCTATATAATATTATACAGCAGCAATAACTCTTTTTAAGCCTTGTGGCTTTTTAAGAAGTTCTGATTGCTTATTGTTTGGGAACTATTTCTGGTTCCTGATTAAGCACTTCATTAAAAGCTGCCAAGGTCTTTTGGCTTATAAAATGATTCTATTAAGTTAACTTTTCCTCTAACTCATTCAGTATGATTTTACGTCTGCATTTTGGAGATGTGTAAATTTTGTTAAATTGAGGTCCACACACAAGATGTTTAGTAAATGATTTTTAATAATAAACTAAACTAAAAAAAATATGCAGTTTTTTTTTTTTTTTGGAACCGGGGATTGAACTGAGGACCTTGTGCTTGCGAGGCAGGTGGTGGCACCACTGAGCTAAATCCCTGGCCCTATGTATGTGTTCTTTAAAGAAACACAGAGAAAGAAAAATCTAGTAGACATAAAGATATAAGAATCTTAATCCTTGCAAAATTTGTTAAGAAAAATTTCCAATATATTCAAAATCAGGCAAATAATATATTAACCTTCCAGGCAACCACCATTAAGGTTCACAAATAATTAGTGATTGACCAATTCTAGTTTTGGATATTCTTTTTATTTTCTCTACCCCTGATTTTAAAAGAAACCCTAGACAGG
Source organism: Heterocephalus glaber (assembly GCF_053883595.1). NCBI lineage: Eukaryota > Metazoa > Chordata > Mammalia > Rodentia > Bathyergidae > Heterocephalus > Heterocephalus glaber. Next base: position 9,210,025 of record NW_028258153.1, read on the forward strand.
TTATATCATTAATATAATATATGTACAAATCTCGGATATGTTTATAGAAGACAAAGACTATGCTATTAAGATATAATCACCACACCTGCCTTGCAAGTGCAAGCTCCTGGTACAAAAAAGGCCCCAAAAAAACAAAACAAAAAAAGATGTAATGACAATACCCACAATAAGGCACATTAATACAGTCCCAAATTTGACAGAAATTCTATAATAATATCAGATATTCTGTTACTCCTTGTATTTCCTTAATTGTTTTGGGAATGCTTCCTCATTCACATGTTTTATCATCTCAGCCTCTTTCTTTTTGAAAAGTGAATCAGGATCTGAATAAAGTTCATATGATGAGATTGGTTAAATATCTTTTAAGTTGGCTGGGGATTTAGCTCAGTGGTTTTGCCGCCTGCTGCACAAGCGCAAGGACCCAAGTTTGATCCCCGGTACAAAAAAAAAATATCTTTTAAGTCGTTTAATAAACCAATATCTTCTTCCATTACATAATATTTTTTGTATGTGTATGGTTTGTTGTTTCTATTGAATAAATTGTGCTCTTTGTCCAAGAGTACCTACAGTTTAGATTTTTCTGATTTTGTTTCCACAATTATATTGGATAAAATAAAATCCATCATATATTCATGTTGATACTTTCAACTGGAATTCAGTATTTAGCACTCTTACTTACCCTATTGCATTTTTTCTTCTTTCTCTCACACTTCAAAATCCCAGTTCTCAACAATAGTAGCATAATTACCTATTTGTTTATCCCACACCATATATAAAACAATCTCAGAATCACAATTCCTGGTCTACTTCCAACACTCTGATTATTGATGCTAATTTGTGTAATTTTGTTTTGTAATTCTTTTTGTCCTTGCATATGTACAGTTAAGTCTTTTTCTTTCTTTTTTGGTACTGGGGATTGAACTCAGGTCCTTGCGCTTGTGAGGCAGGCAGTGGAACCACTGAGCTAAATCCTCAGCCCAGGTATATACAGTTAAATGCAGAGGTGTTCTAGTAAAAGTTTAACAATCAGTATTCCAATCGCTTCTAGGCCTTTTGGCTAAGATCAAGTGTAACAATCAGTACTCCAAAAACAAATATAAACAACAACAAAACCAAAGTAAACACAATTTGCTTGGTAGCATTTGTTGAGTTCTATAATGTACATACCCCACTGTGGCCATTTGAAGGCTACCAACTTGATGTCACCCAGTGAGCCAGACTTGGGAAGAGATGCCTAAAATCAGCCCATGAGAGCAAGTGGTTGCTGGCTCCAGCACATTATGGGAGAAAGACATGTTTTGAAGTCACTTGAAAGAGTACTGTACTGTGTCTGTGTTGTCAATGGGCACACAGTTAGGCTCATTTGTTTCATTTTACTTCCAAGTTTTAGGGATTACTTGGTAAATTTAAATTCTTATTATTTCGCAGAATATTCTCATGGTTTCCAAATGAAGTATACAAACATTCAAAAAAGTCTTTTTTCTACCCTTGTCACCTTTATTCTCTGCTCTCCTTTCCCCATAGGTTGTTAAAATTATGGTTTAAAGCCATTTATTTTTGAATATTATGGCATTCTTTTATTGCTCTCTTATTAAAATGTATATATGTGTATATGTAGTTTATATACATTCTCATTCTTAAACAGTAGTACTTTTACCTAAGCATTCTTTTCAACAGCTTGCTTTTTCACTTAACAATATACCCCAGACTGCTTCAGAAAGCAGCAAGAATGACAGGATATATGTGTTCAAAATAAGGGGGAGTATTTTGAAGGGAGTTGATTGCAATGTGCCTTGTATTATAGTAACTTAAAAAAAACTTAATATCAATCAGATGTTATAATTAACTCAGTGTTTCAATTGTAATTAGTAGATAATAAAATCTGCACAATAACTTTGCAAGATAGGCATATTCTAAAATAATACTCAATGTTCTTTCCTGATTATAACCATAGAAAAATTGGAAAGTACAATGAAATTATAAGAAAAGATAGCACCATCAGCCTTGTGTTAGGTCATCCCCATTATGTGGGTTAGAAATCTAAAGTGCAGAGGGGGAAGAAATTTCTCCAGGTTATATAGCTGCTACGTGTTATAGTAATATTTGAATAAAAGCCTATTTATCTCAACTTATATTATTTCCTCTGTCTTTGCTAACTTTATTTATTTATTTATTTTTGGTATTGGGGGTCAAACTTGGGACCTTGTGCTTGTGAGGCAGGCGCCGGAAACACTGAGCTAAATCTCTGGCTCAAGCTAACTTTAAAAAAAGTGGAATGAAATGCTGTAGTGTCTTTTCAAAAATAAAAACTCTTTGTATAGCAAAAAATACTTCTGAGCCTTGGTTAATTTGTTCAACTGCACAGTCAGCAAATTGCATCTGAGCACTTCTGAGCACTTATGTAGTAGACATTGTGCTAGATGCTGGGTAAACAGGTGAACCAGAAAGGTGTATCTGGTGTCTGCTTGATAGATATTCCAGTGAAGGTGTTGACATTAAAAAGATAAACATACTCTGAATATGGTCCATTCAAATTGCTATAACTGCCAAAGAGAAGCACATGCATCACGAAAGAATGCAATTGTTTATGTTGATGGGCCAAGAAAATCTGGGTATTTTTATTGTGTTACCTTCAATCTGGGGTAGGAGTTAGGAGAAGATCAGGGGCCAGAGCATTTCTGACAAAGAGATCAACATGTGCTAAGACCCGGAAGTGAAAAATTAATTGGCGCATCTATAGGATCAAATGTAATGTCTCTGCAGAGAAATGCATATAGGGAAGGAAGGTGTAAGGTCAGCTGAAGAAGCAACTAGGGTCAGCTCATGTGTAAGACTTAGCATACGACATGCTACAGTGTGTGGGTGTCATCTTAGCACAGGGACACCTCTGAAAGATGTTTAATTTCTAATTTGCCTTTAAAGATTATTCCATCCACTGCATGGAAAAAGGTACAGAGGATAAAGGAGGAGGAAGAACCAGGAAAGCTCTTACAGCTCCTCAGTTCATGTGATGACATAGTGGGAGGAATAGTTTGAGATAGGTAATTGATTGCTGATTAGTTGAAATTAGACATAGAGATGCTTACAGAAACGAGCACTAGGGTGAATCAAAGTGTCATTATAAAGTTGGGAATGACTAGTGTAAGAAGAGATTTGGCTGGAGTATTGAGAATTCATTTATATTTTGTGATTATCAACATAAAAGAATTTGGACAGTTCTTGGAAAAAGATTTGTCCTATATTTGGGTTCTAGTTCAATAGGAGCCAGCTACTTACAGATACCATCTATCAACTGTTGTCTAGGCAGTTTCTCATGCTTTTCTTTCACTAATGAGCCTATGTTTGGGAATCTCAAACTGCAGATAAGGAAACATGTTAGTAGTTAGCACAGCTCTGGCTGGATAACTCTGTAGGGTTTAACGAGTTGCTGTTGACCACATTAGAATAGTCTGGAGGTCTCCTTTGAAGAAAATGCCCCACACTTTTTCTTTTTGGTCACTGCCAAGGGAATAGGGAATTTTCGTCTTCAAAGATTATGTTTGCTATAAAAATCTTTGCTATGTAATCCCTTGGGCATGTTGTCTCTGGATGTTTACAATGTAAAAGACACTTAAGTGGATGATACAGAACTGTTTAATTACAGTGTATGAAAATTTTAGGTAGATGGGCCACTAATTAATGCATTTAACTATCTTACTACTGTTTGCTGTAAAGGGATTTAGGTGTACAGATTTCCCCATTCAGGATTAAAGGGTTAATTTATACAAATCTACTGGATGTTCTTAGGGGTAGTATGTTGTAAATATATTTCTCCAAAAACACATATTTGGGTTAAATAGGTCCTGTTTATTAAAATATATGAAAGATAAACTAATTTAAAAAAAACTAACTACCACATAAAAATAGATCTGTCATGTAATGTTTTGGTTATTTAACTGCTTTAAAAATCTCTCTCAGAGCAGTGTTTTCTGAACATCAGAAGGAACTATTATTTTCTTGGTAACTCTTTTCTTGACTTAATCTCCTTGCCAATGAGATTTCCTCAAATAATAAGTACTTCTTCTGAGTGTGGTTATCAGCTTTGGACACTTGAAAACTCATATGTGCCAGGCATTGCACAGAGTGGGCAAAGCACTGGCCCAGGTAGGTAGTCAGAGAGGCATCTAGATGGAATTCATCCCTTTATCTAGGAGTAAATCACCATGGGTTCACCTTGCTTGATGGCTCTGTGTAAAGATTAATTGAACTGTGTATGAGTTCAGAAACCACCAAGCGGTGTTCCAAGGGGAGAGGTTTTATTCTTCCTGCTTGGAGGAAGCTTCCCTGTAGAAGCCCCTTCTATCTGTCTTCTGTAACTGCCTTAGCAAAGACTTCCTTCCTTCCCTGGCAAGTTGAACAGACTCCCCAACTCCATCCTTGTCCTACTTTATCTTTCCTCTACAATACTACCAGGGCAATCTTTCCCAAGTGCAGGTCTCACTGCTTAAACCTGGTAATGTGTTCCTGTGTGTTACAGAAAAGTGCAGGGTCTCTAAAATGGGGTTTATTTCTTCTCTGTTTTGCTTCCATTGCTCTAGCTACACTGACAGTTATGGTTTAAATATGAAGGGTCCCCCAAAGACATGTATTGCAATATTCAGAGATGGAACCTAGAGAAGTGGTTAGATCAGTGGATTATCCATTGGTGAGGTCTTAATTTGATGGCATTATTGGGATCTAATGGAAACTTATAAGGTAGGGTCTAGCTGAAGGGAGTGGGTCGTGAGGCATGACCTTCCTCCTTGGCTCTTTCCTTCTCTCTTTCTACTTCCTGGATGCCACAAGGTGAGTAGCTTTCCTCTGCCAAGCCCTTCCACCATGATGTTTCTGCTTTGGAACACACTTACCATAAGTTGAAACCTTTGAATTCGAGCCAAAGTAAACCCTTTCCTAAGTTGACTTTCTCAGGTATTTGATCATAATGACAGAAAGCTGCCTAGCCCATTGATTACCTTTTCATTTTCCATATTCACTCTGTGGCTGTGTTTATCTGGGCTCTTGCATACCTTTTTTTTTTTTTCTGAAATCACTTTCCCCCTTCCTTTGGTGGACTATTCAGTGATGGATGGAAGCTTTGACTGCTTCAGAAGTGATGGTGATGGAGTTCTCCATTTACTCCACACTCTGCTTGTCTCCTTAGACTCATGATACCCCAGATCTGAGTTGGGTACAGTTCAGCAAAAAGCTATATTGGTGGCCCCCCAAAAAGAGGTGACATGAAATGGTTAATAGGAATATAGGAGTCACGGTTTATCTAAAATATATATTGCCAGGGAAGAAAGTGAGAAAGGAAGTATACAGCCTGTTGAACATCATTTTTACATCTATGCTGCAGTTTAAATCCCAGGGACTGTGAGCACAGGGATCTTGGAATTTCCAGGAATCAAAGTCTAGACTAGAGATAAGACATTCTGGTTTCTTCTCACCAGTCTTCCTTTTATTTTCACTAGGAGAGGAAGTCATTTTATAGCTCTGTGGTCTCTGGGGACATTATTCTGCCTATGGAAAAGAATTCATTGCATGAAAGACCCCCCTCCACAAAAGATGACTATTTCAGATGAAGAACTGGGGATGTGTCTGAGTATTTCTGGCATAGGTGAAGTCCCAATACGTTTTTGTGGTTATACAGCCAAAAATTATGCTAACAACATGAATGATGTGACTTGACTGGGAAAAGGCAGCCTGAGAGTATTTTAAGATTCCTTGGTTATATAATTATATATCCAGAAGGTACCATATCCACCAGAGTGATAGATTAAAAATTATAATCAATGTTCTTAAGTATGTAATTAGCATATTGAACACTGACAGTTCAGCCCTTAATTAAGTACATAGACTGATAGCAGAGAGAGTTGTAATATGAGAGCGACATGGGAGCCTCACTCCCCAGTGAAGGAAACCTTAGATAATCATGTAAAGCTTTCTTTCCACAACTCTTACAGCAAGGCATCAAAAGTAATATGACTCCTTGCATCACCCTTGAGTCTGGGGAGGGGAGTGAGAATAAGAATATAAGAGGGAATTTGGCAGTTTTATCGAAAAGGTAAATTGAATGTATTCATCATCACAGTTTCCTTCTGTATCTGAGATAATCTCATATGTGACACTTTGGAGCATTATGGGTAGCTTTTAAAAATACTTGTGCTTTCTTATAGCATTGAAACCAGAAATCTTTTATTTTGTAAATGCCACGGTCTATTTTGAAGTAATTTTGCCTTAGCCAAGGGTAATCTCATCACTGAGCAATGCTCTTATTTATATGTCTGTTTCAGAGCCTGTCCATATCTTGAAGAAAACCCCAATGTGGGAGGCAGGATATAAAATTGAATACCATCATGTAATATCCCCAGAGGGACTTGTTTAGTGTTTTCTTATCCAGTTACCCATGGCTACAGGGAAAGCTTTTTCAAAATTCAATACAAATTGTGTAAGCTTGTTTTTCTTCCTGATGCCCTTAAGTCTTCTTTGATCACAGTAGATTTTAGAGGAAAGGGAAAAAAAAATTCCTTTAGATCTTTCAGTGTCAAGGGGCACCCAGATAGCTATTCCAGTGCCTTTCACAGAGCTGTTAATTGTGGGGAAGGACAGAAGTATTTTAGAGTGAGCACTCTGGGACCTCAGGAAATCTCTGTGCTCTGCTCAGTGTCAGGAGGACCTTGGGCATTAGCCAAGAGGATTTAATTATTGAAGGATTTTTTTATGAGGTTTTATCTAAAAGACAATTCCATTTGTCAAATTACCCATCAAATATCAGTGACTCACCAGGCGTTTAATTATTGAGAATCCATTATGTTTTGTGTACTTTCACCTGTTCTCTAAAGCAATATCAGTCAAAAGCGTGGCCTTCATTGGATCCACAAACTGGAGTCACTCCATATAGAGCTAGATTGAAAGAAAGGGCAGAAAATGGCACCTCATGTCTGATTGGACTGTGGGATCTCCCAAATCTCATTAAAGTACAATTAATGTGAAAGAATGTGAGCTCTAACTTGTTTACATTTCCCTGAAGAAATTTTATAACAGAAGGGGTTAATCTCCATCCTGCTTTGAAAAAGAAGCCAAAAGACTAGGAAGTGTTACTGTTTATCTGGTGAAGAGAAAGACTCATTGGATCTAGAGCACCCCAAAAGGTAAGCCACTGAATGAAGCAGGTAGTCATGCCCATCACCCCACCTGAGAGAAATTTGTCACAAAACCACGTTATTCCCTTGGCTGTGACTGTGTTTACTACACAAATGTGGGACTACATAGTTTGACTGTTGGTCAACAGGGGAAACATGGGAGGTCAGGAGCTACCCAAATTAGTAACCACCTTCTTTGCTGGTTCAAGAGCATATTTTGATTTTTAAAATTACCATAAAAAGGTAATAGGACATAAGGAAACAGAAATAAGGAAACAGAAATCAATTGAATGATGGCATAAACTTTTCTATTCCTTTTCAAACATAATGCCCAAACTGCCACACCCACAGAGCTTCCCATCCTTTATCTGTGGGTTGTCCCAATGAGCCAGGAATTTGAAGTGTGAATCTAGTACATCCCACTTGCTTTTGTAGGATACACAAAGACAACAGCTGACCCTTTGTAGAAATTTCTGAGTTGGGGCCCCAGAAAAAGGAGAAATCCTGATTGTGTTTTAGGCCTTTCTTTGAACTGACTGCAGTCTATTCATTTCTGACTTCCATTAAGCTCCACTTGTTCCAAGGCTACTGTGAGCCTCACCTTGAGAGCACTAGCATTGGAGCCAAGTGGTCAATCATTCCCAAAATATTTTAGGGGTTAGGATTTTTAAACAAAGGCAACCAGGAAGGAATTTTGTAAGTTATTTATCTTTCTTCTGATCAAACACATAGACGTTTTACAGGAAAGAACAATGTAATTGTGGGACAACATTGCCTAAGAACAATAGTTATAATATTAACAAACCTTGTTCAGAGAAGAAACAACCTTCAGTGATTGGTGTAAAGGAACAATCTTTATGTCTTCATTTGGAAAACTTTCCAAATATTTAGAGAAAAGGCATAAAATCTGTCACTAGGAGAATACATTTTTCCTTGACATTAAGATGCAATATGTATAGGTACTAATTCTCCAGGATGAACGTAATTATGTATCACAAACATATACCAAGCAAAAATATAAAACTGGAACCTTCCAGGCCACCGTACCACCCCTCCCAGTGCCGAGGAGCAGAGCTGCCTCTAGCACAGAGGAGGTGAACCTTCCGGGCCACCATACCCTTCCCCCCATTTTTCTGCCAAGGGAGGATGCAGGAAAAGAGCTTCACAGATGCCAGTGCCTTGATTTGGAACTTCCTAGCCTTCAGGACTATGAGGAAATAAATTTCCATTTTTAAATAAAATGTACAGTTTCACAATTCCTTTCACAATAGCATTAAAAAACTGAAATACCTAGGAATCAACCTAATAAAAGAAATCAAAAACTTCTTCTCTGAAAACTATAGCACTTTGAAAAGAGAGATTGAAGACAATATCAGAAAATGGAAAGACATCCCTTACTCCTGGGTAGGAAGAATCAACATAGTGAAAATGGCCATACTTCCAAAACTGCTATATAGATTCAATGCAATCCCAATTGAAATCCCAGCAGCATATTTCATGGACCTTGAGAAAACAATCCAAAAATTCATTTGGAACAAGAAGAGACCTAGAATAGCAAAAGCAATCCTAGGCAACAGAAACAAGGTAGAGGGTAGCACAATCCCCAATTTGAAACTATAATACAAAGCTACTGTGATAAAAACAGCATGATACCGGCCAAAAAACAGACCTGAGGACTAGTGGAACAGTTTAGAAGATGCAGAAATGACTCCAGACACACTCAGCCACCTCATCTTCAACAAAGGAGCCCAACACCCTCACTGGAGGAAAAATAGCCTCTTTAATAGATGGTGCTGGAAAAGTTGGGTTTCAACTTGCCAAAGATTAAAACTAGACCTATATCTCTCACCATGCACTCACCTAAAATCAAAATGGATGAAAGATCTAAATATTAAAACAAAAAAGCTGAACTGGCTGGAACAGAGGTTAGATAGAACTCTTGAAGACATTGGGGTGGGAAAAGATTTTATGAACAAAACCTCAGTTGCCCATGAACTAGCACAAACAATCAACAAGTGGGATCTCTTCTTATTAAAAGGCTTCTGCACAGCAAGAGAAACCACCAGCAGTGTGAAGAGACAACCCACAATGTGGGAAAAAATCTTCACCTGCTTTTCCTCAGACAAAGGTCTACTACCTCAAATCTATAAAGAACTTAAAAAGACCAGATCTCCCAAATTTAAAGACCCAATCCAAAAATGGGCATCTGAAATGAACAGACATTTCTCAGACAAAGAAGTAGAAATAGCAAATAAATACATGAAAAAATGTTCAACATCACTGGTCATTCGAGAGATGCAAATGAAAACAACATTGAGATTCCACTTCACTCCAGAAAGAATGACTGCTATCATAAAATCAACCAACAACAAATGCTGGCGGGGCTGTGGGGAAAGAGGAACCCTGCTCCACTGCTGGTGGGAGTGTAGACTGGTGCAAGCACTGTGGAAATCAGTATGGAGATACCTCAAAGAACTAGGACTGGAAATCCCATTTGACCCCACTATTCCACTGCTGGGGATCTTCCCCAAAGAATTAAAAGAATCATACCACAGTGATATATGTGCACCCATGTTCATAGTAGCACAATTTGTAATAGCTAAAACTTGGAAACAACCCAATTGCCCATTAACTGGAGACTAGATAAAGAAATTGTGGTTTTTTAATAAAATGGAGTACTACTCTGCCATAAAAAATGAGAAATTAGAGATATTTATAGCTAAATGGATGCACATTGAGGCAATACTCTCAAGTGAAATAAATAGGACACACATGTGTAAATACCAAATAGTTTCTCTAGTGTGAGAAACTGAAAGTGTAAATAAGGACTAAAAGTTATAATAGATGATGTGAAATAGGAGGAAAAGGAGCAAAGGGGAGGGGGAAGTGGGAGGGGTAGGGGAAAGGAAAGAAGGGAATGGAATTAATATGAGAAAATGGAAAAACGGAAACAAAGTCTTTGTAAATAGGGAGGGATGGAGGGGTTGAAGGAAGGGCAGGGGAAGGGGAAAAAATAAGAACCAAGAGAGATTATGTAGAGGTGCTAATTTCCAATGATGAATGTCATTATATTGTGTACCTAAAATGTACCAATAAAATTAATTAAAAAACAGTATGTTTTCCTAAAAAATATATAAAATCTTTTTTCAAATTGTAAAATCCATCCATATATATATATATTTAATATATTTGCTCTACGATGTGTCATCAAAAATACTGTAAATGCAGCTGCTGCGTGAGTGCCATCCAACGGAAAGACAGGGATATTCAATAAGAGAAGCAGTGCCACAAACTTTCGTGTGTGTCAAATTTCAACTTGTTCAATGCAGTTAGTTGTTTGTGAACTGTGTTAGAGAGGTGTGTTTTACCTATTTTTTTTTTTTTTGGTAACGGGTATTGAACTCAGGACCTTAAGCTTGCGAGGCAGGCGGCAGAACCACCGAGCTAAATCCCCAGCAAGAGATGTTTTAATGTTTAATGTTTTAAAGTATGCCATAAATCATAGATCACAATCAACTCACTCATGTGAAATTTTGTTTCAATCTGCAAAACAGTGCCACCCTCTCTCATGTTAAAATTAGTTTATGGCCATGCCACAGTGACCATGAAGACAGTGTACAAGTGGTTTGAATAGCTTCATCATGGTTGTGAATCTGCTAAAGAAAAGGAGAGCTTAAGACATCCTTCAACATAAAAAAGCCAGAATGTTGAAATAGCACCTGAAATGTTCCTATCAAAGAGAAGATTTACTACTTGTGAAATGTCTGAGTATATGAACAGCTCTTATGGTTCTGTTCAAAGCATTTTTTTTTCATCCCGGGGATCGAACTTGGGACCTTGTGAACTCAGAACCACTGAGCTAAATCGCTGGCTCTTGTTCAAAGCAGTTTAAAAACAGATTTGAACATGAGAGATTGGCAAGCATTTTCATCTTCCATCAGGACAACACTCCATGTTACACATCACTTAGGCATGACATTTTCTGTCAAATGAAAACATTATAGTGTGTCCTCATCCATCTTATTCACCTGATCTGACACTGTGACTTCTGGCTCTTCCCTAAAGTCAAAATGACCATGAAAGGTAAATGTTTTGAATCAATTCAGGACATAGAGGCAGCCACAACAGCACAACTAAAAACATGAAAGAGGACTTTAGAACTGCTTCAGAAAGTGGCAAGAATGGTGGGATAAGTGTGTTCAAAGTGATGGGGAGTATTTTGAGGGGAGGGTTTAATAATAATAGGTTTACTATAATAGATTAAAAAATAACATTTACTGTATTTTGTGAACACATTGAGTTTGGCTTCTCTGCCCCTAAAATTCATATGTTGAAGCTTTAATCACTAAAGTGATGGTATTCGAATTGAGGTCTTTGAGAATAATTAGGGTTAGATTAGGTCAAGGGGAGGGGCCCTCATGATGAGAATTCAAGGTTATATATGAAGTGAAAGAGAGAGGGAGAGGGAGAGGGAGGGGAGAGAGAGAGAGAGAGAGAGAGAGAGGTTGATTATCCAAGTTTGTACACTAGAGAAAGAGTATGTGAGGACACAGTAAGAAGATAGTCATGTGCAAGCCAAGAGGAGAATGCTCACCACAACCTGACTGTGTTAATACCCCGATCTTGAAATTCCAGCTTCCAAAACTATAAGAAAATAAAAATTTCTATTGTAGACACCATCCAGTCAATGAGATTTTGGTGTGGCACCCTAAGCTGACTAATACATATTGGCAACAGGTTTGTGAAAAACTTTGGTTTAGTTTATGTGACTTGGACCTCAAGGATCTTCTCAATCATGGATGAATTATTAACTTGATAAAATTCAGATCCTCAGGGAGGAAAATTAGAGACAAGGGGCTGGGGATTTGACTCAGTGGTTCTGCTGCCTGCTGCGCAAGCGCAAGGACCCGAGTTCGATCCCTGGTACCAAAAAAAAAAAAAAAAATTAGAGACCAGGCAAAACAAAGACAGACCCACTGGAAACTTTACCAAGAAACAGAAATCTTACAAAGCCCAGACAGCCCAGTTTTTCCTGTCATTTTCTCTCTCTCTCTCTCTGTCTGTCTCTCTCCACCCTCTTCCATATTATAAACTACAATACAATTTGGGGGTGGTAGATATAAAATTAAAACACACAAGATATGTACAATATGAAACTGTAGATTGCTGTGTATTTCTGATTATCTTAGTCTTCTGTTCAAAACTTTTCAGTACCTACATTAGAGTTTGATAGCAGAGGGCAGAAAAAGTGACAAGATTTGCCTGATTAATGAGGAAAGCTATGTGAAACATTATTTTTTATTTTAAAAATTTTGCAAATTTTGTTTTCTTCTACAAAACACTCCATATTTGTTTTAATTTAAAAAGAACTTCTTTCCCCTCAAATGTTTATGTAAAATTTATGTTCCAGAAAGACGAGCTCCATTGGTTTGCATTTTTCCATAAGTCCTGGCCTACCTCATGTACCCTATCAGGTCAGGTAGACATATATCAGTTGAGAAGCTGGAGGTTCCACGATAAAATCCAAGCTCTGCAGTGTGCCATATAAAATCCAGAGTCTTCTCTCTCTTCTCTGCTGCTCCAGTCTCTTCCCTTTTTTGATGTTCTGTGCCCCAGATTTGCTGGAATTTTGGGTACGTTTTCTACTATACTTGGCACCTTTGCATATGTTGTAACATTGAATATATTTTTCTCTTACCTGCTCTTTTTCTGTCCACCTAAGAAGTTCCTACTCATCATATAATATCCGGCTCTTTTTTCCCTCTCAGATATACTCCCTTGACTTTCCCAAGCAAAATCTATCCTATTTTCTTTTGCTGAAGTATAAACTGGGTATTTCAAAGCCCTCCAGTTTTCTGATGCAGGCCCTTACATGCAATAGCCAAATACACTGGACAGATCCCTGTTCCACATACACTATGACCTTGAGTGCCCTTCCCAAGATTTCCAGTGGTTTTCAAGGCAGGCTTACAATGTCTTATCTTTTGAATTTTCAATGATCCAGACTGGTTCCCTGCTTCTTTGTAGGCACGAACTAGCTTTTTCCATAGTGTTCCGAAGGATCTCTGGCAAAAATATGTTATGTGCATGAAGTTTTCAGAATAGCAAAGGGGAACCCTCATACAATGCTTTAGAACAGGGAATATCCTGCAATTAAATATTTGATGTGTTAGACCCGTGGCCAACCCCATGTGAGAGCCTCTCCCAGGCAATCTATATTCCCAGCTGGGGAATTTTGTTGCTGGGGATCTTTTTTGTGTTGCTGGGGATCTTTTTTTCTCTGAGTATTCAGGACTCTTGCCACTTCTCAAGTCACCAGGGGATAATCTCACAGTCCTGTTTACTGTGAGGGCAATTTAATGCTTCTTTTGGTGTTGCTTCTTTTTCATTTACATGCATTAAGAGGGGCTTCTCCTTTCTTAACTCAAGAAGCTTTTCTAAAGAGAACAATTGTCTTCCTAACATCCTAGGCATCCTACATGCTTTCTGATCTCCCTCTCAGGGGCTGCTTCTCAGGGATCAAAACCTGTGACACTCAGCTTCACAAGCTATTTATCCCTTCTCTGCTTGAGATTTTGTCTGCTTGTTTGTTCCAATTTTAGTATATGTGCTGTCGAAGTGAGCACTTGTCTGCTTGTTTGTAAAATGGTAATCCTAATAATATTCCCCACAAGGATTTGGGACGTATATTATAAATGTACAGAGTACATTCTTAGCTGAATGCCAAGCATATTAAAATATACTAAGTCCTTACTAAATTTTATCCATCATTATTATTGTATTTTATTATTCACTTCTAAATCTATTGCTAGAACATTGCCAATAGCATTTATATTGCATTGCATTGTATTGTAATTGTTTATTTAGGTTCTGGGGGTGTTTAGTGGGAAGGAACTTAAATATTCCCCTTCCTCTTCCTCCTGTTCCCCTTCTTCCTCCTTTTCCTCTTCTTCCTATTGAAAAATGAACCTTGAATTTGCTGAAATGAATTTAATGTTGTTTTTTTTTTTCTGGGAGAAAAGGGAACAAAACTCCATATCTTTCCTCTAAGATTCACAGTCAAACCTGTCAGTATTGATGGAAGAGTCCTAACAAATGTTAGTGTAGGGAGGAATAGTGAGGTACCTGAGATAAATATCACCATGGCTCAGTCATTATCAAAAACAAAAACAATCATCTCTCTTTCCTGCACATTTCCATCCTCCTCTGGGCTAGTGTGGTAGTAAAATTCCAGATGAGAAATTCTATAGTAAAATAGATCCCAATATCACTTTTCTTCTTTCAGTATAAGTGGTTATACCTTTAATTTATGGAAACAAAGAGCATTATTTTAGATACCTGTTTTCATAATATCTGTCAATTCAATTCAGTTGTGTATGAGAAGTATAGAAGAAGATATGGCAAAGTGGTGTAAGAAGGGAGATAATGTGTTTTTTACATCTCTGCACAGTGTCATTTATCTTGGTGTTGAACCAGGTAGTACTAACACACGATTAGATTAGATTTTGAAATAGTTTTCTGAGTTTATGGCTTTGTAGCTTTTCTACCCCTTGAGGGATCTAGTTTCTTTCCCTTATAAAAACCTGTTTTCAAAGAAGTCTGACACTAAGCAACTAACCTATATAGTCAGATAAAGATGCTAATCGATAACCAAGTACCAGAGTTACCTTCTTCAAGTGGTTTCATTTTAAATGGGGATATGGCCATAATGAATAAAGGCAAAGAAGTCATAATTGTAAATTTCCAGACATTGAATCAAGATGGCAGGGTATTGGGAATGGTATTGGGCAGGAAGCCTTTCCTAAAATAATTATTTTCACTGATGCTCCAAAATGCAAACACCCATACACTGAGTCAGAATTCTCAGTGTAATTCTTCTGGTCATTATTAGTTCTACTGAGTCTTATTGTAGGTAATACTAAAGTGTAAAAACTGTGTTATGAAGAATTTTGATAAACCATTTTACAAGTAAATGGTGACTTATGTCTGTAGAAAATAGCAGATATTATAGATGTTTCCAAAAAGTGAAATAAGTACTTGTATAAAGTATATTTTGGAGTGTAACATGGAAAGAAGATATTTCTTTCCTTACCCAGAACAAGGGGTTGATACCTCTATAACTAAAGACAGATTAACAAGAGAAAAGCATACATGTTTGTAAAAGATGGACATGACACGAGAACCTTCAGAAATGAAGAACCAAAGAAACAGAGAAATCTGTATTTTTATATATGTTAGTGCAGAAGGATGATTGGAGACAAAAAGGTATGTTGTGATGGTAATAAACTGGGGAAATTTAGCAAGGCTTATTTGTTCAGATTCTTCTTCACATCTCTCTATGTTTATTCCTTTCCTCTGAGTATTCCCCCAGGAATAGGCTTTTCTGATCTACTTAGAGGAAGGTCAGAGAACTTTTTCATGGTCTATATCAGAAGAGAAAGGTGGGATAAGAAAGGCTTTCCTGGTTCTTTCTCAAATTCCTTCAGCTTAAACTACTTAGTATGCCAAGGTGCCATATTGTGGGGCAGTATATTCTCAGCCCAGTCATTAACAAATTACCCTAGATCTTAAATGGCTTAAAATAACATACACTTATTATCTCAGCATGGCTTAGCTGGATCCTCTGCTTCATGGACCTTCACAAGTCTGCAACCCTGGGGTCTCCCAGTGCTAGGGGTCTCACTGAAAACTCGACTGGAGAATGATCCACTTCCAAGTTCATTTATGTGGTTGTTGGCAGGATTCATTTGCTTCAGGGCTGTTGGACCCCAGTGCTTCAGAGCCTAGTTGGCTGCTAGCCACTTTCAGTTTCTTACAGTGTGAGCCTCTCCACCATGGCTGGTAACTGTATCAAAACCAGCTATAGAAATAGGTTATGAACAAGAGACAAATCTGTAATCTAGTTATACAAGTCTCATCTCTACAACATTTCTGTATTCTATTGGTTAGAGCCAAGTTACGCAAGAGGAAGGGACCATTGGGAAATACTGAGAAACAGGGTTCCTTGGAGTTGTCTTAGAGGATATCTGCCAGAGTAACTATAAAAGTATAAAGTGTATTCAAAGATATGATGAAGAAGACAAAAGATTCCACTTAACAGCAAGGTTACTTTGGGAATTGCAATTACATAGGCATGTTTAATGGAGAAATACCTTCTAAATCAACCCAAATTTCCTTAATTAATGTATTACTTTATTCTTCAAACATTCGGCAAACTTCCTAATCTAATCATCTGAATCTTTGAAGTTATTATCACATGCTTTCAAAGTTTTGCCAAATATTTTCCTCCCTTTTATACCCCCACATAAAATTTATTCTCCGGATGATTAAAGAGAAAATTGTACAGAAAGACTACTGTGAATGTGTGTGCTCTTCTTTGAACTGTAGGCAAGAGCTGGTGTTTATGAAGGTAAATAAGGCAGAGTGCTGGAAATCTTACGAATATGGTCCAGCCTTCACTTAAGCTAAGCAGTTGTATTCCACCTGCGTTTCTCAGCAGGGCATATCTGTTGATGACTGAAGAAAAGAGTTCTTTATTTTGAAAACATATGGAGATAGAAAAATTTTCTTGTCAGGGGAAGAAAGGAAAAGAAAAGATGATTTGAGTTGAGATAGTTTATTGGTGAAGATTTATGAAAATATGTCATGAAGCTCACCTTATCATTCCTAATTGCCAGCTGTGGGCCATGATAAATATGGGATGGGTCCTACTTTCTATGTTGTGTGATTTTCTTCACAGTTGTCTTGATTGGCTGGTTTGCAATATGAATGTATTTTTTCAAAAGTACAGTCATCTAATTTTTTTCTCTTTTGCACTTGAGTTCTTAATAAAAGCAGAGTACCCTCCTTTATATCTATAGGAAGCAACAGAAGAAGCAAATGGAGGATGAGGGGAAAGGAGAGTGTTTACAAATAGACTAAGGGGTGCTTTAGAAGAGACACATGTCTCTTCTAAAGCAGTGCCTGAAATTCCTTATTTTTTTTCACTTTTTAAAATTTTTTATTAGTATAACTTGGTGAAGCATAATGAATATGTTTACCATGGGATATTGGAACATATGCATATTGCACCTTGATCCTTTTTGTTGGTTTTTAAATTTTTTTTATTTTTAAAATATATATATTTATTGGTACATTTTAGGTATAAAATACATTTACATTTACCATTGGGTGTTTGTACCAGAACATGATGCATCTTAGTTTTTATTTTTTCTCCCATTACTTGTGCACCCTTCACCCCCTCTACCCTTCCCTATCTACACAGAGTTTGATTCCACTTTTTTTTTCCTCATAATTTTTTTCTTTCCCTTCTTCCCTTTCCCCTTTCACTTCCACCATCCCCAAACCCTTGGACCTTTTCTTATTTCAAATTATCAATTATTGATTTTAATCATTTTCATCCTTATTTACACTTTCAGTTTCTCACACTAGAGAAACTATTTGGTATTTACACATGTGTGTCCTATTTATTTCACTTAAGAGTATGGCCTCAATATGCATCCATTTAGCTATAAATGTCTCTAGTTTCTCATTCTTTATGGCTGAGTAGTACTCCATTTTATAAAAAAAGCACATTTTCTTTATCCAGTTTCCAGTCAATGGGCACTTGGGCTGTTTCCAAGCTTTAGCTATTACAAATTGTACCACTATAAGCATGGATGCACATATATCGCTGTGGTATGATTCTTTTAATTCTTTGGGGAAGATACCCAGCAGGAGAATAGCTGGGTCAAATGGGACCTGTAGTCCTAGTTCTTTGAAGTATCTCCATACTGATTTCCACAGTGGTTGCACCAGTCTACACTCCCACCAACAATGGAGAAGGGTTCCTTTCTCTCCACACCCCTGCCAGCATTTGTTTGTTTTTTTTTTTTTTTTAGAATTTTTAAAGAAATAGTAACTTTATTTTTTAATTTGTATTAAATTCTTTTATTGGTACATTGTAGGTATACAACACAATTACATTTTTCATTGGGAATTGTACCTTTACATAATGCACCTTGGTTCTTATTTTTTCCCCATTCCTAGCCCTCCCTTCACACCCTCCACCCTTCCCTATTTACAAAGACTTTATTTCCATTTTTTCCATTTCTCATCATTTTTTCCTTTCCCTTCTTTCCTTTCCCCTATGCCTCCCACTACCCCTACCCCTTTGGACCTTTTCTTCCTATTTTACGTTATTGATTATTCATTCTAATCATTGGTACATTTTAGGTATACAATATAATGACATTCATCATTGGAAATTTGCACCTTTACATAGTCTCTCTTGGTTCTTGTTTTTCACCCTTGCCCAGCCCTCCCTTCAACCCCTCCAGCCCTCCCTACTTACAAAGATTTTGTTCCTATTTTTCCATTTTCTCATATTAATCCCATTCCCTTCTATCCTTTCCCTTAGCCCTCCCACTTCCTTCCCCTTTGCCCCTTTTCTTCCTATTTCACATGACCTATTATACATTTAGTCCTTATTTACACTTTCAGTTTCTCACACTAGAGAAACTATTTGGTATTTACACATCTATGTCCTATTTATTTCACTTAAGAGTATTGCCTCAATATGCATCCACTTAGCTAAAAATGTCTCTAATTTCTCATTTTTCATGGCTGAGTAGTACTCCATTTTATAAAAAAACCACATTTTCTTTATCCAGTCTCCAGTTGATGGGCATTTGGGCTGTTTCCAAGTTTTAGCTATTACAAACTGCGCTGCTATGAACATGGGTGCACATATATCACTGTGGTATGATTCTTTTAATTCTTTGGGGAAGATCCCCAGCAGTGGAATAGTGGGGTCAAATGGGATTTCCAGTCCTAGTTCTTTGAGGTATCTCCATACTGATTTCCACAGTGGTTGCACCAGTCTACACTCCCACCAGCAGTGGAGCAGGGTTCCTCTTTCCCCACAGCCCCGCCAGCTTTTGTTATTGGTTGATTTCATGATAGCAGCCATTCTTTCTGGAGTGAAGTGGAATCTCAATGTTGTTTTCATTTGCATCTCTCGAATGACCAGTGATGTTGAACATTTTTTCATGTATTTATTTGCTATTTTTACTTCTTTGTCTGAGAAATGTCTGTTCATTTCAGATGCCCATTTTTGGATTGGGTCTTTAAATTTGGGAGGTCTGATCTTTTTAAGTTCTTTCTAGATTCGAGATAGTAGACCTTTGTCTGAGGAAGAGCAGGTGAAGATTTTTTCCCACATTGTGGGTTGTCTCTTCACACTGCTGATGGTTTCTCTTGCTGTGCAGAAGCCTTTTAATAAGAAGAGATCCCATTTGTTGATTGTTTGTGCTAGTTCACGGGCAACTGAGGTTTTGTTCATAAAATCTTTTCCTACACTGATGTCTTCAAGGGTTCTACCTAACCTCTGTTCCAACTGGTTCAGAGTTTCTATTTTAATATTTAGATCTTTCATCCATTTTGATTTTAGTTGAGTGCATGGTGAGAGATACAGGTCTAGTTTTAATCTTTGGCAAGTTGAAACCCAACTTTTCCAGCACCATTTATTAAAGAGGCTATCTTTCCTCCAGTGAGGGTGTTTGGCTCCTTTGTCAAAGATGAGATGGCTGAGTGTGTCTGGCATTGTTTCTGCATCTTCTAATCTGTTCCACTGGTCCTCAAGCCTGTTTCTTTGCCAGTACCATGCTGTTTTTATCACAGCAGCTTTGTAGTATACTTTCAAGTTGGGGATTGTGATACCCCCCTTAATATGCTTTCTTTAATCACTAATGAAGTTGAGTATCTTTTTGAATAATTTATTAGCTGTTTATGTATTTTTGGTAAACATTTAAATCTGTTTCCTTTTTTCTTTTGTGTTGCTAATCTTTTCCTTTTAAAAATTTTTGTGACTTTTTCTATTTTCTTTTCTTGGGGTGGGGGTGGGGGTACCTTATTTTTCAGTAGAAGAAATTAGCCCTCTGCTTCAAATGTGGTGTATATATGCTTCCAATACTTGCTGCGATCTTTTGGCTTTGTTATATTTTTCTTTTTTTTTTTTTGGTACAGGGGATTGAACTCGGGACCTTTCACTTGTGAGGCAGGGGCCAGAACCACTGAACTAAATTCCTGGCCCTGACTTTGTTATATTTTTCCATGAAAATCTTTAAATTTTTATGTGGTAATTTTTAATAATTTTTCTGTTTTGGCTTCTAGGTTTTCTATCCTAAGCTTTGATATCTTTCTCAAACATATTTTAATGCCACTAAAAAATTTGTCTTTTCCTTTCTGAGTTAAAATGCCACTTATCTTAAAATTCCCATATGAGAATAAATTCTCATTTATTTACCTCTGCTTTTTATTAATTTTCTTGCATTAATTTGATTCTTCTTCAACACTAAGCATTTAATTTTTATAGTTTTATTACTTGTTTCAATATCTGTTAGTCAGATGCTCCCTCTTCTTTTTGGAAAATATCCTGGCTATTCTCACAATTAAAATTTTCCAGTTGAATGTTATCAATGTATTTATTGACAACCCCTATCAGTTTAAGAGTAATTGATATTTCTTCGACAGGGAGTTGGCTCCAAGGGAAATACATGTGGACTTGGAAGGTGGATTTGAATTCATGGGCATTGCTTCCAAAGGGCATCATGGGTGGAGGCAGTGAGATGCAGACAGAGAGGTGCCAGTGGGTTCCAGTGGGATCTAGCTCTTCCCTACTTTGTGGCCTGCTCTTTTTCCCAACTCTGCTCCTGCTGACCAAGAGCAACCTCAGTCTCACAGCCGATGTTTGGCTGAAAGCTCCCAAAAGCAGCTGCTATGCTGATACCATAGCCTTCTGTGGATTGAGGCCCTAGTTTCTCAGTGTGGTGCCACTTTCAGAAGTTGTCTGGGCCTTTCTTCCCAATTCTCTTTAAAGGTCTAATTTTCCATCTGGATTAAGTCTTCCGGAGAGCAGGCAAATGATATTTTTCTGGTCCTAAAATTCTCCATTTTTACTTTCCCAGTTCCTTCCACAAGTGAGTTGGGTCTCATCCTATAATCAGTTCCTTATTTCATAGCACTCTTAGTGGTTCTGATATAGGGGGAAGAGATGTATCTCCCAAACCTACTAGATATCCGAAAAGCGAGTTTGTATCCTCTAAAATCGAAGAATGAATTCTAGGAACAACAGAGGTTAAGAGTAGGAAAAAATTTATTGGGAGAAAGAAAGCTTCTGCCTAAGAGAGACAGAAGGGGGACCAGAAAGTGGGTTGCCTGCTCACCTCAATTTTCAAAGATGTTTTATACAGCAAAGACATGAGGTGAGGTGGGTACAGAGTGGGACAAAACTATAAGACCCAGTGGAAATGTACAAGGTGGGCATGAGGTGGGACAAAACCATGACCAACCAATAAGATTATAAGTACAGTCACCCAGGTAATATTGATTAAATGGGGGTCAAATGGGGGAGCAAGTCATGAAGGAAGCATACAAGGATTTTCAGTAAGGGTGGGGGTCAGGGACATTTCCTGGAGAGGCTGGGTTAAGACCTTGACCCCCCATCCAGGTTATTGATACCTATTTAGAATATCAATCACTGCTATTTATCCCCAGGGGAAGCACAAGGGTGTGTAGTTTCTCTCCTTTTACAATTCTGGCCTTCAGTGAATGTGTCTTGACTGTCCTCCATGTTGGCTCCTCCTGGGCTGGCCCTGCCTAACTACCTACAAGATACCTAATTAAGTTACCTATCTGCAGTAGCTCTACTTCCTTTATTGACCCCTGATTTATACAGTGTGCATTTACTTAGCTCCTCTTTTTATTTCTCAATGCAGTATTAATGCTTTCTTTATATATAGAGCCTATATCCTTCTTTTAGTATTTATGCTTAGGTGTTTTATTATTTTGCTTGTTTATTGTGAATGGAATTTCCTTCCATATTATTCTGTTTGGACCCTTTCATGGCCTTTGTACTTTCTGAACCTTCCTTCTGGTACTTGTATGCAGCAGGTACACCCATGGCTTGCTCCATTACTCATTTAGCAGAGTGTCATTATTTCGGTGAAGTGTTTTCTGGCCACCTTATATAAAATTGCAATCTTTCTTGTACCATATAAACTTCTCTCCAGTTTTATTTTTATCCTTAACACTAATCAGTATTTAGCATATCAAACAGTATATTTAACTTATTTTTCTTGTACATTATCTGTCTTTCCTCACTAGAATAAGTTCCATAAGAGCAAAGATTTTTAAAAAATCTTGTTTGCTCATTGCTATATTCTCTATGCCTGAGTGGTGCCTGGCAAATAATAGATTATTAGAAAATATTTTATGAGTTAATGAACATTTATAGTGATTTTTTTAAAAAATAATTTTGTAAATATGAGAAAAGAAAAAAATGGAAACAAAGCCTTTGCAAATAGGGAGAGGTGGAGGGGTCGAAGGGAGGGCAGGGGAATGGGGAAAAAATAAGAACCAAGATACATCATGTAAAGGTACAAGTTCCCAATGATGAATGTAAATGTATTGTATACCTAAAATGTACCAATAAAAGAATTTAAGAGGAAAAATTTCATAACTCCTTACTTTTTCAATGCTATCAATGTTTCCAGTAGTTCTTATAACAATTATTTTGGGGTTTTTAGTTAAGAAACTTTTTTTTTTGGTATCGGAGATCAAACTTGGGACCTTGCATTTGCAAGACAGGCAGTAGAACCACTGAGGTAAATCCTTATCCCTGATAAACTCTTATAACCCAAGAATAACAATAACTTTGACCCCTTCTTTCTAATACTTATATCTCATTTATTGCTATTGTCTAATTGCACAGATTTCCACAATGATGTTAAATTGTTTTTTGGTAATTAACATCATTTATCGCAATTAATATCATTTTCTCCCAGATTAATATTTTACTTTAAAATCTTTTGGATAAAGCTCACTAATTCCAGACTTTTCTACTCCAATGTATCTTCTTTGAAAGGGATTTATTTTGATAATGGAGTTACTTTATTAAAAAAGTCACCAATGTCATTAAAGGATTGTATACCAAAAATACTGTTTTATCAGGTTTTTGGATCCCAGAGTATACTTTTCCATGCAATTAATGGTGTAAATAATGACTATTTTTCTTAGACAGCCCAACCTCATTCTACTTCAAATGTGATTGTTGTTCAAAAATTATTGTTCAAAGAGAAGTGTAAGGCTTATCTCCCCTTTGAAATTTCTTCTACACAGAAATGAATGTTCTGTCACTTAATGGCTATTGTCTGAATCACTTCTTGGCACCAACATGTCACACTGTATAACTGTGATTTGTGTTTAGGATGGTCTGACCTGACACAGATTTAGCTTGAATTCACAAACTCAAATGAGCACACAAGGGTAGATCATAGAAATGTTTGTGACCAAGTAGGTCACAGAATGGACAGTAATGGAGATAAATGAGTAACTGGAGAGCTCATGGTCTGTCACAGGGCACAGATGGCAATGTGGACTCAGTATTTCCAGATATTCTGATTTTTAAAGATAAATGTGAAAATTCTGATCCTTATGAGAAGTCTCAGATTTTTTGAAAAATTGATTTATTATCCAGCCTGGGGAAGGGAATTCAAATGAGGCACATTCAAACAAGGTAACAAATAAAACATTTATATGAAATGTATGTGCAGAGTTCTGCTCACCCATTGAAGAAGAGTGAAGGAGCCCAGGGCTTGCAGAGAGTATTACTGCTTCTGGCTCTATGTGGCCTGTTTTTGGTATAGGACAGATTGAAAGGAATGCAGAGAGAAACGTGATTGTGGTGGAGAGAAACAGCCAATCATGGCAGAGAAGGAGACAATGATTTAATACCTTCATCTTCTTCTCTTACCCTTTGATCTTCTGCAGATTCCTCCACTGGCTGAAACAAAGAGAGGGCACAGGGATCATCTCTCAATTCAGATGCCAGTGGGCAATATCCTGGGACACAAAGTATGATAGAACAGAGTATGGGGGACCTTAAGGGTCAAATGGAAAATCTACAGCATAAATAGCTGTTCATTTGAATTAAATATAATGCAAACAAAATTGAGAAGGAAATAAAAGCATGCCATAGGGTATTAGTTTGGGACTTTTGGTTTAAGCATTTTGAAGACACTGATGTATTTTTATATTTTTATCATTTTACCCTAATAGCAGGTATATACAAAATGCTTGATAAATAGGCGAATGAGGCAATTTGAAAACTGAATATAACATGTCTAGAGAGGCACTTTATTTCCTTCCAATGAGATGAAATGGCTTTTCTTCTGGATTTCATTTCCCCAAAAGAACAAATACAACATTATCATCAAAGAATTTATGGTCTAGATTTTTCAAATGTTGCATTCTAACTGATTGTATTAGTTATTGCTATATAACAGATCACCCCCAAAAGTTACAACAACAACACCAAAAACAACAACCACCAAACAGTTATCTCATAGTTTCTGAGGGTCCTGAATCCAAGAATAGCTTGGCTGTGTGGTTCTGATTTTGGGTTTTATCATCTAAATCTTTGATTGAGGCTGGAGGATTCACTTCCAAGAAGCCTCAATTATGTGGCTGATGGCTAGAAGTCTCAGTTCCTTGCTACACGGCTTTTCAATGCGGCTGTCTGAATGTCTTCAAAACATGGTAACTGGCTTGTCTCAGAGTAAATATTCCAAGGGAGACAGGCAATAAGAGGTCAACGAACTCAGAAGCTGCAGTATTATTTAGTACCTAAACTTAGAAGAAGTGCACCATCAATGCTGCCACATTCCACTGGCCTTGTTGCAGATCTACATGGTGCAGTGTGGAAGGAGACTGTCATAAGGCTCACTTTGGAGGCTGGCTAGCACATATATTTTACTTTATTTTCACAGAATCTCAGATTTGCATACGTTCTTTTGTCCCTGAGTATCTTTTTCATTTTCAACACTATATCTTTTTTTGGCGGGGGGATCGAACTCGGGTCCTTGTGCTTGTGCAGCAGGCGGCGAAACCACTGAGCTAAATTCCCAGTCCCATAGTATAGAAAGAGAGCTTTATTGAGTTAATGTTCACAGGCAATGTTAGTATGTTTCAAAAAGGGAGCTTTGGGCCTCTACTATATGGTGACCATTTTTTAAAATTTATTTTTTTATTGGTACATTTTAGATATACATAGTGTTAACATTCATCATAGGAAATTTGTACCTGTACATATATGTCTTGGTTTTTTTTTTTCCCATTCCCTGTCCTTTCAACCCCTCTTCCTCTCCTTATTTACAAAAGCTTTGTTTCCATTTTTCCCATTCTCTTGTCCCTTCTTTCCTCCCCGCTCCCTTGTTCCCCTTCTCATTATGGTGACCATTTTTAAAAATCAGCTTTGCTTTCTATGTAGTACCTTGACATATATGTAAATAACTAAGAAGAGAGAGGAAATAGAAAGATCCAAAAGATGGAAAGCATTTTTCCCATTGTTGACCTAAGCCTGCAAACTGTAGGAGAAATCCCTTTACTTACTATTTTCTACATGCAGTAATTTATGGGGGTTCTGTATTTACTTTACTTACACACACACACACACACACACACACACACACACAGAGTGAGGAGATGAGGTTCCTAAGGAGAAGAATCATAATTGTAATCCTTCCCCATCATCTGTAAATAATTAGGCTCTGTTTGGATCCAAGACATCGGGTATTCTTAGTGATAAACATATGCTAACATCCTAAAGTTCTAGATCTTATACATTCCAAGTCTCCCACTCCTTATTTGATTTGCTCTAGGCACGGGCTCTGCAATCAATGGTTAAACTATTCTGTATCTCCCCAGAGCTTAATTTCATATTTTTCTTTCAATATCACATCAGTTCCACAAAGGTAGCTTTTCATATTTATTAAATTCCTCTTTTGGTTAGAAAATTGGAATGTTTCAACTTTTTTTTTTTCATGTTTTCTTCTGCTTTTGTGTATGTGATGAGAATCCTGACTAAGCCTCAAGGAATTTAAGGACTTCCAGGACCAAGTGATAGGTGTTCCAAATGAGACATGAACATTTACAAAGAATGTTGCTAGGCAGCTATTTACAAATAAAGGCATTTTTTCCAACTGAAAGGAATTAAAAAGCAAATGTTATCATGGAATGGTAAATAGTCAGGGAGACTACCTTTACTGCATAAGACTTTATTACTTGACCTCATTATTTATAGTGCAGATAATGGTTGCTTGAAGAAGGAAAAAAATGTGTCAAGAAACTTTTATGAGGGAAGGAAAAAAAGTAGGCTGTATGTCGGTTTGAAATGATGACTAAACAATGATTTCATTTCACTATTGTCCAGCAATAAATCCATAACTCCTCTCTCACTAGTGATACTAGAAGCTGTAAGGAATGCAGTCCAGCTAGTTCCAGGCACTAATCTTTCATCCTGGGAAATGTATCTGCTAGGTGTACTGGTCCCAGAAGTTCTGAAAAGGCCAGGTTTTCTATGAATTGCCTCTAAATGTCACTATTCTTGCTTATGGTTCATTACTTGAGGGGGTACAGTTCAGTAATGTTGAGTATTACGGCACTTCTAAGAGTAATCATTTTAGCATTTTGCAGAGAATGAGAAAGGAGCTACTTAGATGGCCTTACTCTTTTTAGGCAAAACCCCCCAAAAACAAAACAAGGACAGAATAAATAGATGTATCTTGGATTCATCTCTTGGATTTTCTACACACTAACTGCCACTTCATCTCAGCAAATCTTAGAGTCTAAATATATAAAATGGGAAGACTGAATTAGTGTAATGATTACCAAATTTTCTGTCTCAAAACCAACATTTTATTTTTCTTCTATAAACCTCATATATGATTTAATTTTTAAAAAGCTCTTATTAGTACACATTTATTAGTACATAATGAATATATTCATCATGGAGAGTTTGTACATGTACATCACACATCTAATTCTTTTTCCTAAGCTTTCCCCTTCTCTCCTTGCCCCTTTTTTTCATCTCCAGGTCCCTTTTCCTTTTATAAAAGATCTATCTCCCTGTTTCCTATGATCCATCTTTTATTTTGCTATTTAAATTATTTATACTTTGGGCTTCTCATATAAGAGAAACCATGAAATATTTAAGCTTGTGTGTATGATTTATTTTAGTTAACATTGTGTTCTCAAGGTACATCTGTTTTCCCATAAATGACTCAAATTTATCTTTCTTTGTGATAGAGTAGTTCTCCATTGCCTATAAATACCATATTTTCTTTATCCATTCATCTATTGATGGACATGTAGGCCACTTCCAAGACTTAGTTATTATGCTGCTTTAAACATGAGTATGCATGTATCACTATAATGTGATACCTTTAACTCTTTCAGGAAGATACCTAGGGAAAGAACACTGGGTTAAATGGAATTTCTATTTTTAGTTTTTTTAAGGAAGCTCCATACTGATTTCCATAGTGGTTGTACTAGTTACATTTCCACTAACAGGGTAGAAGTATTTCTTTTTCTCTAGCTCTTGCCAGCATTTGTTATTATTTGATTTTTGATGATAGCCACTCTTTCTGGAGTAAGATGGAATCTCATTGTTGTTTTAATTTGCATTTCTCTAGTAGCTAGAGATGTTGAGTATTTTTTCATGCATTTATTGGTCATGTATACTTCTGAGAAGTGTCCACTTATTTCAATTGCCTGTTGTTTGATGGGCCTTGTATTTTAAGACATCTAATTTTTTGCATTCTTTATATACTGAACATATTAGTCCTCTGTCTGAAGAGTTGATGACAAAAAATTTGTTTCCATTCTGTAGGTTGTCTCTTCTCTCTGTTGGTTATTTGCTTTGCTATGGAGAAGATTTTTAATTTGTGATAATCCCATTTGTTGATTTTTTTGGTGCTATTTCTTGTGCAGTTGGGGTTTTGTTCAGAAAGTTTTCCTCTATGCTTATGTTTTCAAGAATTTTACCTATTTTATTTTCCAGCAGATCCAATGTTTCTGTTTTGACATTTAGAACTTTGATGGATCCTGATTTCAGTGAGAGATATGGGTCTAGACTCAATCTTCTGAATTTGGATAATCAATTTTCCCACTAAAATTTATTAAAGAGGCTGTCTTTCCTCCAGGATATGTTTTTGGTCCCCTTGTCAAAGATCAGATAGCTAAAGGTGTCTGGGGTTGTTTCTGCATTCTCTATTCTGTTCTATTGATCAACATGTCTGTTTTTGTGGCAGTACCATGCTGTTTTTATTACTGTACCTTTGTAGGATAACTTGATATCTGGGATTTTGATGCCTTATGTTTCACTGTTTTTTTTTTGGTGCCGGGGATTGAACTCGAGTCCTTGTGCTTGCGCAGCAGGCGGTGAAACCACTGAGCTAAATCCCTGGGTTTATGTTTCACTTTTGTTGACCAGAACTGCTTTTGCTATTCTGGATCTCTTCTGGTTCCATATAAACGTTAGGATTGCTTTTTCAAATTCTGTCATAAATGCTGTTGGTGCTTTGATTTGGATTGAATAAAATCTATATATTAGTTTTGGTAGTATGGCCATTCTGACCATATCCAGGAACAAGGGACATCTTTGCATTTTCTGATGTCCTCTTTGATCTCTTTTTTCAGAGTATCTATAGTTTTTTTTTTTAAAGGAGGTTTTTTACTTCCTTGTTTAGGTTAACTCTCAAGTATTTAATTTTTCTTGATGTTATTATGAATGGTATTGTTTTCCTAATTTCTTGCTTAGAGTTCATTACAGGAACACTATTGGTTTGTATGTATGTTGATTTTGTATCTTACTACTTTGCTGAATTAGTTTATTAGTTTTAGAAGTCTTTTGGTGGAATTTTTGGATCCTCTGTAAAAGGATTAGTCATCTGTGAATAAAGATAGTTTAACTTCTTCCTTTTTTATACATATCCATTTTATTTTTCTCTTGCTTGATTGCTCTAGCTAAAGTTTCGAGTACTACATTGAACCAGAGTGGTGAGAGTAGACATTCTTGTCTAGTTTTAGAGGAAAAGCTTTCAATCCCCCCAGTTTAATATGGGTCATGAATGGCTTTTATCATATTGAGATAAGCCCATTCTATACCTATTATCTTCTGGTTTTTATAATGAATGGATATTAATTTTCTGTAATAATTGAGATAATTGTTATTTTTGTTCTTGTTTCTGTTTATGTGATGTGTTACATTTGTTGATTTGCACATTAAACCTCCTCATATCCCGGGGATGAAATATACTTGATCATGATGTGTGATTTTTTTAATGATTTGTTGCACTCTATTTGTTGCCATATTTTTACTCTGTGTTCATTAAGGAGTTTGGCTTGTAGTTTTCTTCTTTAGTTGAGCTCTTGTCTGGTTTTGGAATACATGTAATGCTAGCTTTTAGGAGTGAGTTTAACAGCACTCTTCCTCTTTCAATTTTGCTGGAGTTTGAGGAGTTTTGGCTTTAGATCTTCCTTGAAGTTCTTGTAGAATTCAGCAGTGACTCCATCAGAACCTGGGCTTTTCTTAGTTGGTAGGTTTTTTTTTTTCTGCCTCAATTTCATTGCCTTTTACTAGATTATTCAAGGTATTTACATCTTCTTTGTTCAGTTTTGGTAATTCATATTTATGTAGGAATCTATTCATTTCTTCTGGCTTTTCCATTTTATTGGATTATAGGTTTTTCAAGTAGTTACCAATAATGATTTGGATTTTGGCAGTGTTCATGGTCATTTTGCTCTTTTAAATTTAAAATTGCATTGATATGGTCCATTACTTTCCATTTTTTTGGCTAAGGGTTTGTCTGTTCTGTTTATTCTTTTAAAGAACCAGCTCTTTAATTCATTGATTTTTTGGTAAATTTTTTAGTCTCAATTTTATTAATTTCTGCTCTGTTCTTTATAATTTCCTTCCTAGTACTAGCTTTGGATTTGGATTGATTTTGTTTTTTCTAAACCCTTGAGGTGCATCACTAGATTATTTATTTAGGCTTGATCTGTTTTTCTGATTTGGTATAAACACAGTTCCCTCTTAGAACTACTTTTATTGGGTCCCACAGGTTCTGGTATGTTGTACTGGCATTATCATTTGATTCCGGGAACTTTATTCCTTGATTTCTTCTGTAACCCATTGATTATTCAACAGTATATTGTTTAATGGCTGAGTAGTACTCCATTTTATTAAAAAAACCCCACGTTTTCTTCTCCAGTTGATGGGCAATTGGGCTGCTTCCAAGTTTTAGCTATTACAAACTGTGCCTCTATGAACATGGGTGCACATATATCACTGTGGTATGATTCTTTTAATTCTTTTGGAAAGATCCCCAGCAGGGGAATAGCTGGTGGGAGTGTAGACTGATGCAACCACTGTGGAAATCAATTCTTGATTCTTTGTAGTGTTTCCCATGTGGTCTGCGTTTTCTTCATGAAGTTTGCCTACTCCTACGTCCTCAAGCATTCTACCTATTCTCTCTTCCAGCAGATTTAGTGTTTCTGTTTTAATATTTAGATCTTTGAGCCACTGTGATTTTAGTTTAGTGCATGGTGAGAGACAAGGATCTAGCCTTCAACATGTAGAAAGCCAATTTTTCCAGCACCGTTTATTAAGGAGGCTATCTTTCTTCCAATGAAAGTGTTTGTTTGGCCCCTTTGTCAAAGATAAGGTGGCTGAGTATTTTTGAGGTTCTTTCTGCATCTTTTAGTCTCTTCCATTCAGGTTTGTTTTTTGGCAAGTACCATGCTGTTTTTATCACAGAAGCTCTGTAGTACAATTTCAAGTCAGGGATTGTGATGCCTCCTGCCTTGCCTTGTTGCCCAGAATTGTTTTTGCTATTCCAGATATCTTCTGATTACAAATAAATTTAAGGAATGATTTCTCTAATTCTCTGAGGTATGCTAATGGTATTTTGATTGAGATTGCATTAAATATGTATAACAAATTTTTTTTTGGTACCGGGGATCAAACTCGAGTCCTTGTGCTTGTGCAGCAGGAGGCGAAACCACTGAGCTAAATCCCCGGCCTGTATAACAATTTTGAAAGTATGGCCATTTTCACTATGTTGGTTCTTCCTACCCATGAGCAAGAGATAGTTTTCCATTTTCCGATATCCTCTTCATCTGTTTTTTCAGAATACTGTAATTTTCAATGTGAGGATCTTTATGAATTTCTTAAGGAAGGTGCTCTTTGTCATAGAAAGACTATTTCTCCAACAATTTTGAAAGATAAGTTTTGTACACTATATTAGCCTGGGTTGAAATTTGTGTTCACTTAAAGAACTTCATTGCGAGCTCTTCTGGCCTTTAAGATTTATGTTAAGAAGGCTGCTATAATTCTAAAGGGTTTATCTTTGTAAATGTTTTGTTGCTTTTCTCTAATAGCTTTTAAGATTCTGTCCTCGCCACCTGCCTTGCAAGCACAAGGTCCTGAGTTTGATCCTCGGTATAAAAAAACCAGAAGCAAATAACTTGTTAACAGTGTGGATATGAGCATAAAGTTGCTTTGCCCTTTCTTGTAAAAAAAAAAAAAAAGATTTTGTCCTTATGTGGGATTTCTGGGATTTTGACTCGGATGTGTTGTGGATAAGTTATTTTCTGATTGGGGCTATTTAGGGTTCTGTGTGCCTCGCTTACCTATGTGTTAAATTCATTCCCTGTGCTTAGAAACTTTTCTTCTATGGTTTATGTAAACAGGTTTTTAAAATGCCATTCAGGGCTAGGGATTTAGCTCAGTGGCACCGTGCCTGCCTCGCAAGCACAAGGTCCTGAGCTCGATCCCCAGCACCAAAAAAGAAAAGAAAAGAAAAAAAAAAGCCATTCATACCGTCTTCCAAATTTTCACTAACTTCAATTAGTCTAGTGATCTAGCAGCTGTTGGGTCTATTTTTTGTGATCTTTTGTTGTTTCTAACCTATCTCTGAATACATGATCACGTGTATTAGACTTATTTTCGAGTTCTGACACTGTGTCCTCACAGTGGTCTCTTCTGCTGCCTGTACTTTCAATAGAATTTTACTGGCTAGATTTGCTTGGTACCTTTTCATGGATTCAAATTCTTTGCTAATTGGTAATTTATGTTTTATGCCATTTTGTCTAGCTCAGCTAACTTTTTTGGCTTCTTCTTTAACCTTACTAATTATTTTGTTTATTAAGTCCATTATTTGTATAATTATATTATCTTTGAGCTCACCGAGCACCTCATTGGTCTGTTTTTTGTTTTTTTTAATTACTTAATATAATTTAGGCACTTGGTTTTTTTTATTTCCTCCTCATTAGTGCCCACTGGATCAGCTATGTGCGAGTTGGGAGTTTTTTGGAGGCATTGTATTGACTTGTTTTCTCATGTTTCTACTTTTGTGCTGAAGGCTGCAAATTGATTATAGTGGAATGTGTTTGTTGCTAGTATGGAGCTCTTTGTTGTTAGTGCCTACTTTCCAGTGCTGTGATCTTGATTTCTTTTCCTTTTTGGGGTTTATCTACCTCTTTAGCCTAGTATATTTAGTAAGATCAGACTGTTTAATAGTATCAGACTGTATTGCAAGGAGAGAATCCCTACCAACTGTAACATCAATATAAGAATCATACAACAGTTGTGTATGTTAAAACTTGCTCTAACAATTGCATCCTTTTATCAGTTCCCTATACAGGCTTACTATAGTGTTACTAACAAGTAGACTGGAATGTGGAGGCAGTGGGAAGGAAGAAGGAAGACAAAAAGGAAGTAATTCAATAAGACCAAGAGAGAAAAGAAACATCAATAGATGAAGAACAGACAGGAAATCTGACTCTTTTGGATTATTTGTATAAGTGGAATAAATGACTAGTGTTGAGGGGGCTTGTGAAAATATTTGTGGGAAAAGGAGAAGATACAGAAAGAAGTATAATTGGAGGTTAGGGGAAGCTGTGAGGGTGTTGGAACCTGTTAATGTGTTGGTAGTTAGCTTATGTTTGGATCTGCTATGCACAATTTTGGAGGGGGTACCCCGTGATTTGCCCATGAAGAGTACTATTTACATTACTGCATTGATTAATTCTTATTCTCCTTTGAACATATACAAACATCTATATTTATGCCCGATGAAAGGAGAAATGGAAGAGAGTTAATATAAAAGGATACAAAAGAATGGAGAGAGAAGAAACAAGAGAGAAGAAAAAACAAAACAAACAAACAAACCCAAACACAACCCCCCCAAAACTAGTGCAATTGCAAGAATATAATGTCAAAGTGACCTCACAGTCCCATTTATATTGCAGGCTGAGTTCGATTGCAGGCCTCTGAGCTGATCGCCCTCCCTCCCCAAGATCTGTTCAATTGCCTACCTGTGCATGAGGAGGCTTGTGGATCCAGAAGGTCTTCTGGGCCCGCCTCCTTCCTGGCTGCAAGCTTTGTTCTGGACATGGCTAAATATACACCTTTGTCTCTGTTTCTAGATCCAGCTACCTCAGTTAATCTGCAGAGAGGAAGGTGCAGTGTAATTGGTTCAGTATCCAGTTTTCCAGAAGTGAAATGCAGTAATGTTGATGACACAAAGACAAATTAGATATTAGTGAGGCAGAAAGAGCTACC
Source organism: Heterocephalus glaber (assembly GCF_053883595.1). Lineage (NCBI taxonomy): Eukaryota > Metazoa > Chordata > Mammalia > Rodentia > Bathyergidae > Heterocephalus > Heterocephalus glaber. Next base: position 9,243,628 of record NW_028258153.1, read on the forward strand.
AAACATAATTTGGAATAGATAATTATTGTAAAATATTTGTTAATGAACTCTGTGCTAAAACCCTGTGTGTGAAATTTGTGTGAAATTGGCCCTGTTTGGAAACTCTGGGTGGGCCTTCTCCCTCTTGTTGCGGCAGCCTGCTCCCAGAGAGATTGGAAGTTAGCCTTGAAGTATGTCTAGCTAAGTACCTCATACCTAATGCTGCTGTACCACACCCTTGCTACTTTCTGTAATCACAACTTATGCTACCCTGGCCACCTAATGCTGCTTTCTCATGCCCTTGCCACATTCTGGTGTGTAACTGCAAGTTAAGCTGCCCTGTAAAAGGTATAAAAAGGAGAAACCATCTTAACTCATGGTCAGACTATAAGGATTCATTTCCTGAAGTTGGCCATTGCCTGGCAATGAACTTCTTTTTTTTGTTTTACCCAACTCTCCTGTCTCTGAAAGATCATTTCGATTTCCTTTGCTGCAACATTAGCACACAGTAAAAACTATTTAATAGCAACAACTCTGTCACCACTGGCCTAACCAAGAAATCAACAATAGTAATGGAGTCAAAGAAATCAGCAATAGTAATGGAGTCAAAGACAAATCAAATATATATTGATAGATAGTAAATTATCTACTAAATGGTACAATGAAACCACAATTAACAAAAGAAAATAATTCAGGGGCTGGAGATTCAGTGGTTCCACTGCCTGTCTCACAAGCGCAAGGTCCTGAGTTTGATCCCTGGTTAAAAAAAAAAAAAAAAAGAAAAGAATTCAACAATAAGTACACAGGCAACTAGATGTCTAAAAGTTAATAAAGTTTAATAGCATTGAAGGGTATGGGGAGGGTGAAAATGAAAGAAGTGAAATTTGAAAAATAAAGAAAAGGAAGATGATACCAAGGAGAGAAAATTGAGATAAAGTGTCCAATTAAAGAGTAAAGCAAAATTAATAGATGTAGAAAAAAGTAACACAAGAACAGATAAGAAAAAGAAAAAGAAGAAAAAAGGACAAACAGTATAAACAAGAGGAAGAAAAGAAAGAAAAGAGAAAAACCTCCCCAAACCCTCCAAAAACACCAACAAAGAAAAAAAAATGAGTCTGAAAAATTCCTCTGTGTATTTGAATGAGTGGTTTTTTCCCCAGTGCCAGCAGTACTGGAATCCACCAGATATGTGAGAGGGATAGTGAGCCAGAACTAAGTCCTATTTGGTTTCCACTATCACTTTTTTTGTGTGTGAATGATGATTCTTCTGGTTGAGTCAATCAGTAGTGAGATATTTGCCCTGAGGCTGTTTTCACTCCAACCTCTGTTAGTGTCTATGTCCATCTGTGCACCCCAGGTCACAGCTTTCTCCACCTAGCTTATGCTTGTAAGTTGGTGAGGTGCCTTCTTTGCTCCAGATTCCGCTCTGTCCATGTGCCCCAGGCTGTGCTGGCTGTCTAAACTGAGGCATATCCCTGATCACACTGGGAGATGGGGAAAGCAAACAGATCACTAAGCTCTGTGCAAGATGTAGGCAGTGGGGTGTGGGGGTTGAGATCATGGAGTCTGGTGGACTTAAGGCCAGCTTTTTAAAATTCAGCTTACTCCAAAGCCATAGAATTCCAGCCTGACTTCTCACCACAGAGGGTTAGGCCATTGGATCCTTCCAGGCCTGAGCTCACTGCTATTTAAACTTCTCAGGTAGTTTATTTCTAGTCCTTTTACCCTCTCTGCAACTATCTCTTATGGCCATCTCTCAACCGGTTGATCTGGTAGGATGACTCCAGAAACCTGGAAGTATAGTTGTTCTTTTTTTTTTTTTAATTTTATTTTATTCTTACATTTTAGGTATACAATATAATGACATTCATCATTGGAAATTTGCGCCTTTACATAATCTCTCTTGGTTCTTATTTTTCCCCCTTCCCCTGCCCTCCCTTAAACCCCTCCATTTTACAAAGACTTTCTTTCCATTTTTTCATTTTCTCATATTAATTCCATTCCTTTCCTTCTTTCCCCTACCCCTCCCACTTTCCCTTCCCCTTTGTCCCTTTTTTTCCTATTTCACATTATCTATTATAACTTTTAGTCCTTATTTACACTTTCAGTTTCTCACACTAGGGAAACTATTCAGAATTTATACATGTGTGTCCTATTTATTTCACTTAAGAGTATCATCTCAATGTGCATCTATTTAGATATAAATGTCTCTAATTTCTCATTTTCTTTGCCTGAGTAGTACTCCATTTTATAAAAAAACCCACATTTTCTTTATCCAGTCTCCAGTTGATGGGTAATTGGGCTGCTTCCAAGTTTTAGCCATTACAAACTGTGCTGTTATGAACATGGGTGCACATATATCACTGTGGTATGATTCTTTTAATTCTTTGGGGAAGATACCCAGCAGGGGAATAGCTGGGTCAAATGGGACATTCAGTCATAGTTCTTTGAGGTATCTCCGTACTGATTTCCACAGTGGTTGCACCAGTCTACACTCCCACCAGGAGTGGAGCAGGGTTCCTCTTATCCCACAGCCCTGCCAGCATTTGTTGTTGGTTGATTTCATGATAGCAGCCATTCTTTCTGGAGTGAGGTGGAATCTCAGCATTGTTTTCATTTGCATCTCTTGAAGGTCCAATGATGTTGAACATTTTTTCACATGTTTATTTGCCATGTCTACTTCTTGGTGTGAGAAACGTCTGTTCCTTTCAGATGCCCATTTGTGGATTGGGTCTTTAAATTTGAGAGGTCTGATTGTTTTTGAAGTTCTTTGTAGATTCTAAATAGTAGACCTTTGTCTGAGGGACAGCTGGTGAAAAATTTTTCCCACATTGTGGGTTGTCTCTTCACACTGCTGGTGGTTTCTCTTGCTGTGCAGAAACTTTTTAGTAAGAAGAGATCCCACTTGTTGATTGTTTGTGCTAGTTCATGGGCATCTGAGGTTTTGCTCATAAAGTCTTTTGCTACCCCAATGTCTTCAAGAGTTCTACCTAACCTCTGTTCCAGCCAGTTCAGTGTTTCTGTTTTAATATTTAGATCTTTCATCCATTTTTGTTTTAGTTTAGTGTGTGGTGAGAGATATAGGTCTAGTTTTAATCTTTGACAAGTTCAAACTCAATTTTTCCAGCACCATCTTTTAATGAGGCTTTTTTTCCTCCAGTGAGAGTGTTTGGATCCTTTGTTGAAGATGAGGTGGCTGAGTGTGTCTGGAGTTGTTTCTGCATCTTCTAATCTGTTCCACTGGTCCTCAGGTCTGCTTTATTGGCAGTACCATGCAGTTTTTATCACAGTAGCTTTTTAGTATAGTTTCAGGTTGAGGGTTGTGATACCCCCGCCATGTCTCTGTTGCCTAAAATTGCTTTTGCTATTCTGGGCCTCTTCTTCTTCCAAACGAATTTTTGGATTATTTTCTCAAGGTCCTTGAAGCAAGCTGCTGGGATTTCAATTGGGATTGCATTGAATCTATATAGCAGTTTTGCCTCTTCTAAGACTGCCCACATTTCTTGGTTCACGGCTTCCTTTCTTTTTCTAAGCCAGCAATTGCACATCTTAGACTCCTTCTGCTTTTTGTCACATCTTCTTCGACCCCTGCCTTCCACTTATAAAGACCCTTGTGATTATGTTGGTCCTGCCCAGGTAATCCAGGATAATCTCCATATTTTGAGGTCAGCTGATTAGCAACCTTAATTTCATCAGCAACCCTAATTTCTCCTTGCCGTGTGACATAAAATATTTAGTTGCTAGGTATTAGACATGTGTATCTTTATTTTTTATTTTTATTTTTTTCCCCATTAAGTTTATTGGTACATTTTAGGTATACAGTACAGTTACATTCATCATTGGGATCTTGTATCATTACATGAGTCTCTTGGTTCTTATTTTTTTCCCCCTTCCCTTGCCCTCCCTTCACCCCCTCCACCCTTCCCTATTTGCAAAGACCTTGTTTCCATTTTTTTCCTCTTCTCATATTTTTTCCTTTCCCTTTTTTCCCTTCCCCTACCCCTTCCAATTCCCCTGCTCTTTTAGACCTTTTCTTCCTGGTACACAATATCAGTTATACATTTTTTAAAGTACAATATTAAGATCTAGGAGACATTACCACAGATTTTACAGAATTTAAAAGGATATAGAAAGCATATTTCAAAAATCTTTTTTGAAATGAACTTGACAACTTCTAAGAAGTACCTTGGAAGACAAATTAATGAAACTAACTCTGGAGGAAATATAAAATTTGAATAGCACCTATTAAAGAAAGTATATTCCTAGCTTGAAAACCTACCTATATGACAACAGCAGGCTCATAAACATTTTAACTGATAAATTATATCAAACAATTAAAGCAGAAAAAAGAAGGAACACTTCTCCCCTCATTTTAGGAACTCAACATTGTGCTAATCCTAAAACTGGATAAAAATAATAGAGGAAAAATGTATGAACATAGAAATTTGTTGAACAAAACAAACTAGTAGAAGTCAGATCTGGCAGTATGTAGAAAGTGGTTTTGTTATAGGGATGGCAGTGTTGGTTCAGCATTGGAAGATTCACCCCCAAAAGTCATCATTTTAACAGAGGAAAGGAAAAAGCCATATGATCCTGTCACTAGTTGGAGAAAAAGTATTGGACTAAATTCTACAGCTGTTCATGGTAAAAGCTATCGGAAGACTAGAAGTAGAACAGAAACTTCTCAACAAATTAAAGACATGTATGCCATACTTCCAGCGAGAGCACCTTATATGAATGGAGAAGATACAATGCTTTCTCCTTAAGGTGGGGAACAAGGGCAGATATGCTTACCCTTTATCTGCCCATTAAACTTTGAAACCTAGTCCCCACCAAAATAGTCTGGCAATAAAATGACACAACTAGGATAGGATTGGCAAGGCAGAAGGAAAATCTTTATATGTAGATGAAGTGATCATCTACAGAGAAAATACTAAGAAATCTCTAGGAGCCCCTAGAACTTGTACTTGAATTTAGCAGGATTAGAAAACACAAGGTATATAAAAAAATTCAAGTCTGTGTATACTTGCTATAAATGAAGAACTGGATACTGAAATTTAAAAGTTATGTAGGAGTACAAAGGACCCAGAAAAGCCAAAAACAAAAACAAAAACAAAAACAGTGTTGGAAGACATTTAGTACCTAATTTTCAGACTTCTTCTAAAGCTACAGTAATCAAGACAGTGTTGGTGTAAGGAAAGACATATAGATCATTTGAATAAAACAGAGAATCTAGAAATAGAACCACACATATATGTTCCTCTGAGTTTTGAAAGATTATTTAACATTAGCATTTTATAGAATATAAACTCAATTCAAGAGCTGAGGAAGAGATAGTGTCTTCAGCAAATGGCACTAGAACACCTGGTATCCGTATATAAAAAATTAACCTCAACCTTTTATTTCCATACGTGAAAATAACTTGAAGGGATCTATGAACCTAAATAAGAAAGCCTAAAAGTATAAAACTTTAAGAAGAAATTATAAGGGAAAATATTTATCAATTCAGGGTAGGCAAGAACTACCTAGGATACAAAAAACATGATGTATAAAAGAAAAAAATTGAGAAATGAGATTCCATCACAATTTAGAACTTTAAATGACATCATTAAAATGAAAAGTAGTCCTTAAACAGGCCACATTTACAATGCATATAACCTATGAGCAGAATATATAAAGAATTCTTAGAGCTCATTAATAGATAACTCAATTAAAATGTAGACATAAGAAGATGATAAATAGCCAGTATAACACAAGGAATGGTGTGCAACTCTAGAATCAGAAAAATACTAATTAGTACAATAACAAGATTGTATTATACGCTCATTAGGGAGATGAAGTCAAATGTTTTAAAAGCCTTGTCATGACTTTTTCTTTTTGTTGGATTCTCCCCCTTTGCATTTAATTTGTCACACCCAGTGGATTCATTCTGCTGTGTTTTCTGGGGTTGTGATCCTCATTGTCTTTTCCTAGGGTATTGCCTAAAATTTTTTGGAGTGCTGGTTTGGTATTCATGAAGTTCCTGAGGTGCTCTCTATCATCAAAGTATCTTATTTCACCATTAATTTTGAAAGATAGTTTTGCAGGGTACATCAATCTGGGTTAGAGGCTGTTTTCCTTTAGGGCTTGAAATACATCACTCCAAGCTCTTCTTGCCTTGAGGATTTGCATTGAGAAGTCTGCTGTGATTCTGTTGGGTTTCCTTTCTATGTGATTTGTTTCTTTTCTCTCACTGCTTGGAGAATTTTGTTCTTCTGTTGGATTTCTGGAATCCTAACTATTATATGCCTATGTGTAGATTTTTTTTGATCAAGGCTAGTTGGAGTCCTATATGCCTCACTTATCTGTATGTCAAGTTCTTTTCCCCTCCTTGGGAAGTTTTCTGCCATCACTTCTGTGAACAGTTTTTTATGTCATCTGCACTCTCTCCTCTTTCTTCATTGACTCCAATCAGTCTTATGTTATTCTTCTTTGCATTGTCTAGCAGCTGCTGGATTGATTTCTCATGTTCCCTTACAACTTTAAAGCAATTTTTCTTTTCCTCCTCACTAATTGCAATCTTATCTTCTATATGTGAAATTCTATCCTCACATTGGTTCATTCTGCTGTGCTGCAGACTTTTGATGGAGTTTCTAATCTCTTGGAAATCTGTTTGTATTCGTTTTTTGGATTCCTTTTGTTTCCTATGTTGGGATTCCATCATATTCCTCAGCTCCTCTATTTTTTTTTTATCTGTGTCCTCTGTAGATTTATTAATCATGTCTTGCACCATGAGCAAAATCTTTGCTGTTATCTGAGTAATTATTTCTGATTTTATTTTTCCCAGATCCTCTTTTGTTGCCAGTTCAGAGAGTCCAGGTGGTTGAGTATCAGAGTGTTCTATCTTGTTTCCCTTTGGGGTTGCCGGAGGTGATCCAGAAGTCTGTTTTTGAGGCTTGTTTATGTGTCTTCTCATTTCCATGGTGTGGGGGTGTGCTTCTGGTGCCCACGTGGCTCACCCTCTCTGCCCTAGGAGCTTGGGATGGAGGCAGGGAGCTTCCTCCTGGGTGCTGGGACCAGCTCACCCTCTCTGCCCTAGGAGCCTGGGATGGAGGTGGGGAGCTTCCTTGTGGGTGCTGGGACCGGCTGAGCTTCAGTGCCCTAGGAACCTGGGATGGCGGTGGGGGAGCTTCCTTCTGGGTGCTGGGACCTGCTCACCCTCTCTGCCCTAGGAGCCTGGGATGGCAGTGGGGGAGCTTCCTTCCAGGTGCTGGGACCAGCTCACCCTCTATGCCTTAGGAGCCTGAGATGGAGGTGGGGAGCTAGACATGTGTATATTTAGAAGCACATTATTTTGCCTACCACAGGTACACTTACAGCCAAGCTAATGTGCCTCTTCTTACCATCTTAACTGATAATCTACTCATTCTCTGAAGCATAAACTCATTCTGTTGAAGTCCCCTCCCCCATTGCAGATGACAGCGGAGAAGAAACAAAGAGAAGGTCTTTATTGAAAGCAGTAATGGCACAGAGTTAATGCTTTCTAAAACACTAAGAGCAAAAATCCCTCTTCAAAATTCATACCTAAATTGGTAATCCAACTAGGTCAAAGACATTGAATGACTTCTTTGTGACATGTAGCAAGCTTTGTTCAGATGGCTAGCAAAGATTAACATGGAAATCTATGGCTACAAACAGAAGGAAGCCTCTGATGTTGTTGCCACTCTGATTAACCCTACTGACCCAGCCAGGCCCCAATTCATCTTATCCACAAAACAACACAGTGAATGAGAAAGCACTAGGACCACTATTGCCCAAGAAATCTAGTATTATGGAGCTTTCCTATATACTTAGAGGCTTTTTACTATTTCTATGCAAAATTAATAAACTAAGGAAGGATACAAACACCTCTGGAAATGCCACACATGCATATTTTTGCTTTTACTGAAAACAGAACCAATCAAATGGTAGCATCAGGCATTTTCTGCTTATTGGCCATTCTCATTAGTTTTTAGGGTACTCAGTGGAATGCTGGTTTCATGAGAGACAAATTAAATCTTGTTACTGAATCTACATATGAAGTAGTCATAGTATAGGAAGGGCCATATGCATGAACCAAGACACCTGACCTTGGATCTTGGGTCTCACCCTTTTTTGGATTTACTAACCCAGAATTGTTTCCTCCTTTGGGAAAGTTATGTATGTGTTAAGGGTCTGTACAGAAATAAAAGTGATAGTAACACTTAGTACATAAAGCAAACAACAGACGTAGATAGTACTTTGAAATGCTTATTAGTATCTCAACCAGAACTTTGATTATGATTCCATAATGTTTTTATAAACCGCTGATACTTACACATTATTGTTTAAAGCATGAATAATTTTAAAGGGAAATGCAATGAAAGTAGAACAAATGAATCACTACAATATAAATTTCATAGCCTAGATAAAAATCAGAATATGAAGAGAGGCCAAAGGTGGTGACATAAAGTCCAGCAGCATATCACAATCTCTCCAGGACCTGGACTCATGACACCTGGAAAACAACAATTTAGCCAAGAAAAAAGGAAGAAAAACTCCAGGAACCAAGAAAAAGCCAACAGGAAAACTAGAAATAACAAAGAAACTGAACACTCTGATGACAACATAAGGAAAAAAAGAAGCAGGCTGGAATGCTAACCCTGGCTCCTGGGGAGGAGGACCTGACTCCAAAGGTGTAAGGTAAGCCGAGAAAGTAGGTGCAGCCCCCAACACTGGACCAGGCTAGCAGCACAATCACCAAGAAAAGCTCAGTTATTGGAAACTGCAAATACAGTGCAGGGATTTACTCTGAAAGTGATTCCTTTTGCATGGCAGGCTAAAGTTGAAGAAGAAATCTATTGCAGCACCTGCCATATTTGAGACTTATGAATCAGGAGCCATTTGAGGAAGAGGTTGATTGTTTAACACAGAGCTACTCCAGGAAACAGAAGCACAGAACAACTACACTTCCTGGAGTTCAAACCAACACTGATTAAGAGAGACAAAGAAAGACACTACATCCTTGTAAAGGGAACAATCCAATAGGAAGAGATGACAATCATAAATATCTATGCACCAAACACCTGTGTGCCCAACTATATAAAACAAATACTAACGGACATGAAAAGTCATATATGCACTAAATACAATAGTACTGGGGGACCTCAATACCACACTGTCACAAATAGATAGATCAACTAAATAAAAAATAAGTAATGAAATACTAGAACTCAATCAAACTCTAGAACAAATGAACTTAACAGATGTTTATAGAGTGTTCTAACCCACAAAATCAGAATACACATTCCTTTCAGCTCCACACTGGTTGTTCTTCAAAATAGAACACATACTCACTCATACAACATGTTTAAGTAAGTGCAAAGGAATTGAAGTTATCCCCTGTATATTATCAGACCACAATATGATGAAATTGGAGATCAATAGCAAAAGAAACCACAAAAATTTCATAAACACATGGAAACTGAACAACACACTTCTGAATAACCAATAAGTCATAGAGGAAATTAAAGAAGAAAACAGACAGTTCCTTCAATTAAATGACAATGACAATAAAACACATCACAATCTATGGGAAACAATAAAAGCAGTCTTACCAGGGAAATTCATAGCAGTGAATACTCATATTAGGAAAACAGAGCGAGCCCAATGAAACAACCTGATGCTGAACTTCAAGCTTCTAGAAAAAGAAGAGCCGGACAAACACAAAGCTCATACAAGGGATGAAATTATAAAGATCAGAGTAAAAATCAATGCAATGGAGACTAAGAGAATGATACAAAAAAATCAATGAAGCCAAGAGTTGGTCCTTCAAAAGAATAAACAAATGTGACAAATCCTTAGCCAACCTTATCAAAAAAAGGAAAGAAAAGGAAAGAAAAGGGGGCCGGGGATTTAGCTCAGTGGTTCTGCTGCCTGCCTCACAAGCACAAGGACCCCAGTTCGATCCATGGTACAAAAAAAAAAAAAAAAAAAAAAAAAAGGGAAAGAAAAGGCCCAACCCATGCAATTAGGAATGCAAAGGGTGAAATTACAACAGACCCAGCAGAAATCCAGAGGATCATCAATACCTACTTCCAGAACCTAAACGCCAACATGATGGAAAGCACAGAACAAATGGACAGATTTCTAGAGATGTATGAATTACCAAAGTTGAATGAAGAAGACCTAAAAATTCTAAATGACCCAATATCAATCAATAAAATTAAAAACATAATTAAAACCTTACCAACTAAGAAAAGGCTGGGTCCTGATGGCTTCACCACTGAATTCTACAAAACATTTAGAGAGGAACTACTGCCACTACTCCTTAAACTCTTCAGTGAAATGGAAAGGGAAGCAATACTCCCAAATTCATTCCTGGAAGCAAGCATCACCTTGATCCCCAAAGCAGAGAAAGACCCAACTGAAAAAGAGAACTATAGGCCAATCTCACTAATGAACATAGATGCAAAAATCCTTAATAAGATACTGGCAAATAAAATGCAGATCATCAAGAAGATCATACACCCTAACCAAGTGGTATTCATCCCAGGGATGCAGGGATGGTCCAACATATGGAAATCAATCAATGCAATACACTATATCAGTAGAGCCAAAAACCATATGATCATCTCAATGGATGCAGAAAAAGCATTCAACAAAATCCAACACACATTTATGATAAAAACCCTACAAAAAATTGGAATAGACAGTCTCTGCTTCAATCTGATAAAAGCCATCTATGCAAAACCAACAGCCAATATCATACTAAATGGTCAAAAACTGAAATCCTTCACACTCAAATCAGGAACAAGACAAGGATGTCCACTATCACCACTCCTGTTCAATACAGTTTTGGAAACATTAGCCATGGCAATTAGACAAGACAAAGGAATAAAAGGAATAAAGATAGGAAATGAAGAAGTCAAATTGTCATTATTTGCAGATGACATGATACTCTATATAGAAGACCCCAAGAACTCCACCAAAAATCTTCTAGACTTAATAACCAAATTCAGTAGAGTAGTTGGATACAAAGTCAACACACAAAAATCAATTGCTTTCCTCTACATGAACCACAGACTCCCTGAGACAGAAATAGGGCAAGTTCTTTCATAATAGCATCCAAAAACCTGAAATACTTAGGAATCAGCCTAGTGAAAGAAATCAAAGACCTCTTCTTTGAAAGCTATAGCACTCTGAAAAGAGAGATTGAAGATGATATCAGAAAATGGAGAGACATCACCTGCTCCTGAGTAGGAAGGATTATTATAGTGAAAATGGCCATACTTCCAAAACTGCTATATAGATTCAATGCAATCCCAATTGAAATCCCAGCAGCATGCTTCATGGACCTTGAGAAAACAATCCAAAAATTCATTTGGAACAAGAAGAGGCCCAGAATAGCAAAGACAATTCTAGACAACAGAGACATGGCAGGGGGTATTACAACCCTCAACCTGAAACTATACTAAAAAGCTACTGTGATAAAAACTGCATGGTACTGCCAATAAAGCAGACCTGAGGACCAGTGGAACAGATTAGAAGATGCAGAAACAACTCCAGACACACTCAGCCACCTCATCTTCAACAAAGGATCCAAACACCCTCACTGGAGGAAAGATAGCCTCATTAAAAGATGGTGGTGGAAAAGTTGGGTTTCAACTTGTCAAAGATTAAAACTAGACCTATATCTCTCACCACACACTAAACTAAAACAAAAATGGATGAAAGATCTAAATATTAAAACAGAAACACTGAACTGGCTGGAACAGAGGTTAGGTAGAACTCTTGAAGACATTGGGGTAGCAAAAGACTTTATGAGCAAAACCTCAGATGCCCATGAACTAGCACAAACAATCAACAAGTGGGATCTCTTTTTACTAAAAAGTTTCTGCACAGCAAGAGAAACCACCAGCAGTGTGAAGAGACAACCCACAATGTGGGAAAAAATCTTCACCAGTGGTCCCTTAGACAAAAGTCTACTATCTTGAATGTATAAAGAACTTAAAAAAACTCAGATCTCCCAAATTTAAAGGCCTAATCCACAAATGGGCATCTGAAATGAACAGACATTTCTCACACAAAGAAGCAGACATGGTGGTCTGGGGATTTAGCTCAGTGGTTTCACCACCTTCTGCGCAAGCACAAGGACCCGAGTTTGATCCCTGGTACCAAAAAAAAAAAAAAAAAAAAAAAAAAAAAAAGAAGAACATCTTTAGGGGCCAGGGATTTAGCTCAGTGATTCTGGTGCCTGCCTTGCAAGTGCAAGAACCGAGTTCAATCCCCAGTACCAAAAAAAATAAAATTAAATAAAAAAGAAGTAGACATGGCAAATAAACATATGAAAAAATGTTCAACATCACTGGTCATTGGAGAGATGCAAATGAAAACAACACTGAGATTCCACTTCACTCCAGAAAGAATGGCTGCTGTCATGAAATCAACCAATATCAAATGCTGGCGGGGCTGTGTGGAAAGAGGAACCCTGCTCCACTGCTGGTGGGAGTGTAGACTGGTACAACCACTGTGGAAATCAGTATGGAGATACCTCAAAGAACTAGGACTGGAAGTCCCATTTGATCCTGCTATTCCACTGCTGGGGATCTTCCCCAAAGAATTAAAAGAATCATACCACAGTGATATATGTGCACCCATGTTCATAGCAGCACAGTTTGTAATAGCTAAAACTTGGAAACAGCTCAATTGCCCATCAACTGGAGACTGGATCAAGAAAATGTGGTTTTTTATTAAAATGGAGTACTACTCAGTCATCAAAATGAGAAATTAGAGACATTTACTGCTAAATGGATGCATATTGAAGTGATACTCTTAAGTGAAATAAACAGGACACACATGCATAAATACTGAATAGTTTCTCTAATGTGAGAAACTGAAAGTGTAAATAAGGACTAAAAGCTATAATAGATAATGTGAAATAGGAAGAAAAGGGGCAAAGGGGAGGGGGAAGTAGGAGGGGTAGGGGAAAGGAAAGAAGGGAATGGAATTAATATGAGAAAATGTAAAAATGGAAAGAAAGTCTTTGTAAATAGGGAGGGATGGAGGGGTTGAAGGGAGGTCAGGGGAAGGGGAAAAAAATAAGAACCAAGAGAGTATGTAAAGGTGCATATCTCCAATGATGAATGTCATTATATTGTACACCTAAAATGTACCAATAAAAGGATATACAAAAAAAAAAAAGAAAGAAAGAAAAAGAAAGGAAGCTATGAACCAACAAATGTGGGCAGTCTTTGAAGAGGCTAGAAATTCTCTTGTAGTGCTTCCAGAAAGAAATCCAGTCCAAACATTGATTTTAGCCTTGTGATACTCATTTCAGGTTTCTGATCATTAGAACTATAAGGTAATTGGGTTGTTTAATTTAAATAATTAAATTTATGATTGTACAACAGGAAACTAATACAACATTTAATGAAATTGACAAGGGAAATATTCCAAGTAATAGCTCCATAACTCCACCCCACATTCCTTTGTCCCTCAGAGAGGCCCTTCCTATCTGGAGAACCACAGAGGAGGGGTTTGGAGTCCAAAGTTGAAATGAGAAGCATTCCTTGATCTATACAGGCATAAATAATCACTGCTTTAACCCTTTGTATTTTAGCCAATTGTTGATCTACAATTGTATGAACTGTTTAAAGATGATTTAGGGAGAAGAAATGCTGATTTCCCTAGTTTTCTATAAAAATTAAATGCATCTTACTGCTATAGGTTTGTGAGAAGTCACTGGTTATTTATTTACTATTTAAATATTTAATATTTAGAAAGGCAGATAGGATGAAGGAAACTCCTTCTCTGTTGCTTGGCTTCTGTGAGAGACTTGGGACTTTTAAGGTCCATGAGAGTGGGAAAAGTCATTTTTTTTTTTTTTTTTATGGTACCAGGGATGGAACTTGGCACCTTGCGCTTTAGAGGCAGGCAGAGGAACCACTGATCTAAATCCCTGGCCCTTGGGAAAGGTCTTGATAATTCTCAAGGTGGCTTCCTCTGTGGTGGCTCCCTCTGTGGTGGCTCCTTGACCAGGTGTATAGGGCTGCTCAAAAGCAGTTGGCTCTGCCAACAACTCCATTTCTTCTATTCCATGCTCAGCCACAGAAACCTTTGCTAGTGCTTTCACCACATTGTACTGCTTTCTTTCAGTCCCCAGCATACCTGTCTCCATCCAAGAACCTGCTATCACTGGTGCACTGCCTTGAGGAGGCACTGACATTGCTATGTCACTGTTACATATTTCTATTTACCTTTCCTGTCACAGATGAGCCATCTATGCTTAGGGTATTTGGTTATTCCCATCTGCACCCTCTTTCTTGGATGGTCACTTAATTCTCTAAATGCCCCTAGACTGGGGTGGAAAACTAGCCTGCTGAGCTAAATTCAGCCTTATGGCTTCTTGTTGCTTTTCCTTGGAGTGTGCAGTGACATACCACACAGAGTTTAGAATATTGATTAATTGCTGAATTTCCAAGTGAAGATTTGATTTAAACATTTCTGGGTTTTATTGAGAATTCAGCAGATCTGGGAAGGTGCAATCTTTATTCTTCCTGGAAATAGCCAGTGTGCACTGAGAAAATGGCTAGAATTTGTTCCCCACAGCTATACTTTTCTCATCTTTCTTTATTGTAGAATTATTGTTGAGACCAAGATCAGTTATTTATCTTATACCAGATTCACTTTACTCATTTGCATGTCTTTCTAGCCTTTGCAGGTCTGAGAGTTTATAAACTCTGGTCTACAATTGTCATGTACCTGATAACTCTGTGTATGTGTCTTCAAATTCATAAACAAAAAACACCTTTGTTTTTCCTGTGGAGCATGCAGAGAACTTCATTATAATAAACAAAGACCTGGGTACCAGCCTGGTTAGGCAGTGGCAGTGGGAATTAGAGAAGCAGGATTGCTTCCCACAGACTGTCCAGCAGCAAAAACAAAGCCCAGGTACTTTCTCAGTTGATCACCATGTTATATGATGTTATCAATAAGTCATTTCACCAGAGTGTGATTTTTGTGATGACAAGGGTAATATGTAACCCACTGTATGGTTTATTGAGACATGTTGTATAGGTGTGTTTGTTGGGTGAGTAAATAGACAATGTGAATATAGTAGTGTTCTACTCTTGCATGCCAGAGAAATAAGATGTGGGCATGTTGATTGTTGTTGAAAACAATGTATCTGTTGAGGTGAAAATAGGTTCCAGTTATACAAAATTGATTCTGAAGTCCATAAAAGCAGCACTCAGGGATTTATATTATAGCTTGTGCCTAAAAAACAAAACAAAACAAAAAGTGCAGTATGATTTAAATTGATTTATAAAATCAATAAACTAGAGAAAGCTCTACACATTCTTGCTGACTTCCCCATAGCATTATGTTTTGGGGGAAGAGATGTTCAAATGGACTGCAAACAATGGCATGATGCCAGCATAGTTCCTCCTTGCAGCACCTTTGCCCCAAACTACCAGATATGACTGATCTACCCTTGCCTTTCTTACACAGCATAATTTTAACGAGGAAGCACATCTGGGAACTTCCTTCCTTCCTATAGTTTTGTTAAGAAAAGAAAGTGGAAATGGCATGTTTTCTTAAACTGTTTATGACAATGGTGTAGAAAGACATTGTTTGTCTTCACTGATTCCAACTGATCAATCCTTACTTTGCCCAAAATAGTACTATTTGAGATTCCTTCCTGGATTCCTCCCTATCTGTCACCAAAATTATAAATCAGACTGACAAAAGTGGAGAGCTGCCATAATTTGCTGGATATTTCAGGGGGAATTGGAAGCAGTGTTATAGGAGAGGAGTGTTTGATCTTTTGGTGGTGCAAACCATAGAACATGGAAGGATGGAGCTGGGAGGGACCTCTGTGACCTCCTAGCTGACATATGAAGCTTGAAGATGAACATATGAAGCCTGAGAAGGTCCGTGCCTCCACTAATGTGATTCCTCCAGTTCTTGGAGGCTCAAATTTTAGAAACCAGACTCCTAGGTCCCTTGATTTCCTATCAAATGCTTTCGCACTATCTGCTTTTTTTTTTGAGGGGGGAATTATTTTTGTACCTCAGTCTTCTTTTCTCCTGTATTTTCAAATTTAGTTTCTTAGAATGAAGCAAATTATTCTTCTACAATTCTTTTTTTCTCTAAGATAAGGTTAAGTGACTCATTTCAGAATTTTTTGAATATATACCCCAAATCCCCATATCTCAGTGTGCACAGCTGTTTGACCACCACCCCATTCAAAATGCAGAACATTTTCATCACTCCAAAAAGTTTCTTTGTTCCTCTTTCCAGTCAATTTTTCTCCACTTTTGTAGTGGTTAATTTTATGTGTCAGTTTAACTGGGGTAAGAGGTGCCCAGATATCTGGTAAAACATTATTTCTTTGTATGTCTATGGGAGTGTTTTGAGAAGATATTAATGTTTGCACTGTTAGACTGAGTAAAGAAGATTCACATTATAAATGTGGGTGTCAGCAAATCTGTTAAAGGATAAATAGAATACAAAGGCAAAGAAAGATTAAGTTCTTACTTTCTCTTCATCTTACCTGTCTTCCTTGAGTTAGGGCATCCGTACTTCTGTTTCTTCGGCCTTTTGACTCTGGCTCTTAAACCAGCAGCCCTTCGATTTTCAGGCCTTTGATCTCAGGCTGGTGATTACACCTTTGCTTTCCTTGGTTCTACAGTTTAGAGATGGCATATTGTAGAACTTCTTGGCCTCTATAATTGCACGAGTGAGTTCACATAATAAATCTCTTCCATATCTAAATATATCCTATTGATTCTGCTTCTCTGCAGAATCTCAAATAATATATCTCCTAATCACATAGACTAGTGTTGATCTGTTTTTGTATTTCACATAAATAAAATTTTATAGTATGTACCCTTTTGTACTTGGCTTCTTTCCCTTAACACAGAGGTTGGCAAACTTTTTTCTATAAAGGACCCAATATAAATCTTTTTGACTTTGTAATTCATTGGATCTCAACTCTTAACTCTGCCATTGTAGCACCAAAGCAACCACAGACAATATGGAAATTAATGGGTGTGACCATCTTCCAATAATGCTTTACTTGCAAAGTAAATGTTGGTCTGGATTGGAACCGTGGGCCCATTGCTTGACTTAACACAGTATTTACTATGTATCAATATTATTTTATGCATTAGTAGTTCATTCTTTTTATTACTAAGGATTATTTTGTAGTATGAATATACCACAAATTATCCATTCTCCTCTTGATGGACATTTGGGCTGTTTCCAGTTTTGGGCTCTTATGAATATAACTGCTATAAATATTCTTATATAAGCATTTTTAAGAACATATGTTTTCATTTCTCTTGGATAAGTACCTAGAGGAGCACTGTTGGGTCATAAAGGAGATAAATGTTTAAAGAAATTGCCAAATAGCTTTTCAGAGTGATGCTGCTGCTTGCCACTTTTGTCAGTGGTGTACAAGAGCAATACTGACTCCCTGTCTTTGCCAACGAATTTGGGGTGATCAGTTTTTTAATTTCAGCCATTTTGATGAATGGAATACATCAGACACTTTGAATCAGACACTTTGTCCTTCATGACTATTCTTCCATCTGGTATATTTATGTCACTTTTAGCTCCATTCTTTCCCACGGTACTTAGTTTATATCTATATCTGTAGAAATGTTACTCTTTCAGTTTCTCCTAGTCTACCTCTAACCCTGTCACATATTTTACAAAGCATATAATCTTATTTTGGCTTCCTTGCCAAGTGACTTCCTGCTATGTATGTCTTAACCTCAGTCTTGGGTCAGGACAATCCTACCAAACAGCCATTTTGTCATATCATCCTCATCTACTGGTTTCTTGTTTTATGGAGACTTTTATTCCTAAATATAATTAATATGTGACTAACCCAAACTTGCTGTGGATATGGCAAACAACTTTCTTTTCTTTTCTTTTTTTTAGTATGGGGGTCAATCTCAGGACCTTATGCTTGAGAGGCAGATGCCAGCACCACTGAGCTAAATCCCTGTTCCTGGCTCACAACTTTCTATAACTTTAGAAAGATCTTCTCTCACATGGTCAATTGCTCCTGTAAATTCTTGTAACCCAGTATCATAATTTTTTTTTTTTTTTTGTATCTGGGATCAAACTCGGGTCCTTGTGCTTGTGCAGTGGGCAGCAAAACCACTGAGCTAAATCCCCAGCCCCTCCCAGTATCATAATTTAAAAGACTTGAGATACAATTTCTCTGGAGCAAATTTAAAGTCTTTAAGAGGAAAGTAATCTAGAGCCGCTTTCCTGAGAGAAGGTTTTCTCAGACAATAGAAAAAGAGAGTAGGAGAGATATAGGAAGTGTTTGTAGACAGAGGGGCAGTGAAAGCCAGTGGAGTTAGGGTGGGGTGCATGGAGGTAGAGTGTAGTATAGTGAGGGCCAAATTCACCTTAGTAGCAAAAATGACTAAATATGTATGGATCTAAAGTCTGGGAAGGTGGACAAACCATTCCTCATTTTTCACTCATTCTTCTTCATTGCTCAAACTTTCACTCATTTGTACTGTTTAGGAACAAATAGTTGCCCCTTTGGCTAATCTGTGCAGGAAGATTTTAGCCCTCTAAAAACTCCTCTATTCTCTTTCTCCCACTGTTTGAACTCTTAACTTTCAGTTGCCTGCTGTTTCAGTTGCCTATTTAACTTTCCATATTGCCTACTGGCTGTCACTATAGCTATATCTGTATCTCTCTCTTAAACAATGCCCATGCAATGATTGCCCCTGGCCATCTTTATTTTATTTAGGGAGCAGTTATTCTGTGCCTCCCTTTGCAAGAAACTACTCATAGACAAATGTATATACTCCAGAGTTAATGTTTGATAACTCTTCCAGGGAATATTATTTGTGATTCAATTAGAACAATATAATAAATGAAAACAATTGTGGAAGACTGAATAAAATCTTTTCTGGAGTTAGATTGGGCCAAAAGAAAGAAAGCTAATAAAGCTATATATATATGAAAAGTCAGTTGCTTGGGAAGATGGCACACTATTTTTATATTCTATAGTTTGTTTTGTAGAGGAAGGCATCCTCAGACTTCTTCAAATTACAAATTTCTCAAGTCTACAGTCAGCCAAGTCAATGCATTAAGATAGATCACCAGGAATATTGGCAAAGATAGTATTATGGAATTCTTCTTATTTTCCATATTTAGACACGAACAGCGGTGTTGGGGTCAGGGAGCTGAAGGGGTATTTTTGTGGGTAAAGTCTCCAAGAAAAAGAAAACATGCGGAGCCGACATCACCAACAGCAACCAGAGCAAATGTCTTTATTTCTTAGCCCTTATATAGGCTGCTACATAGCCTTACATCATTGTGTTCTTACATAACTGTGTAATGCATGTGCAGTAGTCTGCGCCAAGTCCTGCTTACATAAGTGGGCCCCATAATGCACATGTGCTAGATGGTGGGGTCATGTCCTTTTGGGTCCTTAGGCACCCCGGGCTTTGAAGCAACTTGAAGTGGTTTACAAGAGGCAATGTTGGGGACTTGGAGTCCTAAGACTGGGTTGAATCATAGTTTTGTTACAAAATAGCTATAGGAAAATAACATAATATCGTGTTTCAGTTTTTTCTTGCTGTGTTATAAACTACCTTAAAAGCTTAGTGGCTTCCAACAAAAATTCTTTATTACTTCATGATTTTGGGGGTCATCAATTTGAATCGTGCTTAGCTGGGCAGCTCTTCTGCTGAGCTTGCTCTGGCTTGCTCAAGTGGTGGCAATTAGTTGGGGATCTGGCTAGTACTGGATGGTTTTACTCACCTGTCTGTTGACTGGTGGCTGGGCCTCTTTCTCCATCTGAACGCTCACCTTCAAAAAAGCTAGCCCAGGCTTCCTTGTGGTAGTCTTAGGACAAAGTAAAGATGGGAACTGTAAGGCATCTTGAAATTCAGGCTTGGAACTCTCACAATGTCACTTCTGAACTTTCTTTTTCTTTTTTTGTCAAAGCCAGTCACCAAGACTGCCCAGAGCTTAGGCCATGGAGAAATATGAGTTGTGATAGGAAAATACAATGAATATTTATATTTAAAAATTTATTATCCTCAAAATACTCCCCCACACTTTGAACACAACCCATCATTCTTGCTACTTTCTGAAGCAGTTCTGAAAATCTTATTTTGTAAGTGTCTTTAGTTGCACTTTTGTGGCTGCCTTGATGTCCTGAATTGATTCAAACCATTTACCTTTCATGATAATTTTGACTTTGGGGAAGAGCCAGAAGTCATATGGTGCTGGATCTGGTGAATAAGGTGAATGGGGACATACTGTAATGTTTTTGTGAGCCTGCCTTTCCATTGGATGGCACTTAGCAGAAGCATTCATTATATTTTTGATCACATTTTATAAAGACAGTCATGAAAGAAGAGAGAACCACTTAGAAAGTGGCAAGAATGGTGGGATAAGTGTGTTCAAGGCAAGGGGGAATATTTTGAGCAGGTAATGGTAATGTATTTTTTAACTTTAGTAATTAAAAAATTAAATGATCATCTCTTGTATTCCATCTTTTGTTGGGAGAAACAGCAATATTACATTGCAAAGGGATTTTTTGTGTATAGGAAGGGAAGAAATTTGGGGTGTATATTGCACTCTATCCCACTCTCTAAAGCTTTGCTTATAAATTTGTAAAATTGGGCTAAAACTCCCTAGAGCAGGTCAGGATTCTCAGTTTCTTATTCTGGCTTATTAGTCCCCTCTTCTCTCTCACTCTCTTTTCTATAAAGCTATGCCTAGGGCCTCTGTCCTCTCCCTTTATGGTTTCTTCTAACGCTATCTCATCTATGCAGGCACTAGCAAACTTTTTCTATAGAGAGTCAAATAGTAAATATTTCAGTCTCTGTGTTGCAACTACTAACTCTGTATTATAACAAAAAAGGCAGTTATGGACAATCTATAAATGAGTAAGCGTGGCTGTGTTCCAATGGAGCTTTGTTTACAAGAACAGGCAATGGACCAGTCCCTGATCTATGCCAGTGATGTTGGTTACCATCTATCTGCCAAAGACTTTTATTTGTCTAGGTCCACTCCTAGCAATTGCTGTCATTGCAACTGGAGTAATTTCCAAAACTGATTTGATCACATTTCTCACTTGCTTAAAACCCTCTAGTGCTTTCTGTTGGTCTCAGAGTAGAGATAAATCCTGTGCATGGTCCGCACAGCCCTGCAAGATCTAACTTCCTTTTCTTACTCAGGCTCTGAGCAATACTCCTAGGAACCCCTTTTCTCAGCTTCACACAAAAAAAGTAAATATGCTTGCTTTGCTCACTCTTGCATTCCTATTGACTATTGCAGAAGATGTCTAATAAATGTGTTGAATATATACATAATTAAGTGATACAGTATATGTGGAGAACATTTAGAGTGTTATAAACACATAGGTGGTACTCAGCAGATGGTTTTAAAGTGGGTTGGGTAATGCTCAATAGAAGCAGTATCTAGTTATCTTCTGAACTTGAGAATACTTTGAGCTTTATAATTCAGGTTTATGTGCAAGAAAAATGATCCCGATCTATAATCAGCTGTGTGTTGACTCGGCAATCACATTCTTTTACCCGCAGGAAATTTAAGATTATTAAAGAAAATAAAAAATAAATGCAAGTTCAGGAAGTTCATTGCTTGTGTTACTTTGTTTTCTAATTTGAAATCTTATTAGTTTAAAGTGATAATAAAAAAAGCCATTTGGAGACAGGACAATATTATTACATCTGGAGAAACTTAATAAGATTAGGACAAAGGCTCTATTCTCTTCTTAATGCACATGTGCAGTTCTCATTAACTTTTGTGTTATCTCGAGAAAAATATTAGAAAATGTCATGCACCATAAACATTCTGCACAAAGGGGGTTAATAGGTACGCATAGTATTAATGCAGATGTTAAACATTAACTATAGTAAGTGTTCTGTAATAGCTGTTGTCCATAGATAATTAATGCAAAGCAATTTCTACTGTACTCATAAGAATATATAAAGATAAGACACCAGTACATATTATGAAAGATTCTAAATAATTTTGAAAAGACTTTCTAAGATTCATAAATCTAATACTTCATTGATTAGGTGAATCCTTACATAAGTTCTATAAAATGTAAACTGGCCTCTGAGAAATCACTTCCAGAAGATGCCAAACATTCTATATATGTGAAATAATAAATGTTGGGTCATATACATGTCTTTCTAATACCAATATGTCTTATTTTATATCTATATGGGATTAAGCTTTTCTCTGTAAATAAAACAAGAGATTTGTGTATTTACAATGTGTTTTTCTTCTCTACTCATTTTGAGTCAAATCTTGCCTTGCCCACTGGATTTCCAGCCTTGTGTATTTTTAATGTTTATGTGAAGAAGCTATGACTGTAAATATTAACAAGCCAGATATGTGGATGTGTAAGTTTGTATATGGCATTTGAAAACTAAACAATGACATTGTAATATATATATTTATGTATTATGATGCAATGTTTATCTTTTTTAGTCTTAAAATTTCTCTTTCTTTGCAAAATGCTGTGTTTGATTATTTGTCATTTGCTTAAAATAAAGTAGCGGCCCATTAGTGGCAGGTGGAGAGATGTACCACCTGGTCCCACTACAGAAAGAAGCCACTGCCAGGGACTGAGGGGTGAGGTTAGCGGGTGACCTCCAGCCCTTCGCTGCCTGATGGCCCTTTCCTCTAAAGGCCAGCTCTTCCTGGGGAAGCAAATCCATAGCTGATGACACTGCAAGATGGTGACAGAAGGGCCTTATTTCCATCCAGAATGGGATTCTTCCAGCTTGAAACCGTTGTTCCCTGGTGGTCAGAGGCACACAGATTTTAGTAAAGTCTGATGGCTTCTGTACCCCATCTTGCCTCCTTTCCTTTCATGGATGCTGCTTGCCAATAAGCCTTTTCTTTCCCTAACTTTCCCTAACGTCTTCATCTGAGAGAATCCAGACAACACCCTGTTTTTCCTGGTGCGTCTCTGCATCTGCCACAAATGGGATTCTACTTTGTTTTATATATTTTTTAGAGACAAGGTTTCACTATGTAGCTCAGGCTGGCCTTGAACTTATTATGTAGTTCAGGCTGGCCTTGAACTCACAGTAATCCTCTTGACTCAGATGCCCAAGTGCTGGGATTACAAGCATGTGCCACCACGCCCAGCTCTACTTTATTTTAAACAAATGACAAATAATCAAACACAGCATTTAAAAGATTTTTAAAATTAATTTTATTGGTACATTTAAGGTGTACAATATAATGACATTCATCATTGGAAATTTGCACCTTTACATAATCTTTCTTGGTTCTTGTTTTTTCCCTATTCCCTTGCCCTCCCTTCAACCTCTCTATCCCTCTCTATTTACAAAGATTTTGTTTCCATTTTTTCATTTTCTCATATTGAATCCATTCCATTCTGTCCTTTCCCCTACCCCTCCCACTTCCCCTTCCCCTTTGCCCCTTTTCTTCCTATTTCACATTATCTATTATACCTTTTAGCCCTTATTTACACTTTCAGTTTCTCACACTAAAGAAACTATTTGGTATTTACATGTGTGTCCTATTTATTTCACTTAAAAGTATTGCCTCAATGTGCATCCATTTAGCTATAAATGTCTCTAATTTCTCATTTTTTATGGCTGAGTAGTACCGCATTTTATAAAAAACCCACAATATGGGCTGGGGATTTAGCTCAGTGGTTCTGTTGCCTGCCTTAGAAGCGCAAAGTCCCGAGTTCAATCCCTGGTATCAAAAAAAAAAAAAAAAAACCCCACAATTTCTTTATCTAGTCTCCAGTTGATGGGCAGTTGGGCTGCTTCCAAGTTTTAGCTATTACAAATTGTGCTGCTATGAACATGGGTGCACATATATCACTGTGGTATGATTCTTTTAATTCTGTGGGAATAATACCCAGCAGGGGAATAGCTGGGTCAAATGGGACTTCCAGTCCTAGTTCTTTGAGAGATCTCCATACTGATTTCCATAGTGGCAGCACCAGTCTACATTCCCACCAGGAGTGGAGCAGGGTTCCTCTTTCTCCACAGACCCACCAGCATTTGTTATTGGTTGATTTCATGATAGCAGCCATTCTTCCCGGGGTGAGGTGGAATCTCAGCATTGTTTTCATTTGCATCTCTTGAATGACCAGGGATGTTGAACATTTTTTCATATGTTTATTTGCTATTTCTACCTCTTTGAGAAATGTCTGTTCATTTCAGATGCCCATTTTTGCACTGGGTCTTTAAATTTTGGAGGTCTAATTGTTTTTTAAGTTCTTCATAGATTCTAGATAGCAGACCTTTGTCTGAGGGACAGCAGGTGAAAATTTTTTCCCACATTGTGGGTTGTCTCTTCACACTGTTGGTGATTTCTCTTGTTGTGCAGCAGCTTTTTAGGGAAGAGATCCCACTTGTTGATTGTTTCTGCTAGTTCAAGGTTTTGTTCATAAAATCTTTTCCTACCCCACTGTCTTCAAGAGTTCTCCCTAACCTCTGTTCCAGCCAGTTCAGCATTTCTGTTTTAATATTTAGATCTTTCATCCATTTTGATATTAGTTGAGTGCATGGTGAGAGATACAGGTCTAGTTTTAATCTTTGGCAAGTTGAAACCCAACTTTTCCAGCACCATTTTTTAAAGAGGTTATCTTTCCTCCAGTGAGGGTGTTTGACTCCTTTGTCAAAGATGGTTGAGTGTGTCTGGCGTTGTTTCTGCATCTTCTAATCTATTCCACTGGTCCTCAGGTCTGTTTTGTTGGCAGTACCATGCTGTTTTTATCACAGCAGCTTTGTAGTATACTTTCAAGTTGGGGATTGTAATACCCCCTGCCATGTTTCTGTTACCTAGAATTGCTTTTCCAATTTTAGGTCACTTCTTGCTCCACATGAATTTTTGGATTGTTTTCTCAAGGCCTGTGAAATATGCTGCTAGAATTTCAATTGGGATTGCATTGAATCTATATAGTAGTTTTGGAAGTATGGCCTTTTTCACTATGCTGATTCTTCCTACCCAGGAGCAAGGGA
This sequence comes from Heterocephalus glaber, assembly GCF_053883595.1. Lineage (NCBI taxonomy): Eukaryota > Metazoa > Chordata > Mammalia > Rodentia > Bathyergidae > Heterocephalus > Heterocephalus glaber. The sequence continues at coordinate 9,268,635 of NW_028258153.1, forward strand.
TGTCTTTTCATTTTCTGATATCATCTTCAATCTCTCTTCTCAGAGTGCTATAGTTTTCAGAGAAGAGGTCTTTGATTTCTTTTCTTAGGTTGATTCTTAGGTATTTCAGTTTCTTGGATGCTATTGTGAAAGGAATTGTTTGCCCTATTTCTGTCTCAGTGAGTCTGTTGTTGGTATAGAGGAAAGCTATTGATTTTTGTGTGTTGACCTTGTATCCAGCTACTCTACTGAATTTGGTTATTAAGTCTAGAAGACTTTTGGTGGAGTTCTTGGTGTCTTCTATATAGAGTATCATGTCATCTGCAAATAATGACAATTTAACTTCTTCATTTCCTATCTTTATTCCTTTTATTTTTTTGTCTTGTCTAATTGCTGTGGCTAATGTTTCCAATACTATATTAAATAGGAGTGGTGATAGTGGACATCCTTGTCTTGTTCCTGATTTTAGTATGAAGGATTTCAGGTTTTGACCATTAAGTATGATATTGGCTGTTGGTTTTTCACAGATGACTTTTATCAGATTGAGGTAGAGACAGTCTATTCCAATTTTTTGTAGGGTTTTTATCATAAATGCGTGTTGGATTTTGTCAAATGCTTTTTCTGCATCAATTGAGATGATTATATGGTTTTTATTCTTGGTTTTATTGATATAGTGTATTGCATTGATTGATTTCCATATGTTGGACCATCCCTGCATCCCTGGGATGAATCCCACTTGGTTAGGGTGTATGATCTTCTTGATGATCTTCTGCATTCTATTTGTCAGTATTTTATTAAGGATTTTTGCATGTATGTTCATTAGTGAGATTGGCCTACAGTTCTCTTTTTCCATTGGGTCTTTCTCTGCTTTGGGGATCAAGGTGATGCTTGCTTCCAGGAATGAATTTGGGAGTATTGCTTCCCTTTCCCATTTCATTGAAGAATTTAAACAGTAGTGGCAATAGTTCCTCTCTAAATGTCTTATAGAATTCAGCGGTGACACTATCAGGACCCGGACTTTTCTTGGTAAGTTTTTAATTATGTTTTCAATTTCATTGATTGATATTGGGTCATTTAGAATTTTTAGGTCTTCTTCATTCAACTTTGGTAATTTATACGTATCTAGGAATCTGTCCATTTCTTCTGTATTTTCCATCATATTGGTGTATAGATTCTCAAAGTACATATTGATGATCCTCTGGATTTCTTCTGGGTCCGTTGTAATTTCATCCTTTTCGTTTTTAATTGCATGGATTTGGGCCTTTTCTTTCCTTTTTCTGATATGGTTGGCTAAGGGTTTGTCAATTTTGTTGATTCTTTTGAAGAACCAACTCTTGGCTTCATTGATTTTTTTGTATCATTCTCTTAGTCTCCATTGTATTGATTTCTGCTGTGATATTTATAATTTCCTCCCTTGTATGACCTTTGGGTTTGTCCTGCTCTTCTTTTTCTAGAAGCTTGAGAGCCAGCATCAGCTTCTTTAGTTGGGCTCACTCTGTTTTCCTAATATGACTATTCACTGCTATGAATTTCCCTGGTAAGACTGCTCTCATTGTGTCCCATAGATTCTGAGATGTTGTATTGTCATTTTCATTTAATTGTAGGAACTGTCCAATTTCTTCTTAAATTCCTCTGTACCCATTGATTATTCAGAAGTCTCTTGTTCAATTTCCAAGTGTTTATGAAATTTTTGCAATTTCTTTCGCTTTTTATCTCCAATTTCATCAAAGTGTGGTCTGATAATATACAGGGATTAACTTCAATTTCTTTGCACTTACTTAAACATGTTCTATGAGTGAGTATGTGGTCTATTTTGTAGAATGGCCCATGTGCAGCTGAGAAGAATGTGTATTCTGATTTTGTGGGTTGGAACACTCTGTAAACATCTCTTAAGTTCATTTGTTGAAGAGTTTGATTGAGTTCTAGTATTTAGTTGCTTATTTTTTTGTCTAGTTGATCTATCTATTTGTGACAGTAGGGTATTAAGGTTCCCCACTACTATTGTATTAGTGCTTATCTGATTTTTCATGTCTGTTAGTATTTGTTTTATATAGTTGGGCACCCTACCATTTGGTGCATATTAATGATTGTCATCTCTTCCTCTTGGATTGCTCCCTTTACAAGGATGTAGTGTCCTTCTTCATGCCTCGTAATCAGTGTTGGTTTGAAATGCACTTGATCTGCAAAGAGGATAGCTACTCCTGCTTTTTTGGGGGGTTCCTGTCACATGAAGTATTGTTTTCCACCCTTTAACTTTCAGTCTATGAGTTTCTGTTTGAATTAAGAATCTTTCTTGTATGCAGCATATTGTTGGATCTTGCTTCTTTTTATTTTTTTTCAAATCAATAAAGATCTTTTATTGCCATCATTAAAATATCACAAATTTATCTTCCAATCCACAAGCTTGTTTCTGTAGCTGGATAACTCTTGGATCTTATTCATCAGGCTGCTGAACTGTTCCCTTTTCAGAAACATAGATGCCATTCAAAAAAAATTTCTGATATCTTTGTTTTTGACTGTGGTTGCTTGCTGAATCAAAGCAGCTGAGTTTGAAACAAGCTCAATGTAATGACTAATCCTTCAAGGATTAGTTCATCTTTCTGGGCTTGAGATACTGAGCAAGCAACACCTGCCCTCATATGAACCCAGCAGATGTATTTTTCACCCAAGAAATTCTGGATTTCAACAAGAGACCCATTCTCCTGAATAACGATGTTTATGAGGAAGTGAACATACACAGACCTCATCTTGTAATGGAAGCCCAGTGTAACACCTTGATCATGTTCTGTACATGACTACAGATTGTACAAACAGTAGCCAGTTTCTGTTTCCCCACCATTTGTCAACCTGGAGCCTCTTCTTTTTCTTTCCAAGGAGGCTGAGTTCTACATTAATGTGGTTGAAGTCACTCCACACAGTTCTGCTGGGGCCCTTCACAATAACTGTGCATCCCTTCAGAGTGATGTCAACATTTTTTGGAATGTCGACAGTCTGATTGCTGAGAATGGTCTCCATTCTAGAAAGAGATGCGGCAAAGAGAGAGCCTGGATCTTGCTTCTTGACCCATTCTGCCAGTCTATTTCTTTTGACTGGTGAATTGAGACCATTAATATTGATGGTTATAACTGATATGTATTGACTTATCACTGTCATGACTTTTTCTTTTTATTGGATTCTCCCCCTTTGTGTTCAATTTCTTGTTGTGCCTGAAGGATTCATTCTGCTGCACTTCCTGGGGTTGTAATCCTCATTTTTTTTCCTAGGATATGGTCTAAAATTTTTGGAGTGCTGGTTTGGTATTCATGAACTTCCTCAGGTGCTCTTTGTCATGAAAGTATCTTATTTCTCCACCAATTTTGCAAGACAGTTTTTCAGGGTACATCAATCTGGGTTGGAGGCTGTTTTCCTTTAGGGCTTGAAATACATCACTCCAAACTCTCCTTGCCATGAGGGTTTGTGTTGAGAAGTCTGCTGTGATTCTGATGGGCTTTTCTTTGTGTGATTTGTTTCTTTTCTCTAAGGTCTTGTAGAATTTTGTTCTTCTGTGGGGTTTCTGGAATCTTAACTATTATATGCCTACATGTAGATTTTTTTTTGATCCAGGCTAGTTGGAGTCCTATATGCCTCACTTATCTGTATGTCAAGTTCTTTTCCCCTGCTTGAGAAGTTTTCTGCCATCACTTCTGTGAATAGTTTTTTATGTCATCTGCACTCTCTCCTGTTTCTTCATTGACTCCGATCAGTCTTATGTTATTCTTGTTTGCATCATCTAGCAGCTGGTGGATTGATTTCTCATGGTCCCTTACTATTTTAAAGCAATTTTTCATTTCCTGATCACTAATTCCAATCTTATCTTCTATATCTGAATTTCTGTCCTCATGTTGGCTCATTCTGCTGTGTAAACTTTCAATGAGTTATTAATCTCCTGGAAATCTGTTTGCATTTGTTTTATGGATTCCATTTGTTTCCTATGTTGGCATTCCATTATGTTCCTCAGCTCCTCTATTTTTCATCTGTGTCCTCTCTGGATTTATTAATCATGTCTTGCACTATGGGCACAATCTGTGCTGTTTTCTGAGAAATTATTTCTGATTTCATTTTTTTCCAGATCCTCCTTTGTTGCCAGTTCAGGGAGTCCAGGAGCATCAGATTGTTCCATCTCATTTCTCTTTGGGGTTGCATTAGGTGATCTGGAAGTCTGGTTTTGAGAGTTGTTTACGTGTCTTCTCATTTCAAAGGTTGCGGGGGGGGGGCTGCTGCTGTCACCTGTGTGGCTCACTTTTTCAGTGCTGGGTGGTGTTCTGCTTCTTGGGACTGGGAGTGGAGGTACAGCGGCCAGAAAGGCTTATCTCCTCAGTGCTGTGGGGGGAGGCTCTAATCCTCGGTGCTCTACCCTCCACTTTCCATAACCTTTTCCCCATGGACATTTTATATAAAATATGATTTGATTGTTGCTCACTAAGTGTCTTGGCGATATACATTTTAGAAAACTCCGTATTGCACATATAGTATTAAGATAGTCTTAGGATATATATATATATATAACATTTGAAGTTCTCCTGTAAAATATTGTGCACCACACTCTTGATATCTAACATGACTATTGTGAAATCTAATGTGACTTAGCACTTTTCAACTCCAGTTCATTTTCCAGAAATATAATCTATCACAAGTTCCAAAATAGTGAACTATTCCAAAAACTATCTCTCCAAAGGAATAATTAATAAATTTATCAGTCAACATTTGATATGTGTCCAATATTTGACTGTGTCTTTTGGAGTAAGAGAGAAAAATCAACCTATCAGAAACAATGGATAGTGTAGTAGAAGTCAGATATTTTGTTTTGTCTAGGATACATTTTCCCTTTTGGTTTACCTTTTGGAAAAGATAGTTTTCATCCACTCTTGGTTCATAGTTCTGGGAGAAATGGATCTTATGTTCAGTCTTGGACTAGAAAGTGACCCATTCCTGGCTAATCAGAGCATTTAAACCTTAATCTCAGTACTTGGTTTAGGAATAAGCATATCATTTAAGTCAACCCAATCTGAATTAATCCAAATATAGTGTGAGTGCTAAGCCAGCAGACTCTGGAGCAGATGGCCTGAGTACAAATTCCAGTTTCACTGATTACCAGGCATCAGCACTTGGCAAGTTATCTGTTCTCTGATGGCTCTGATTCTTTGCATAGAAAAGGTGACTCCTAGTCATAGGATTGTGAGATTGTTGAAGTAATATGATAAGTATAAAGTGCTTAAAACCGTGCCTGGTACCTATTAAATATTCATTGATTGCCAATCAACTCTAGTTTTGGAATTTTTAGAGAGAGGATCTTTCTGCTGGGGCCATCTTGCTAACACATGGCAAGACTTGCCTTCACAAGTCAAACCAGGAGAGAGAAGAGCTGAGAGATTAGGAGAGACAGAGCCTGGCCCCAGAAGTTGAGTTCCAGGGTCTAGATGTGCCTGGTGTCAGATGACCTCTGGAATTTTCTGTTGTGTGAGCCAATAAATCCCCCCCCCCCCTTTTTTAAGGTAGATTGAGCCAGGTTTCTGTCTCTTGTCTGAAAGCATTCTGCCTCACACAGGCAGCAGTTGAATGACTCCTGCCTAGCACAGGCAGGAGATGAATAATTGAGTGCTAAATGGGGGTCTTTTACACCTGAGGAGGGCATGAGTGGGGATAAGCTCAATGAGCACTATGGTTAGTAGTAAGAAAGGGGAGTTCACCCACCTCAAATTCTGACAGCTATTTGTTAATCAAAGGAAAGTCATTTTATAGGAAAAACAGTGCTAGTTCAGAGCTTTCTAGCAAAAATTTCTCCCTCTCATAGCCAGGATCTAAAAGCTCTATCCTTTGCCTATGTGGAAATAACTTCCAAGCCTACAAAAATGACTCTCAGACAGAGTGAAGAAAGGGCTTTGGTTTTATATCTGCTAATCATGTTAGCTGAACCTGCTGGCATTTTCAGAAGGAACAACTTCATAGGAATTCCTTTCAGGAAATTAGAAGGGATAGAAAGTATTGCTTTATCCTAAAGTTTCCATCTAGAGCTCTATGGGATCCTCTAACACTGAATCCAGGGAGCTTTCCCTCATTTGGAATTGTGCATATCACTGTAACACTTCTCTTGAGTTTCCTGGGAGGAAATCCATTTAACACTTCCTCCTTGACCTTTTTAAAAATTCTTTTTCTTTTAGCAAAATTGAAGATAAAAGATAATTGGTCTTTTCACATAACCATGAGCAGGTTATATACAGTTTGACAGAAGAATCACTTCATAGGCCTAGGATTTGAAGTTGGTTAGAGATTTACAGGAATAAATGGACACTGGCAGGCCAACTATGAGAGCAAGAACAAGCGAGTGAGCAAGAAAGAGGGAGAGGAGAAGAAAATAGCAGCCAGTCCTACTTCTAAATTACTTCCATTTTTTTCCTCATGGAACAATCAGCAGAGAGGCATCTTTATTTAAAAAGTTCATTACAGGGCCGGGGATTTAGCTCAGTGGTTTTGCCGCCTGCTGCACAAGTGCAAGGACCCAAGTTTGATCCCCGGTAGCAAAAAAAAAAAAAAGTTCATTATAATTTTATTACCTTAAAGTTGCCCAACAAGCATAAAGGAAATACTGAAAATAGAAATGTCCACTGTGTTTCTCTTAAGGTTAGTATCTGTTGCCAAATTCACCATTGCTTCATTAAGGTTACAATATTTACATTTTGGATTTCCTAAACAAAAGAAAGAAAGAAAATATTAAGAGCTAAGAAAATATTGGAAAATACCTTCTCAGAAGAGGAGATACACTGTACACAGCAGTACATGTCTATAATCCTAGCATCCTTGGAGCCTAAGGGAAAAAGATTGCAAGTTTGAGACTAATTGGTGCATTTTAATGAATTAGTGGAACCCCTTAAAAAATTTAAAAACAGGGCCAGGGATTTAGCTCAGTGGTTCTGCCGCCTGCCTCGAAAGCACAAGGTCCTGAGTTCGATCTCTGGTACCAAAAAAAAATTCAGAAAAAATTTAAAAACAGATGGGGTTATAGCTCAGAGCAAAGGTCCTGGGTTCAATTCCCAGTACCACAGAAGAATGAATGAATGAATGAGTGAATGAAGTGTAAAGACAATCAGACTATCAGTAACAATCAGGATTTCACTGTTTACTCCTTGTCTTCACGCTTTTTCAGAAAGCAGAACACAAACACATCTGCATGTACAATTCTCTATCACTAATACAAACAAATGCTGGAACCCACCCACCTTCAAGGAAAGCTCAAACATGATTATCCGGTCATGGATGCCATTGAATTGTCAACTTCACATTTTTAGCCTTAGTGCCAAGATCTGATCAGCCCTCCAGTAGAATTATTTTCCTTCTCACTATTGGTCTAATGGCTGTAAGTTTGAACACAGAGTGAATGATTTTCTTATTGTCTTGTTGAGTATGGGATCAACAGGAAGAGAGAAGAACTGAAAGGGAGTCTAGTAAAAGGCCTATGATATTTGTAAGCTGTCACAGGATTAGAGTTATTAGACTATGCTGTGGGTGCTAAATGATGTTCTTTTGCGAGGATATTTTGCTTAACAAGAAGTAATTTCTGTCTAGTAAATGTGGTGCTTGAGCTCAGACAGCATGAGGCTAATGGCTAACTTCTCATAGGCGTGGGACCAGGAACATTTACAGTTTAATAAATTTATTCAAGACAAAAAACACTGTGAATCCAGAGGTGTGATTAGGCAATATTTAAAGAACAAGAAATGGGCCCTTTCTTGCCAGATGTAGCTAGTTGATTGCTGATAATTAGGCCAAAAATAAACCTGTTGTACTTTTTTCTCAGATCCTAGACAGATGCTTTCAATATCTTACTCATTGCAGTTTTGAGACCATTTGGGGTTTCCAGCTTCCTTCAATTGATGGTGGCCCAGTAAATGTCAACCCCATCAAACCCAGTGTCTCCCTGTTAGCAAATGCATTCCTCTTGTTATGAAGCAAAATTCATATGCAGTTTACCCTACCTACCAAGAAAAATTTAAAAATAAATCACTACCATGACTAAACTAAAACGTTAAGGAGAAATACAGGGAATGTTAGTTAAAACATGTGATCTCAGGCTTACTAGAATACATCTTCAGCCATACATCAGGTGCTGCCTCTATTCAAGGATCATGTGCCTGAGATCCCAAGAACATTTGGAATGCATCTGAAATGCTGCATACCTCCTAGTCAAGGTTGGAAGAGGTCACAGCATAGTACTCATTGTTTGCACAATAATTGCATTCATGGAAAATTCAGTGTATATTAAAACCATACAGAAAACATTTTGCCTTTCAATGCAGAATAGAACTAGGATTTAGACTCAGATAATCACAAACATGTTTTTCACCTACACGAAGTTCAAGAAGTTCAAGTTGTGCAGGTTGACTGTGCAACAATTACCACTTCGGTTTATCAGCTTTCCATTGCTGTAACAAAATACCTAAGAAAATCAACTTATAAGGAGGAAAGATTTATTTTTGGCTTCATGGTTTCAGAGATTTCAATCCATGATTGTTTAGTCCTGTTGTTTTGGGCCTGTGGCAGCACAGTAGAGCATGGCTGGAGTGCAAGGCAAAGGAGGCATTTTCATTGTACGGCATCCAGGAAGCAAAGACAGAGGAAGGGAGGGGCTAGAATCCCAATACACCCTTTAAGGGCACACCCTTGATGACCTAATTTCTTTCCACTATGTCCTACCTCTTAAAGGCTCCACTGCCACAGTCTAAGGGTCAAGCTTTTAACAGGTGGCAGTTGGGGGGTCATTTATGATCCAAACTGTAATCTACTGCATCTTGTGCAGCACTTTGCTACTTGCTCTGGTGAGAAAGAGCACACACACACATACACACATGCATACAAACACATATTACATCATATAAAGCATCTTTATTACCTGGAAATAGGCAGCAAAGGATAACAGCCTGGGATTCATGATGAACTGGTTCCCCAAGGCTCAGAAGAGCTGCCTGGTGTAGATGAGTCTTGCCTAGATTTGTCCCATTTGTACTGCAGTTGGAGGACCCTCAAAAGCAACTCACCTGGATTGTATACCCCAGGGTAACATCATATGCTAGGGATAGTTGTTGAAATACATCCTGTTTCCAGAAGGGACTATAACAGAGCCCAGGCTACTCTGGCCAGTTCTTCTTTATCCCATAATATTGCATTCCCAATACAATCTATCTGGGTCAGTCCAAGGCCACCTGGAAAACTGTTTACAGTCAAGGAATAGTTCTTTGTTTCTATAGGACAAACCCCACTATAGCAAGACATGGAGTATCACTGGCCACTGCCAATCATTGGGTTGCCCGATCCCTATCACATGAATTTTTAAATGACATTTAGGGGTCAGTATCATTCCACTGATGACACTTTTCTGGTCTCAATTCAGTACTCCAGCAAACTCATTTCTGCCTAAGAATAATGGAGGCCTTTATTTCTACAGTAGACACAAAATTAAAGATCTATTTTCATCTTTTCACTTAAAATAAGAAAGCTGACTTTCAGAATTGGTAGTGATGTCATACACCTACACAATAGCATACTATGTCCAGAGCATAGATTTTTTCCAGAGTCCTACAAGCATTTCTGAGCTCCATGTTAAATTTGAAAATCATTTCTTTTCAAAGAATCACTGTAATTGCATTTTATTTCACTAGATTTTCAAAGTGTGTAACAATACTACCCATTATTGCTCTTTTTTCAGTGATGCTTAACACAAAGACAGTCCATAATAGACACCAGTTTCCTTTTAAATCCCTCAGTGACTCAGGGTGGCATTGTTGCTTTGGAACCATTTAGAAATTGTTCTAAGCTTTTTAGGACTTTCTGCTATAACTTTTGGAAATCGACAAAACAATCATATGAAAGTAGCATAATTATGTGCTTCACAAATGCATCCTTGAGAGGTTAGGAATTTTGTCTAAGATCACATAGAAAGTAACTGAAAGGTCAGAATCTTAGCCCAAGCCCCTTTATCTCTAAACCCATAAGCCCCCTACTATTCTATGCTTTCTAGTCTCAATAAATTTTAGTTCCTTCCCTTCATTTTTCTTTTCTGACTTCAGTGTTGGTGTTTTGGTTATTATTTTCATTTCTTTGTCAAACCAGAAAAAAAGAGCACTTTTTAATTTATTTTTAATCATTAAAAATATCCCTTATTTGAGATCTTAACTCCAATTCTATCCTAAATAAGAAACTGGTTCTACCCTAAAGAAACCAATTCTACCCTAAATATATTCCCCAGGTTTCTCTGGCAAGAGTGAGGTTTCTATGCATGTGATCCCATAAGAAACCATTCCAAGTTTCTGTCTCTCATTTCAAATTTTAACCCTTAGAAACATCAGCCTGAATTATCCAGCTGAAAATCAATCACTTGGGACCCATAGGTAGGGTCAAATAGGAAACAGCAGAAGTTGGCAGTCCGCTCCTATGAGAAAACCTGACATTTGTGGTGAAAAGACTCAGTACGACCAAACTAATATACCCATTATAGGAGAAGAGGGCAAAGATGAGAACATTTTAACCATGGGAAATCAGTAATATTTGACAAAAGGTCAGATATAAAGATCAATATACAGAAGTCTAAAAATCTCAGTATCAATAAGATATTTAAAAATAAAACAAAGTATTCACATATCCCTCTACTTTAAAAACCCTAAAAAATATGGGTTAAATTTAAGTGTGACCTAAACAAAACCACACTTGAAGCCCAAAATGACTCTGAGCTGTCAACCAGTGACCTAGTGTGTTCAAGTGCTTTGTGTGCCTGCATCTGAACTGGCTTTTGCCATCATCACCTCCTCCTAGGTCCCACCAAACTAAAACATTTATCTAAAAGCAAAGAGACAAAAGCTAGGGGTAGAACAGTGGGGCAGACAACAGGGACCTCAGGAAAAAGCCAAGACAAGACCTGGTGAGGTGGCTTGAGACACTGAAATCTCAGAATCACTTAAAAATTCCTCAGGATGGAGAGGAAGTTAATGGTGCCCAGCCATTTCTGGTAAATTAATAGGAGACCATTCCAAAATATGGATTGATTGATTGATTGAATGATTAAAAGTTCACAACCCACTTTAGTAGAAAAACAATATTCAAAGTTATTTTTAGCCGTTGGGCAAACAGTTAACATGCTGATCAACTGCATTTTTCATTTATGATCTAATTGTTCAGGCATATGTAGTCACAGCCATAGACCATTTCAATTTTGCAAATGTGATCACCAAATTTTCTTGTTTCCAGGGGCAAAATGTAAGCGTATCTACAAAGCCCAGAAGCGTTAATACTTGAGTCATATTTTTCCCTCTTACATACTTTCCCCCTATAGATATTTCTAAACAGCTAATGGGAACATGTAACAGTTTGTTATTACTTTTTAAAAGAAGAGGAATAAATTGAGGTATCAGTCCTAAAAGCAACAGTCTAAGTTACACTTACAGGCCTATATCTCACAGGGCCACATATTTATGCAAAGAAAAAGGTGAAGCTTGTGTTCAATGACTCTGAATGAGTTGTCTGACATCTTTAAAGACAAAATTTCCTTATAAAGGACCCCAAAGGTGGAGGGAAGGATAAATTGTTTATGGATTATTTTTCCCTTCCTACTGTCCGTTTCAGAATAAATTATGGCTTTGCATTTGACTCGCTAACATACTTATGATATAGATAGTACAATTGAGTCTCATGGGCCACTCCCCCCACTCACCTAAACCTTGGCAATGCCCTAGAGCCAACTCCATCACCACCTTTGTCCTAACACCTACCAGGAGGTAGAGATAAGACATATGCATGCCAGAGCCTCTGGCATGACCTATAGTAACCTTTCTTCACTCAGAGCTTATTGAAGTTTTATGCATATGGATCGTATCTCAAATATAAAATTATAACAGAGTGAATTATGGGCAAGGATATGCACAATAGGTACATCTGACATAACTCAGCACCCTGTCAATCATGTTGTCAATCATGCTCTGAAAGACCCAATGCGTGACACCCTAGATCAGCAGTGGCAAACCTATGGCATGTGTGTTATTTGTTTTTTCCTTTAAGACAAAAGCTGTTAATGTATGAGTTGTTTTTTCTAAACTAAAACCTCAGCATTCAGGTTTAATAGCAGTGTTGGCACTTTGCGACAAACCAGTAGTTTGGGTTGCAGTTTGGGCACTCGTCTCTGAAAGGTTCATCATCACTGTGATCCTACATAACATAGTAAATTCTTAAACCTAATACATTTGGCACCGGTGCCATTTTCCTTTCTCCTGGAGCAAGCCCACTCACTCTGAGTGTACTATCACCTAAATTAAATTTTGTTGCTTGTTCGTTGCTATCACATGCCACATCCAACTTTTTGTTCATCATGCACAAGAACCTAGAAATCCAGCCAGGACCCCATCACCCATGGCAACACTACAGTTATTGCTGTAACAATAAGTTTGTAATTTATCTTTGATGTATGTACCCAATCTAGTGATGTTCTTCAGACCATAAGAAAGACTCAGAATATTCTTCAAAATAATTAGATAATTTCCTTTTGCAATTCTGATACCATCTTCCAAAGTTTCAAAGGGTCCTGGCTGCTGTTTTTAGGAATATACCTTCTTTATATTATCATTTATCCTTTATATTATAGAGAAATTATACACTCACCCTTTTCCCTTGTTCCCTCTAACCCCCTATGAATCCCATTGATCTTTCTAACAGTCATAATTTATAGAAAGAAGTTTAATTTACAAAGAAAATAGAAATACATTTTTCAATAATTTACAAAAGTTATGCCTAAACAAAAAACCCAGGCTCAGCCAATGTGTTCATCTCCTCAGTGGCCAGTGGAAAAGGAAAGAATAATCAGAATGAAGTCACTTGTGTCTGGAGTTCCTCATAGAAAGTTCTCTGAGTCTATTCACTCTGCTATGGCAAAATACCACAAACCACGTATCTTATAAACAACAGAAATTTATTGCTCACAGTTCTTCAGGCAGCGAGATCCAAGGTCAAAGTGCGGGTACGTGCAGGGTCTGGCCTGTTTTCTGGCTCACACAGATAGTACCTTCTAGCTCTACCCTCACATGGCAGAAGGAGCAAGCCAGTTCTCTGGCGCCTCTTCTCTAAGCACACTAATCCCATTCATGAAGGTTCTGCCCTCACAGTCTAATATCTGCTAAAGACCCCAAGCCCAGTGCTGTCACTTTCAGGGTAGGATTTCAACATAGGAATTGCATGTGTGAGGATAGGATTTTAGCATACGAACTGGGTGGAGTGGGGCAAACATTCAAACCATAGCAATCACTTTCCTTAATTTCTGTGCCCTACACTGCTGTGCTTTTATGTTCTCCCTCCTTCCAGCCCTGTCACCCACCTTGGCTCTTCTTTGAGTCCATTTCCTTTTTACCAATCTGATGAGCATGACCACCGTGTGCCAAAAATGCATCCTCAGAGCAGGAAGAACCACATTTTGTTGTCAACTAGTTTTCAGCCTTTATTTCCTACCATGATATGCTGTCAGGAGATAACCACACACCTGTCATTTGCTCACCAGTGACAGTTGTCCATTTCCTAAAATCATTTAGGATATCAGCTTTGAGTTATGTGAAGTTACCTTTGGGCTGGCTCTATTGAGACCCTTTCTCTGCCACTGACCCAAGAGGCATGATAGTGAGGATGACCAGCTGCATAGGACAAATACAAATAAACAATATTAAAGTATAACAAAGGCTGGATGTGGTAGCAAACTCCTCTAATCCTAGCACTCTGAGAGGCTGAGGCAGAAAGATCTTGAGTTTGAGGACATCCTAGACAACTTAGTGATTTAGCAAGACCTTATCTCAAAATATTTTTAATGTTTTAAAAAGTCTAGGGATGTAGCTCAGTGCAAAGCCACTGGGTTCAATTCCCAGTTACACAAAAAATAAATGAATGAATAATATAAAAAGCATAGCAAATCAAAATAAGTGGGAATGTTAGCCAGCTTTCCACTACTGTCACAGAATATGTAAGACAAAGAAAGAAAGATTTATTTTGGCTCATAGTTTCAGGGTTCAGTCCATGTTTGCTTGGCCTGGTTGCTCTTATGCCTGTGGTGGGACAGAGCATCGTGGAAAAAGAAAGCTGCTCATCTCATGGCAGTTAAGAAGCAAAATAAGAGACAAAGGACCAGGGTTCCAATATAGCCTTCAATACATCAGCCTTTGGAAGATGTTCCAGATCCAAAATGTAACAGTGGAGATATGTACATCATAAATAATGACAAATTTAAATAACTATTGGCAATCATGGCTACATAAGAAAGGTCTGACGGCCAGGGATTTAGCTCAGTGGTTCTCCCACTTGCCTCAAAAGCACAAGGACCCGAGTTCAATACCCGGTAAAAAAAAAAAGAAAGAAAGATCTGAGCATTGGGGGAAGGGAGGGTAAAGATGGTAGAAACAGTTCTAATTAAGGAAACACTAAAGAAACAGGAATAAGAACCTTGACTATATGATGCTACAGAAAAAATTATTCTGATACTTGTTAAAGATAGTAAGGCAAACCATACCCCAAAAAGGACTACTGGCATGAAGCTTGCAGAAGGTGAGAGAGAAAAAGTGAGGATTCAGAGTCCAGGAGCAAGATGAGGGTCAGGAGATGTAAAACTGTTAGAGAAACATCAAAGGTAACAGGAATTATGACTAAGCTGATTTGACAGGATTCTTGCAAAGGAAGGCCAGGACTAGGGGAATCATGTGGGGGATGGTGGAGCACAGCGACCTGATCAGACATGGAGGTGACCTGGAATCAATGGTAAGGAATCCTGGCTAAACCAATTTAGATTCTTGCTCTTGAGGAAAAGAGCCAAGGATAGGTCCTAGTCACAAAAGGGTTTAGGGAAGCCTGACTACAGTTTGGTTAGGGAGAGACTCTTGGCAGTAATCACCCCTTCCTTCCTAGAAAATTTCTTTCTGAAAATCTCTGCTCAAAACTTGGAAAGCTTCATTCTTTGTTTTATGATAAAGCAGAGGCACCATTTTATTTTTAAATAAGATAAAAACAAATAAAACTATATGTCAAAGCTCACCTACACAGAGAAGCATTTCTATCATCTATGATGCACTTATAGGTGAACACTCCAGCTGACACACGCATGCACACATACACACACAGTTTTTCCATAACATGGCCATGGAACTTGGTGTTGACAGCCAAATATTACCCTTCCAGCACGCCCTCAAAACAGCACACTTAATCAATCAACTATTTTTCCTGCCTGCCTCTGCTACATGAACTGATGGTATTACACACATGTTTCAACTTACTGCACACTGTGCCAGCTATTGCAAATGCATTGCAATAAAGGGGGTTTATATGAAAATATTTGAAACTATTTAAAGTAACTGCAAACATATGAATACTTGCTTTGTTACTTTTTCTGCCATTGTTACCAGAAGCCATGTCTGTCTTTTTCATTCCCCATTGTTTTCTTCCTCTGTTATGCATTACACATGAATTTTTATTACATTTTGATCTCTTCCTTACCTCAAAACTAACAGAATTGTGTTCAGCAGGGTGCACTGAACACAGCAGTGTTTCTCAAAATATGTTCTATGAGGGCTGGGGATGTAGCTCAGTGGTTCCGCTGCCTACCTTGCAAGCGCAAGGTCCTGAGTTCAATCCCTGGTACCAAAAAATATATGTTCTACAAAATTAATGGTCTTTGGTGAGTTTAACATTTTTTGCCGGTAGAATGGTAGAATGCCATTTTAATGAGTACCTTCCAACACGTGATTTAGAATGACACTGTTCCTAGTTTTTCTTGTTGTTGTTCATGTGAAATTATGGTTTAGATCTAGAATGTCCCCCCAAAGCCTCATATATTCAAGCATGAGCTTTTGGAAGATGATTGGATCATTGGGAGTGTTATATCCAGTGTTATACTCATCATTGGGAGTGAATTAATCCAGTGAAGAGTTCAGAGCTGGGGATGTAGCTCAGTGATGCTGCACCTCCCTGGCAAGCGCAAAGTCCTGTGTTTGATCCCCGGTATAAAAAAAAGAAGAGGTGGTGTGGTCAGAGAAGGTGGGTCATTAGAGACATTACCTATGAGGGTGTATCTCCATCACCAGATCTTTCTTTTATTCTCTGCTTCTTGCTGGCATGGTGTGAGCAGATTACCTCTGCTATGTCCCTCTGCCATGCCATTTCTGCCTTGAAGCTGGCTACCCGTGGACTGAAACCATGAGCTAAAATAAAATTCTCCTTTAAGTTGCAGGACTTTTGTCCCAGCAACAAAAACATGACTAAGATATGTGGGTACTATATATTTTAGTGTTAAACATATGTCCAAGATGCTCATTTATGGAGCATAACAATTTAGGAATTTACTTAATAAAAAATTGTCTTTAATACAGAATCTGTACCTATCTATATGTTTCAAATATGACTGTTTGCAACCATTTTAAAGTGTTTGGACTAGCATTTACCTATATGCTCTGTGCATTGTTAGTAAAAGCTATTTTCATTATTGATTTCTTCATCATCAATTTATTTTCATGTCTTAAAAAATGAACTGATTCTTCTTTCTCATTTTTCTACTAGTTCATCCTATATAGCTCAAAGTATGGTATCATCTTGGTTTGTTTAGTTAATGAATTTATCTAACTTTGTCACCTTGAGTCACTTTATGTCTGCCATTCCTGTATGGCTTTGGAAACTAAACAATGATGTAGTAATGCTTCTATTTATGTATCCTGATGCAGTATCTTCTTTAGTCTTAAAATTTCCCTTTTCAAAATACTGTGTTTGCCAGGCACAGTGGTGCATGCCTGTAATCTCAGCACTTGGGAGGCTGAGTCAGGAGTATCTGTATGAGTTTGAAGCCAGCTTGAGCTACAGAGTGAGACCCTGTCTCAAAACAAACAAAAAACAAAATAAAAATTGAATTAAATTACATTTTAAGAGAGGAGGTGAACCTTCCAGGCCACTGCACCACTGTCCCTAGCGCAGAGGAGCAGAGATGTCCCTAGTACAGAGGAGGAGAGCCTTTCTGGCCACCATACCACTGTGCCCAGTGTGGAGGAGCAGAGCTGCCCACAGCACAGAGGAGCTGTGCCATTTGGGCTACCATACCACTGCCCCAGCACCTAGGAGGTGAGTCATGCAGGCGCCAGCAGCACACATCTTTTCCCCCCTTCCCCCTCTGTGGCTGAAATGAGAAGACATATAAACAACTCTCAAAACCAGACTTCCAGATCACTTAAAGCAACACCAAAGGGAAACGAGATGGAACAATCTGATACTCAACCACCTGGACTCCCTAAACTGGCAAAAAAAGAGGATCTGGAAAAAACGTATTCAGAAATAACTTCTCAGATAACAGCAGAGATTGTGCCCATAGTGCAAGACATGATTAATAAATCTAAAGAGGACACAGATAAAAAAATGGAGGAGCTGAAGAAAATGATGAAATCCCAGCATAGGAAACAAATGGAATCCATAAAACAGATGCAAACAGATTTCTAGAGATTAAAAACTCATTGAAAGTTTACACAGCAGAATGAGCCAACGTGAGGACAGAATTTCAGATATAGAAGATAAGATTGCAATTAGTGACTAGGAAAAGAAAAATTGCTTTAAAATAGTAAGGAACCATGAGAAATCAATCCAACAGCTGCTAAACAGTGCAAAGAAGAATAACATAAGGCTGATCGCAGTCAATGAAGAAACAGGAGAGAGTGCAGATGACATAAAAAACTATTCACAGAAGTGATGGCAGAAAACTTCTCAAGCAGGGGAAAAGAACTTGACATACAGATAAGTGAGGCATATAGGACTCCAACTAGCCTGGATCAAAAAAAAATCTACATGTAGGCATATAATAGTTAAGATTCCAGAAACCCCACAGAAGAACAAAATTCTACAAGACCTTAGAGAAAAGAAACAAATCACACAAAGAAAAGCCCATCAGAATCACAGCAGACTTCTCAACACAAACCCTCATGGCAAGGAGAGTTTGGAGTGATGTATTTCAAGCCCTAAAGGAAAACAGCCTCCAACCCAGATTGATGTACCCTGAAAAACTGTCTTGCAAAATTGGTGGAGAAATAAGATACTTTCATGACAAAGAGCACCTGAGGAAGTTCATGAATACCAAACCAGCACTCCAAAAATTTTAGACCATATCCTAGGGAAAAAAATGAGGATTACAACCCCAGGAAGTGCAGCAGAATGAATCCTTCAGGCACAACAAGAAATTGAACACAAAGGGGGAGAATCCAATAAAAAGAAAAAGTCATGACAGTGATAAGTCAATACATATCAGTTATAACCATCAATATTAATGGTCTCAATTCACCAGTCAAAAGAAATAGACTGGCAGAATGGGTCAAGAAGCAAGATCCAACAATATACTGCACACAAGAAAGACACTTAATTCAAACAAACTTATAGACTGAAAGTTAAAGGGTGGAAAACAATACTCCACACGACAGGAACCTGTGGGGAACAATGCTACAGAATTTTAGGGTAAAATCATTTGGTTAGCTTAGTTCTCCTGTGTACAGCCCAGCTATGGAATTCTGAGACATAATTCCATTTTGGCCTCAGGTCACAACTGAAACCTCAATGATCCAGTGATGCTGTGATTTTCCAGGACAAGAAACATCCTGGGAGCTGAAAACATCGTGGGAGGAACAAATATCTACTCAGTTCCTCCTTGTTCTTGGATTGTTACATCTTGTTTACACTGATGTACTGAACTCTGGGCAAGTCATTTGTTACACTTTGTTTCTCCCGATGTACTGAATAAAAGGTGCGGTAAGCTGGGGGCTTTCGTCTTTGCCGCCCAGAGCAGCGCTGATCAGACCCAAAGCTCAGTTTCTTCTCAAAGTCTCATTTTTCTACCTTTCCTGTAATTTGCCTTGTACTGCCATGGCTCGCAGGAGACTAGGACTTACCGCAGAGGTTCTAGTAATGTCCCCTTTCCCTGTTCCCTACATTTGGCACCCAACTTGGATGTGAATCGGATCCAGGGGTGAACTCACCTGTGAGACAAACTCGGAGTAAAATAGATAGCACATGGATCTCCCAGGACGATTTCCAGACTCGGACAAGGGACACTGGTGGTAAGTGTGTCCTGCTCGGGGTAAGTTTCTATCTTTGCTGAGTTACAACTATGGGTCAGTCTCTGTCATCAGAGCAGCATAACTTTGCCAAATTACTTAAGTCGCTGTTAAAGCAAGCTATGTACCCAGTACCTAAGGATGCTGTGATAGATTTGCTAAAAGACATACAAATGTATGTACCATCTTTTCCCCAGGAAGGGACAACAAACTTAATAGCATGGGAACGTGTAGGTACTGTTCTCCATGGGGCCTGGTGAAGGGGTGATCGTCTCTCCCCCCAAACGCTCCCCACTTGGGCCTTGGCCCACTCTGCTCAGAGGTCAGAGTTGCTAGCCATTTTATTTGTAACTGAAAACTTCCCTCCCCAATCTGTTAATATTTTAAGTGATTCCTCTTATGCAGTTTGGTTGACTCAAAGACTGGAAGGAGCTATAGTCTGCTCTACCTTAGAACCTAAATTATTAAACTTGTTTTTAAGATTACCAAAGGCCATATGTCAAAAAATTGCTCCTGCCTTAATAACTCGGGGGAGAGGTTTTGCCTGTGTCCTAACAGATAATGATAAAACCTTGTGGCTGCCCTCCCGGAATGTGAGACCATGGGTCACACTGGTGGAACCACCAACATCTTGGAGAATGGGTGATAGCACCCCAGCTGAGAGTGATGAGCCAGCTGCACCTGAGTGACCCACCTCACCAGCAATGACCAACAAATCCACAGCAGGGTCCAGGATTGAGATGATGTCCCCAGAGGAAGAATAAATTTAGATTAAAAAAAAAGGGAGGGGGCACAACTTGAAAATGTTCTTTTTACATTTATAGGTATAAAAGTGCTTCCATTCCTTCTGATTCTAATCTCAAGAGGTCTCTGTTAATTGACTACAAAAGTTTTTGACCAGTCTTATATACAATTATAAACCTAAAAATCATAAAAGGGATGTTATAATTCGATTTGGCCAAATATATTTGAGTGCACTCTAATTTTATAAATTGTTTTATATGTTTGTCTGTTGTCTGTACAGTTGAGCTCAAAGTATTTTTTCTCTTTTCCTTTTGACCTTTTGAAAAATATTTTTTTTTCCTTAAAAGATATTCACCTATTATTGGATTGGCTTACAGATAAATGCTATTAAATTAAAGCCATGCCCTTCTTCCCCCAGGTTGCTAACTGATCAAAGTGCCATCGAGATTTATTTGTCAAAGTAAATTTATTTGTCAAAGTAAAGTAAAAAGAGACTGTGGGTACTCCCTTTGGTGAATAAAGAAGCAGCTGCCCAGAAAATAATTATTCTGGTCTTAATTCACTAAAGGGACTCTCTAGTAATTTTCATAGTCTTATGGGAGCCACACCACAATAAATATTATCAATATTATAAATTGATTACATTGGTTATCATTGAAGTTTAAGTTCTAAATATGTTATTACAAAATGTTTACATTGGTTAAGTTCTAACAATGTTATTCTGATAAGTCTACATTGGTCATCTTCAAAAGCTTAATTTCTGTGGCATAAACAAGAGAGTATTATTAGAAAGATGCTTTTGGTACCAAACTACATTGGAGAACATAAGGTTTTATATAACTCTAATATTTATTACCGCTCCTTTTCTGGTGTACAAAAAGTATTCATGCCCTCTAATTGTATGGGTCTTTCAACATATTGTGTATGGTAGTAACCTTTTGGTTCAGATATTTGCCTTTCTCTTATGCTCCAGCCACCTATGATAATAAGCACACTTGTAGGCTGATTTATTTTCCTTAGATTATATTCTATAAAAAGATAGCTACTTAGGGATTCAACCACAATAACAACCATAACTGGCAATAATAACAGTTTAACTATATTTTTATTCCAAAATGCTTAATATCCAGGTAAAATTATAATATTTGAGTTCACTACTCCTCTTACAATGCTAATGTTATTGATCTTCTCTTCTGGGTGTTCAACAACCAAAGTTTAGAGACCAAAACTGAAGAGGTATCTGGGCTAAGAAGGCAACCAATATTTTGGCCCTGGCCCTCCAAGGTTAACAACAATAGCAACAAGATCCAGGTCATGAGGGAACCTTCTCCAAGATCCTGCATTTTTTGTAAGTTTCCCAACCTCCTGAGCAGGGAGGTTGATGAACACCAAAACAGTAAAGATACAACAAAAAGTGTGCCAAAGGAATGTCACCTGGAGGAAAAAAATCTCCCATGCTTTCGGAGGAGGCAACATGGTCAAGCAAGGCCATGACATTGCCTGATGGCTGACACTGACAGAGGAGCTAAGAGGCTCTATGCATGGTTCCAAGACAGTGCCTGAGGAGACTCAATTGACCTTGTTAGAGAGCAAGAGGTAGATTTTATTTAATATAGGTCTCATTGTAATTTGGTCTTAAACACCCAGTAGAAAAGTATAACTAAAGACAATAGTTATTTGAGTTCAAAAAAAGTTTTAAGTTTTTTAACCAACTATGTTTAAAAAAAATTATTAGATTTTTAATCCTTTTACAGCCCCAATTAAGAGAAATTATGCTTATTATAGACAGCTAAGCCAATCAAACACACTATAGATCCTCAAAATATATAGGGACAAGCCATTGTTGGGTGTGCTTGCTTTTCCTAAAACACCTTCACATAAAACACAAAGGGAAATATGTTGGGAGCAATGCACAAAATTTTAGAGTAAAATCACTTGGTTAGCCTAGTTCTCCTGCGTACAGCCCAGCTATGGAATTCTGAGACATAATTCCATTTTGGCCTCCAGTCACAACTGAGACCTCAATGATCCAGTGATGCTGTGATTTTCCAGGACAAGAAACATCCTGGGAGCTGAAAACATCCTGGGAGGAACAAATATCTTCTCAGTTACTCATTGTTCTTGGATCATTACATCTTGTTTATGCAGGATGTACTGAACTCTCTGCAAGTCATTTGTTACATTTGTTTCTCCCAATGTACTGAATAAAAGGTGCAGTAAGCTGGGGGCTTTCGTCTTTGTTGCCCAGAGCAGCGCTGATCAGACCCAAAGCTCAGTTTCTTCTCAAAGTCTCATTTTTCTACCTTTCCTGTAATTTGCCTTGTACTGCCATGGCTCGCAGGAGACTAGGACTTACTGTAGAGTTTCTAGTAATGTCCCCTTTCCCTGTTCCCTACAGGAACCCCCCAAAGAGCAGGAGTAGCTATCCTCTTTGCAGAACAAGTGCATTTCAAACCAACACTGATTAAGAGGCACAAAGAAGGACACGACATCCTTATAAAGGGAGCAATACAAGAGGAAGAGATGACAATCATTAATATGCACCAAATGGTAGGGTGCCCAACTATATAAAACAAATACTAACAGACATGAAAAATCAGATAAGCACTAATACAATAGTAGTGGGGGACCTTAATACACTACTGTCACAAATAGATAGATCAACTAGACAAAAACATAAGCAACTAAATACTAAAACTCAATCAAACTCTTCAACAAATGAACTTAAGAGATGTTTACAGAGTGTTCCGACCCACAAAATCAGAATACACATTCTTCTCAGCTGCACATGGGCCATTCTACGAAATAGACCACATACTCGCTCATAGAACATGTTTAAGTAAGTGCAAAGAAATTGAAGTTAATCCTTGTATGTTATCAGACCACATTTTGATGAAATTGGAGATAAAAAGCGAAAGAAATTGCAAAAATTTCATAAACACTTGAAAATTGAACAAGAGACTTCTGAATAATCAATGGGTACAGAGGAATTTAAGAAGAAATTGGACAGTTCCTACAATTAAATGAAAATGACAATGCAACATCTCAGAATCTATGGGACACAATGAGAGCAGTCTCACCAGGGAAATTCATAGCAGTGAATAGTCATATTAGGAAAACAGAGTGAGCCCAACTAAAGAAGCTGATGCTGGCTCTCAAGCTTCTAGAAAAAGAAGAGCAGGACAAACCCAAAGGTCATACAAGGGAGGAAATTATAAATATCACAGCAGAAATCAATACAATGGAGACTAAGAGAAGATACAAAAAAATCAATGAAGCCAAGAGTTGGTTCTTAGAAAGAATAAATAAATGCGACAAACCCTTAGCCAACTTTATCAGAAAAATGAAAGAAAAGACCCAAATCCATGCAATTATGAATGAAAAGGATGAACTTGCAACAAACCCAACAGAAATCCAGAGAATCATGAATACCTACTTCAAGAATCTCTATGCCAATAAGATGGAAAACACAGATGAAATGGACAGATTCCTAGATATGTATGAATTACCAAAGTTGAAGAAAGAAGACCTGAAAATTCTGAATGACTCAATATCAGTCAATGAAATTGAAAACATAATTAAAAACTTACCAACTAAGAAAAGCCCAGGTCCTGAAGCCATCACCACTGAATTCTATAAGACATTTAGAGAGGAACTACTGCCACTATTCTTTAAACTCTTCAATGAAATTGAAAGGGAAGCAATACTTCTGAATTCATTCCTGGAATCAAGCATTGTCTTGATCCCCAAAGCAGAGAAAGACCCAATGGAAAAAGAGAAATATAGGCCAATCTCACTAATGAACATACATGCAAAAATCCTTAATAAAATACTGACAAATAGAATGCAGACGATCATCAAGAAGATCATACACCCTAACCAAGTGGGATTCATCCCAGGGATGCAGGGATGGTCCAACATATGGAAATCAATCAATGCAATACACTATATCAATAAAGCCAAGAATAAAAACCATATAATCATCTCAATTGATACAGAAAAAGCATTTGACAAAATCCAACACGCATTTATGATAAAAACCCTACAAAAAATTGGAATAGACTGTCTCTACCTCAATCTGATAAAAGCCATCTGTGAAAAACCAACAGCCAATATCATACTAAATGGTCAAAACCTGAAATCCTTCACACTAAAATCAGGAACAAGACAAGGATGTCCACTATCACCACTCCTATTTAATATAGTATTGGAAACATTAGCCACAGCAATTAGACAAGACAAAAAAATAAAAGGAATAAAGATAGGAAATGAAGAAGTTAAATTGTCATTATTTGCAGGTGACATGATACTCTATATAGAAGACACCAAGAACTCCACCAACAGTCTTTTAGACTTAATAACCAAATTCAGTAGAGTAGCTGGATACAAGGTCAACACACAAAAATCAATAGCTTTCCTCTACACCAACAACAGACTCACTGAGACAGAAATAGGGCAAACAATTCCTTTCACAATAGCATCCAAGAAACTGAAATACCTAAGAATCAACCTAAGAAAAGAAATCAAAGACCTCTTCTCTGAAAACTATAGCACTCTGAGAAGAGAGATTGAAGATGATATCAGAAAATGGAAAGATGGGGATTTAGCTCAGTGGTTCTGCCACCTACCTTGCAAGTTGAAGGTCCTGAGTTTGATCCCCGGTACCAAAAAAAAAAAAAAAAAAAAAGAAGCTAAGAAAATTTTGGCCAGGGATTTAGCTCAGTGGTTTCGCTGCCTGTTGCACAAGTGCAAGGACCCAAGTTCGATCCCCAGTACCAAAAAAAAAAGTAACCCAGCTGATTAATGATACTAAATAAGAATAAATGTTTAAAAATAAGAACCAAGATGCTTTATGTAAAGGTACAATTCCCAATGAGAAATGTAATTGTGTTGTATACCTACAATGTACCAATAAAAGAATTTAATACAAAAAAAAAAAAGAAAATGGAAAGACATCCCTTGCTCCTGGGTAGGAAGAATCAACATAGTGAAAAAGGCCATACTTCCAAAACTACTATATAGATTCAATGCAATCCCAATTGAAATCCCAGCAGCATGCTTCATGGACCTTGAGACAACATCCAAAAATTCATTTGGAACAAGAAGAGATCTAAAATATCTAAAGCAATTCTAGGCAACAGAGACAAGGTAGGGGGTATCACAATCCCCAACTTGAAAGTATACTACTAAGCTACTGTGATAAAAGCAGCATGGTACTGACAAATAGACCTGAGGACTAGTGGAATAGATTAGAAGATGCTGAAACAACTCCAGACACACTCAGCCACCTCTTCTTTGACAAAGGAGCCAAACACCCTCACTGGCCGAAAGATTACCTCTTTAATAAATGGTGCTGGACTGGCCTCCCTTACCTGGACAACCACTTACATACAATTCTTAGGTTGCCAAAAAGTTACAGAAAAGTTCTTTTTTTATAAATCAAGCATAAATACACCTGGAGAGTTTTTCCCTTTATAGAAGCCCTGTGCTAAAGTTCTCACTCATTTCTTTGCCTCCCAAGTAAGTCTGAACATTTTTTTTGGTATTCAATTCTTTTATTGGTACATTTTAGGTATACAACACAATTACATTTCTCATTGGGAATTGTACCTTTATATAATGCATCTTGGTTCTTATTTTTTCCCCATTCCTAGCCCTCCCTTCACACCCTCCACCCTTCCCTATTTACAAAGACTTTACTTCCATTTTTTCCATTTCTCATCATTTTTTCCTTTCCTTTCCCTTCTTTCCTTTCCCCTGCCCCTCCCATTACCCCTACCCCTTTGGACCTTTTCTTCCTATTTTACATTATCTATTATTCATTCTAATAATTGGTACATTTTAGGTATACAATAAAATGATATTCATCATTGGAAATTTGCACCTTTACATAGTCTTTCTTGGTTCTTATTTTTCACCCTTGCCCAGCCCTCCCTTCAACCCCTCCAGTCCTCCCTATTTACAAAGAGTTTGAACATTTTTACTTTGGTATTGGGTCACACTTAAACAGTCAAAACATCCTTTGGTACTGCTTCTAGTCAGCTGTGTTGGTGATCAGTAGATTTTTCCTGTATGGTTCTATGGCAAGAGTTCAATCTCAATTATTGATGATTATAGTGGGATATATGAATTTCAAAAAAAGCCTTCTAGTATCAATTTAGTGGTGAATACTAGCTGAGAGACTTTCAGAGTTTTGATAAATAAAAATTGAGCAATGAAAAAAAAATAAATGGTGCTGGAAAAGTTGGGTTCCAACTTGCCAAAGATTAAAACTAGACCTATATCTCTCACCATGCACTCAACTAAAATCGAAATGGATTAAGGATCTAAATATTAAAATAGAAACACTAAATCGCCTAGAACAGAGGTTAGGTAGAACTCTTGAAAACATCAGTGTAGGAAAAGATTTTATGAACAAAACCTCAGTTGTACATGAACTAGCACAAACAATCAACAAGTGGGATCTCTTCTTATTAAAAAGTTGCAGCACAGCAAGAGAAACCACCAACAGTGTGAAGAGACAACACACAATGTGGGAAAAAATCTTCACCTGCTGTCCCTCAGACAAAGGCCTACTATCTGGAATCTATAAAGAACTTTAAAAAATCAGACTTCCCAAATGGGAAGACCAAATCCAAAAATGGGCATCTGAAATGAACAGACATTTCTCAGACAAAGAAGTAGAAATAACAAAGAAACATATGAAAAAATGTTCAACATCTCTGGTCATTCAAGAGATACAAATGAAAACAATGCTGAGATTCTACCTCACCCCAGAAAGAATGGCTGCTATCATGAAATCAACCAATAACAAATGCTGGTGGGGCTGTGGGGAAAGAGGAACACTGCTCCAATGCTGGTGAGAGTGTAGACTGGTGCAACCACTGTGGAAATCAGTATGGAGATATCTGAAAGAACTAGTACTGGAAGTCCCATTTGACCCAGCTCTTCCCCTCCTGGGTATCAACCCCCCAAATTAAAAGAATCATAGCACAGTAATATATGTGCACTCATGTTTATAGCAGCACAGTTTGTAATAGCTAAAACTTGGAAGTAGCCCAAATACCCAACAACTGGAGACTGGATAAAGAAATTGTAGTTCTTTTTATAAAATGGAGTACCACTCAGCCATAAAATATGAGAAATTAGCGACATTTATTGCTAAGTGGATGCACATTGAAGTGATACTCTTAAGTGAAATAAATAGGACACACGTGTGTAAATACCGAATAGTTTCTCTAGTGTGAGAAACTGAAAGTGTAAATAAGGACTAAAAGGTATGATAGATAATGTGAAATAGGAAGAAAAAGGGCAAAGGGGAAGGGGAAGGAAGAGGAGTAGGGGAAAGGAAGGAAGGGAATGAAAATAATAGGAGAAAATGAAAAAATAGAAACAAAATCTTTTTAAATAGGGTGGTTTGGAGGGATTGAATGAAGGGCAAGGGAAGGGGAAAAAATAAGAACCAAGAGAGATTATGTAGAGGTGCAAATTTCCAATGATGAATGTCATTATATTGTGTTCCTAAAATGTACCAGTAAAATTAATTGAAAAAAAAAAAAAAAAAGAAAGTGGAGAGATTCCAGATCTAGGAGAGGAAAGAATAAGGAACTATGAAAAGAGCCACTTACCTGTGGCAAGGAAGAGTACAGATAGTACGGATTGATATGGACTGAAGGGGTGAACCAACAGTAGCATAAAACTAGAGAGGAATTCCATGATCTGAAAGTAAACTGGGGTGTACCTTGCATTGGCCATTGGCAGCTAGAAAAACCATGCTTAGAAATATAGATGTAAGCATGAAACACCACTGAATGGCAGCCTCCTGAAATAGCACTCATTCACTCAGTTGTTTGTTAATTCAGATAGTTAAATACAATAAGCATATACCAAGGTACCTTACCTTTACATTGGGTCAGGTAAAGCCTTTTGGAGAGGCCATATTTAAGTAGAGACTAAAGATGAATAAGGATTTACAACATCCAGAGATTTGAAGGAGGGGAAGGGAAAACAGTATTCTATTCAAAATAATTTATTAATTCAAAATACATTTAAGGAGCATATTACATGCTAGGCACTATGTACTGGGTCTAGGAGATAGAGCAACAAAAAAAATAGAAAAAGTTTCTGGACTTCTGTGGCTTATATCCAAGTGGGGGAGATGGGTAAAAATAGATAACAAAAGGTATATTAGATAGTAATAAGTTCCATATGAAGAATAAAGCAGAATCAATAAGGAGGAGAGGGAGGGCTTGGGGAGAAGGTGTTATTTTGTCTAAGATGGTTGGAGAAGATCCCTCAGAAGATGATGTTTGAATAGGGATCTGTCTTAGTTATTTTTCTGCCACTGAGACACAATACCCGACACCCTCAATTTAAGGGAGGAGAGGTTTATTTTGGCTCACAGTTTCAGTCCATGCTCAGCTAGTTAGCTGCCTACAACCCAGAAACAGAATAGCAGAGGGGCATAACAGAGGAAAATATGCTCATCTTACAGGAGCCAGAAAGCAAAGGAGGGGGACCTGGGGTCAAAAATACAGTTTCAGGTCGCACTCCCAGTTACTCTTCTCTTCCTACCTCTTAGAAACACATTCAGCCATTTAACTCATCAATGGATGAATCCACTGATGAGCGTTGTACCTCCATGATCTAATCCCTTCCAAACGCATAAAATTTTGGGGGCCATTTTAGATTTAAACCATGACAACATCCCAAGTTAGTGAGAAAGTTGATCATGAGGCTGTCTTGGGGAAGAGTGTTGCAGTCAGAAAGAGGAGCAAGTGCTAAGGCCTGAGGAAGGATATGATGGTGTACTTGTGAAAGACATCTGTGGGGGCAGAGCAAGAAGTGTTTGGGGCTAGAGAAACATATCTGGTGGAGTTGAGTGAGCAAGAGGGGAGAGATTGATGGTTGATAGAGTAATGAAGAACCAGACCATGCATGGTTAAAGTCAATCCTAATATCTGGCTTTCATTTAGAATGGGATGGAAAGCCAATGGAACACAGATATAACCTAACAAATTGGAATATAAGAGATTATTTTTACTGCTATATTAAAAATTTACTATTGAGGGGTAGGAGGTGGAAGCAGGGAGATAGTGTAGAGGTTCACAAAATAACCCAGGAAGTGAAAATGGGAGCTTGGGTCATGGTGATGGCAGTGAAGTTGTTAATAAGTTATTGAATTCTGATTGTATTTTGAAGGTGGCACCAGCTGCTCTTTCTAATATGAGATGTGAGCGAAATTAGGTATGTCTCCAAGGCTTTTGACCCAAAGAAATGAAAGGAAATTCCTTGTCATTTGTCGAAGTAGAGAAGGCTATGGAAAGAGCAGGTTTGAGTGAGAAGAGCCAATTGATTTTGAACATGTAATTTCAAGATGCCTGTTAGACACTTCAGTGATTAGTTTCTAGCCTGTCCTCTTGTTATGAAATTGAGGAAGATGGAAACAATCAGTGCTTTTTATGGTCTTTAATTCCAACACTTAGGAAAATCTGACATATACAAATAACAGGAATGCAACAAATTTGCTCAATGTTTGAAGGCAAGAATACTATGAGATAATAAGAAAGCTTAGTGTGAGACACTCCAAATTTATAGTTTTTGAAATGTGGAATCATTGAAGGGGTCCTAGCAAGGAAGCACCATAGTTAGTGGTATGATTTAGGAATACTGACCTGGGGAGAGGGGGGCTGCTATAGTTTGATTACAGTCTGAGTTTGTTCCCCATGAGTTCATGTGTTGGGAGCTTGGTACTCAGTGTGGTGATGTTGGGAGGTAATACTTTTAGGAAGCCTAAAGCTGGGTGTCATGGTGCATGCCTGTAATTTAAGCAATCAGGATGCTGAGGCAGGAGAATCATGAGTTTGAGGCCAGCCTGGGCTACATAGTGAACTCCAGACCAGCCTGAATTACATCGTGAGACCTTGTCTTGAAAACAAAATCAAAACAAAAATGGTGGGTCCTAGTGGGAAGTTGTTATTGTCTATTTTCTGTCTTTTGATGTGATCTGTCTGTTTTGCATGTGCTCTGGGAATAGCTATCTGCTATGAGACCTTCACCAGAGCTGAGCTGATGCTAGTGCCATGCTTTTAAATCTCCAAAATTGCAAACTACATAAACCTCTTTTCTTTATAAAATTACCTGGCCTCAAATATTTCTAGACCCTTCCTTTTATTTCTGAACTTTTAGAGTCTCCACAGATAGGAGCCTCACTACAAACATACAGCTGTACAAGCCTTTGGATTTGGTGTTCAGACTGGAGTTGCCCTGAATTTAAATCTTGACTTCCTTTATTGAGTGAGTTTGTTCCACTGGTAACCAAGTTCAAGCCCTGTGGAGTCTTACCCCTGGTAATGGGCACTTAATCAAGCCACTGCTTGACCTGAGGGGAATTCAAATGTGTAGATGGACAGCATAGGAAGGAGAATGAGGGAGGTGAGAGGTCCACTGCAGAGATCACAAGGCCATCCACCATGCTGGGAAGATGGGGATGGCCAGAACACAGTATAGACTTCCTTATAAAAGCAAGGAAAGCAGGTATATTTATGTTGATTTTTTTTTTTACCATTTATCTTGAGTATTACACATGGTTGCAAACTTTATTACCGCATGATAAATTTTGTTCTCAGCATTATTTTAGCTGATTCCTCATGAACTCTAAACCCTTTACAGTTTTTCTTCACACAGACTTTTTCCCTCAGTAGGATTTTCACAGATAATTCTTCACAATCAGCTCTTTTTCATTTGCTATATGTGATGTTATCTCGAATAATAAATAGCCACATGGACTCAAGGAAAGTACATTTTAGAGGTAATATTTCATCCCTTCTTAGCTTTGTAATAAAAAACAATCACACACACACACACACACCTACAACCTTTTTCAGTAGTAAAAATAATTTAAAGACAGTACTTAACATATGCAGGAGCAAAATTGATTTACACTTATATAGCATTCATTCATCATTTGTTTTCTATGTAGTTTTTTTTTGGTACCGGGGATCGAACTCGGATCCTTGCGCTTGCACAGCAGGCGGCAAAACCACTGAGCTAAAATCCCTGGCCCCCTCTATGTAGTTATTTTTATCCTCCTCTTTTCTAGTCTCCATTCAACTCTTGGCAGCTTGAGCAATCAGCAAAATATCTGATGAAGCTGGGATCAGTGGCCAGCAGGTCTCAAATAATCCACAAAGGGTTGGTACTACTTTAGAAATCAGAGAAAAGTCCCATAGGATCTGAGGAGGAGCTTGTTCTGAGCTCAGGGAATCTGGGTCTTAGGATCTGGTATTGGTAGTTTAATAACCTCCCCACGTATCTACTATGAATACCTGTGCTATGGTTTAGATCTAAAATGGTCCCTGGATTCTCACGTGTGTGGGAGGTGATTGGATCATGGGTACACTATCATCAGTGGACTAATCCACTGATGAATCCATAGCTGACTGTACAGTTAGCTGGTGGGGCCTGATTGGAAAAGGCAGGTTACTGGGATGGGGTGATGTGGAAGGGTATATCTCCCCCCCTCATTTCTCCCTTCACTTTCTGCTGTCTGGCTACCATGATGTGAGCAGTTTTCTTCCACCAGGCCCTTTCCCCAGGCCATTTCTGCCTTTGAGCCACCCAACAATGGACTGAATCCTCTAAAAACTGTGAGCTAAAATCTTTCCTTCTTAAGTTGCTGGTGTCAGATATTGTGTCCCAGTGATGAGAAAGCAACTAAGACAATCTGTGTGTGAGAACCACACAGCTACACTTTTCCTTCCTCCATCCCTCCCTTCCTTCCTTCTCTCTTCTCTCCTCTCCTTCTTTCCCTCCCCTTCCCTTCCCTTCCTTCCTTTGTTCCTTCCCTCCTCCATCCTTCCCCCTCCCTCATCAAACTTTCACCAAACTTTGCTTGTATTTCAACTACTTAATCTGTTTTCACAGATCATATTATTATATTCCTGCTCTCAGCTAGCCCATCTCATTTAACTGTGGGCATGTGTGTGTGTGAGTGTGCGTGTGTGCAAGACCAATTAGGGTCTGAATAGATATTTAAGTAGGGGGATACTAAATACATTTAAGAAAGGAAGGATAGATGGCAGTAGCCTACTATGGAGACTGAACTTGCAACACATGGCCGCACTGGGGCAACTCCAGGGGAGAAACTGATAGCCACACTGTTCGGTGGTGGTTGGGGATAGATGAGGGGCCAATGTTTCCTCAGTGGGAAGCTCCCATTGTAGTGGATTAGAATGCTACAAATGAGGCTGCTTGGTTATTGGACCAGAGGCTATGGGGAGAGGTACCTATGTGTTTGTAGATGGCTAGAATAGAGGAATAGGTAGGGGGTAGTAGTTGAGGGTAGAGGAGAGGGAAGGGAGAATTGTGAGTAGCAGCTAATTATCACCCCATATGGTACTCTTTCAATACATTAACTACACTATTCCAGCTGAATATCAGTCCAGGATTTAAAGAACTTTGGCTCAGTATCCTGGGGTTTATTAAATTTTTTTTTATTAGTACATTCATCTTAGGGAGCAGGTACATGTACATAACACATCTTGATTCTTTTTTTATTCCCTTTCCTTCCCCACCCATGCCTCTCCGTCTGTTTCTAGATCCTCTTTCCCCATTTTAATTATTATTGTTTTTGTTATTATTATTTTAGTTCATGTTTATGACATAATGTTTACATTCATTGTGGGTATTTGGTACATATATGTTACAGTTCTTTTTTTGTTTTTTCTAGACAGGGTTTTGCTATGTAATTTAGGCTGGCCTTGAACTCACTGTGTAATGCAGGTTGGTCTTGAACTCACAGTGATACTCCTGCCTCAGCCTCCCAAGTGGTATTACAGGTGTGCACCACCATACCTAGCATGTGACACTTCTTAAATCTTTTTATTTCCTCTTCCCCCTCTCACCCACATTCTCTTGGACTCTTTTCCATTTGCAAAAGATCCAGCTCCCTGTTTCCTTTTATCATGTTTTAAAATTTGTGCTCTTTGTCCTTTGCATTACTCAAATGAGAGAAACTATATGGTATTTAAATGTGTGTAGGTGATTTATTTCACTTAATATTATATTTTCTATGTGTATCCATTTTCCTACAAATGTCTTGAATTTATCCTTATTTATAGCTGAGTAGTACTCCATTTTGTATAGATATCAAATTTTCTTCATCTACTCTTTTGTAGATGGATATATAGGCTGGTTCCAGGATTTAGCTATTATGAATTGGGCTGCTGTAAACATTGCTATTTATGCATCACTGTAATATGATGCATTTAGCTCTTTTGGGATGATACCTAGAAGTGGAATACTGGGTCAAATAGAATTTTTATTTTTAGTTCTTTTACAAATTTCAGTACTGATTTCCATAATGGTTTTACTAGTTTACATTGCCACCAACAATGTGGATGAGTTCCCTTTTCACCAGTCTTGCCAGCTTTGGTATTATTTGATGTCATTATAATTGCCACTCTTTCCAGTGTAAGATGACATCTGAGTGTCATTTTAATTTGCATTTCTCTAATGGCCAGAGTTGTTGAACATTTTTCCTATGTTGATTGGCCATTTGTACTTCTTTTGAGAAGTATCTATTCATTTCATTTGCCCATCTTTGACTGGGTCCTTTATTTTGGGGAATTATTTTAAGTTCTTTATGTAGTCTAGATATTACTCCTTAGTCTGAGTAATAGCTGGCAAAAATTTTTTCCCATTCTGAATGTTGTCTCTTTGTTGATTTTTTCCTTTGGTGTGCAGAAGCTTTTTAAAAAATTAAAAAAAATTTTTTTATGGTACCTGGGATCGAACTCGGGATCTTCCGTTTGCAAGGCAGGTGGCAGCACCACTGAGCTAAATCCCCAGCCCTATGCAGAAGCTTTTTAATTTGATATGATCCATTTATTGATTTTAATTTAGTACATGGTGAGAGATATGGGTTCACCTTCAATCTTCTGCATATCCATAGCCAGTTTTCCCAGGATTATTTACTATTAGAGGCTCTCTTTCCTCCAAATATGCTTATGCCCCTTTATTGAAGATGAAATAGCTGAATGTGTCTGGGAATGTTTCTGCCTCCTCTACTCTGTTCCATCAATCCACATGTTTGTTTTTGTGTCAATACCATGCTGTTCTTTTTTTAAAAATCAGTGTGGCTTTGTAGTATAACTTGAACTCAAGTGTGATGCCACCTGCTTTGCTCTTGTGGCCCAGAATTGCTTTTGCTATTCTAGGTCTCTTCTGGTTCCATATGAATTTTAGGATTGTGTTATCTAGTTCTGTGAGCTATGCTATTGGTATTTTGATCAGGATTGCATTAAATCTGTATACCAGTTTTGGGGGTATGGCCATTTTGACCATATTGGTTCTGCCTATACAGGAACAGGGAACATCTTTCCATTTTCAGATGTCCTCTTCAATCTCCTTTTTCAGAGTACTGTTGTTTTCATTGTAGAAGTCTTTCACTTCTGTGGTTAGGTTAATTCCTAAACACTTTATTTTTCTTAATGCTTTTGTTTTCCGAATTTCTTTTCAGTGAATTCATTATTAGTATACATGAATGTTATTGATTTTTGTTGATTTTATATCCCACTACATTGCTGAAATTGATTATTAATTCTAAGAGTCTTTTGGTGGAATTGTGTTTTCTGTGTAGAGGGTCATGTCATCTGCAACTAATAATTATTTGACTTCTTTCTTTCCTATACATATCCTGTTTATTTCTTTCCCTTGCTTGATTACTCTGTCTAATATTTTGAGTACTATGTTGAACAGAAGTGGTGATAGTGGATATCCTTGTCCTGTTTCCGATTTTAGAGGAAAAGCTTTCAGGTTTTCTCCATTTAATATGGTGTTGGTCATTGGTTTGTTTTAAGTGGCTTTTATCAGATTCAGGTAAGGACCTGCTATACCTATTTTCTTCCTGTTTTTTTTTAATAATCATTAATGGGTGTTAGATTTTGTCAAAAGTTTTTTCTGCATCTATTAACATGTGGCTTTTGGCCTTGCTTCTATTTATGTGGTATATTACACTTATTGATTTGTGTATGTTGAACTATTCTTGCAACTTTGGGATGAAACCTACTTGGCCACAAGGTAAGGTCCTTTTGATGATGTGTTGCATTCTATTTGCCAGTATCTTATTGAGAATTTTTGCCTGTATGGTAATTAAGGAGATTGGCCTACAGTTTTCTTTTTTAGTTGGCCTTTGTGTGGTTTTGGGATCAGAGTGATGCTGTCTTCTCAACATGAGTTTGGAAGCACTGATTCTCTTTCACTTTCATTGGTGATATAATGTCATAAAAGGTTTTGTATAAAAAGAGATTCAGCAGTGAATCTCTCAGGTCTGCACTTTTTTAGTTGCTAGATTTTTTTTGTTACTGCTTCAATTTCATTGCTTATTATTGAAATGTTCAAAATTATTTTGTCATCTTGGTTTAGTTTTGGTATTTTGTATAAGTCTAGGAACCTGTCCATTTAAAAAAGATTTTTCCAATTTGTTGGAATACAATTTTTTCAGAGTAGTTACTATCTTCTGGATTGCAACTGTCCATTGTGATTTTACCTTTTTTGTTTCTAATTGCATTGACATGAGTCTTTTTTCTCTTTTGGTAAGTCTGGCTAAGGGTTTATCTATTTTGTTTATTCTTTCAAAGCACAATCTCTTTAATTCATTGATTCTTTGTGTTTTTTTAAGTCTCAGTTTTATTAATTACTGCTCTGATCTTTGTGATTTCCCTCATTAAATTTGGTTTGGGCTTGGATTGTTGTTTTTTGAGTATTTTCATTATGTTCATCATTAGGTTATTTATCTGAATTCACTGTTTTTCTGATTTAAGCATTGATTGCACTAAACTTCCATTTTAGGAATGCTTTCATTGTGTCTCTTAGATCCTGGTATGTTATACTGGCATTGTGGTTTGAGTCCTGGAATTGTTTAATTTCTTCCTTGGTTTTTTTTCTGTGACCTATTGCATATTCAGGAGTGTGTAACTAAGTTTCCAGGTGTTTCTAAGTTTTCTGTGGTTTCTTCTGTGACTGATTTCTAGTTTCATATCACAGTGGTCTGGTAGTAAATATGGGGTGATTTCAATTCACTTATATTTATTTAAGCAGACTTTGTGAACTAGTATGTGGTCTATTTTGGACAAAGTTCCATGTGCTGCTGAGAAGAATGTACACTCTGTTGTAGTAGAATAGAACACTCTGTAGATATGTGTTAAGTCCATATGTTCAAGGGTATGGTTCAGCTCTGACATTTCTTTATGAATTTTTTGTTTAGTTGAACTGTCCCTTTGGAAAAGTGAGTATTGATATCACCCACCATGATTGTGTTAGTGTCTATTTGATCTTTTATGTCCTCCAGTATTTGTTTTATGGAGTTAGGTGCTCCAGTATTGGGTGCATATATATTTACAAGTGCTATCTCTTCTTGCTGGATTATTCCCTTAACTAGTATGTAGTGACCTTCTTTGTCTCTTCTGATCAGTTTTAGCTTGAAGTTTACTTTGTCTGAAAGTAAAATTGCTACCCCCACTTGTTTTCAGGATCCTGTTCCTTGAAATATTATTTTCCATTCTTGATTTTTAGTTTATGAATATCTTTTTGGATTAGAAGAGTTTCTTGAATGCAACAGATTGTTGGATTCTGGTTTTTTTTTTTTTTTTTTTTTTGGTACTGGGGATCTAACTCTGGTCCTTGCGCTTGCGAAGCAGATGGTGGAACCACTGAGCTAAATCCCCAGCCCTGGATTCTGGTTTTTGATTCTATCTCCCAATCTGTGTCTTTCATTTGGGGAGTTGAAGCCATTAACATTGAGAGTTATTACTGAAAAGTGTACATTTATTCCTGTCATCATGCTCTTTTTCTGTTGAAGGCTCTTTTTTCTTTTCTTTTTTTTTTTCTGGTTTATCTGTTCACCTTGCTTGATGTAGTCATTCTATTTAGATTTTTGGCTTTGTTGACATTTTCTCTGAGTAGGATATTCTCAAGTATTTTCAAGAGTGCTGCTTTGGTGTTCCTAAGTTTCTTGTGTTGTACTTTTTCATAGAATGTCTTTATTTCTCTATTTTGAAAGAAAGTTTTTCTAGGTATGTTAATCAATTTTGGAAGATGTTTGCTTTTAGGGCTTGAAACATTTCATCTCAGGCTCTTCTTATCTTTAAAGTTTGTGTTGAGAAGTCTGCTGTAATTCTAATCGCTTTATCTTTATATATATATACATATATATATATTTGCTTTTCTTTGTCAGGTTTTAAAATCCTGTTTTTTGCTGGAATTGGATTTTTAGTGTAATGTGTCATAGGGAGCTTCTTTTTTCATTGTAGGTTGTTGGTGTTCTGTAAGCCTTACTTACCTATATGCTGAAGTCTTTTTTCATACTTGGGAAGTTTTCTATAAATGAATTCTTTTTTTTTTTTTTTTTTTTGGTACTGGGAATTGAACTCAGGACCTTGCACTTGCAAGGCAGGCATGGTTCTACTGAGCTAAATCCCTGGCCCTGTCAATGCATTTTTTATTCCATGTGTGCTGTCTTCCAGTTTTTCTGCACCTCTAATTAGCCTTAGTTTGGTCTTAATATTGTCTAGTACCTTTTGAATAAATTTTTCTTGTTCTTGTCATTTTTTAAGGCTTCTCAACAGTGTGTATTAGCAGGTTGGCAGCTAAGGAATTGACAGGTGCATTGGCTCACCGGCAGGGAGTCTTCAGGAGTAGGTGGGAGGTTCACTAGCAGGTGGTTGTTCCCAGAGTCAGCATGTGCTTTTGTTCTCTGGCAGTGGTTCACGGGTCTATGAGAATCTATGGGTGTGTTCGCACACCAGCAGGCAGATTGTGGGAATCAGCAAGTGTGTTCACTCCTGGGCTGCAGGAATCGGGCAGATTTTCTCTTTGGTGGGGATCTCAGGAGTCAGAAAGTCCACCAGCCCTGTTTGCTTATTTATGCTCTCTCGGCCTGGATGAGGAGGGTGTCCTTTCCTTGGGCTGTACCAGTCCCCAGTGTTTGGAGGAGAGGTTGATGGGAAGAAGCTGGTATATATGGAGTCTGACCCAGAAGTGCAGCCTCTGCAGTGCTTGTTCCTTCCCTTGGGGTATTTGGAATATTCTCATAATGACTACTTCCCAAAGGGGTAGGGGATATCATGATGTGAACCAGCCACACTGGCACCACTTCTCCTTTTAAGAGTCTGATTGTTTGGTTTTATGTACATGTATCACCCTTCTGATTAATTTTCTGTTTCAGGGTGGAAGTCTCTCCCCCACCACAGAGTACTTGTGGCTTCAATGAATCTTCTCCAAGCATCTCTGACAGGACCCCCCCCCCCCTTTTTTTTGGTACAGGGGATTGAACTCAGGATCTTACACTTGCGAGGCAGGTGCCAGCACCACTGAGCTAAATCTCCAGCCCTGGACCCCCTTTCTAGTCAGCAACATTCCAATTTCTCTGAGATTTAAAGTAAATCACCATTGTTACTATCCTGTTTCCAACCTCCTGTCCCAACTCCAAACCTTCATTTTTGTGCTTAAGTTCATGCTTGATAATCTTCCCTTTTTTTGACTCCCCTGGGCCTGAGGCTTACTTTGTTTTTTGCCAGGCCTAATTGTTGATGCTGGAGCCAGACACCCAGCTCCTGGACTATATGTGCAGCTGGCATGGGAACGGCTGTAGGTTTCCCTGAGTTTGACTTCTGGCCAGCTCCTTGCCAGCTCCTCTGTAGTTTTTGACCCCTGGTAGACTCTGCTCCTCTAGATAATGAGTCTTTGCCCAGCCAGGTTCCAGGCTTCAAAGACAACATTGAAAGACAGTGAAGAGCGAATGGGAGCATTTCTCCTTTCCTTTAAAAAAACTGTGAGTTAAATTTTTTGATCTCAAGATAGAATTCAATTGGGAGGCCAATTATCCAGAGAAGGTATGTTTCTGTGTTATCAGCAAGCATTTCAGAAAGAATAAGGACAAGAGTGGGTTATCCAAATAACCCATTCAGTTTCTTCTTTCTTCCTATTATTAATAATGCAAACTCCTGGACTCAATACAGAAAATTAATCAAAGGAGAATATAATAATCACAGTTTATTTAACTTCTTAAAATAAAAAACCTTGCTTCATACAGAAATGCCAATGGAATCATCAATGCAGGGCAGAGAGTGCACACACACACACATACACACACACACACACGGAATGCAAGTGCAGGTATGCAAGGTGGCTTCTTCATAGCATTGAAAGTAAGAGTGCTGGGGTAGACTATCACTGTTAATATTCAAAATTGGTCCCTTCCCCCTACTTCACCCAGATAACAGTGAACAATCTGTTCCTACAGGGAATCGGTCCTAGGAGTAAACTTGTTTTACGCTCTCATACAGAAACTGTTCATGTTTTTCCATTTGAACCATTTAATCAAAACCACTTGCCTCCTTACACATTATGTTCCAGCCCTACAGCTTTTGTTATTTATTTTTTGTACATGCTGTTCCCCACCTCACAATAATTTTCCCTCCACTCATTGTAAGCTGGCTTCTCAGAGAGACTCTTTGACCATTCTGACTCAGAGAGTTTGCTTCCTACTATTCTTTATTTCAACTTCCTGTGTGTAGCTTTCAAAACACTTATCATAATTATGTTGGTTTTATTTGTTTATTTTTATTTTGTCTAAACTTCTAAGGCTATTTGCATGATGAGAACAGAGACCATATGTGTTATGCTAGTCCTCGTATCCCCAACATTAATCACAGTGGGTGACACATTTTAGATGTAAATATTCTTGAAATGAATAAATGAATGAACATTGCTGCAAATGTCTGTATTACATAGTAACGAGGAAGTGTAGAAGTCAAAATATAACAGAAATACACGTCATAATACAATAAAATACCAATTTATGTCAATAAATATTTATAGACAACATATTGCAACACTGTGCCATTCTCTTTATATTTTGCCTCAGCGGTTCTTTTACATGTTAACTTGGTTTTTGTGTTTGCATGTTTTCTTCCTTTATTAGAATTTCTGCTCCTCGAAGTGAAAGACTTAATTAAAGTGTCTCTGTGTCCTTTATCCATCAAACTGATTGGGTTATAATACTGTGGTAAAAATAATTGTTTTGAATGAGAAGATTGAGTGAAGGGGGAGTACAAAGGATTATAACTTGAAGTTCATAAGCAAGAAGAGTTCGTTTATAAGCAAGATGAGAGGACAAAGTAAAACACATTAGAAGTAAAATGACATTCAAGATGGGAAAAGATCTCAAGACAACAGCATAGTCATGTTACTGGACTGTTCACAACTAATTATAAATATTAAGTTATGTGGTAATTTTGGAAAGTGAGAGATCTTTTGAGATTGAGGAGTCTGGAAGAATTTCCATGGAGAAGCCAGGATTTAGGTTTAATCTTAGGGGATGAGTTGAATTTAGATAATGTCAATTGAATCTCCTGTTTTCTGTTTGCTACTAATGAGCTCTTGTTTCTGCAGTGCAGTGACTTTTTACAAGATGAAAACCATTTACAAGGCTACAGATTTCTAATTTGGGTAGATAGCATTTTAATTAGTAGAGTTACCAAACTAATGAGTAAAATTAAATAAAGGAAATTAATTTAATATAATTAAATACTTGAAATGATTTATTGTCCTCATAAAGGGATTGACCCATGGATTTTTACAAGATGAAAAGATGTACAACTATGTTTCAATCTCAAGGGGATGAAGAAAGAAATGGCTTTGGGTTTTGATTACTACATCTTTTCATATTTACTTCTGAAAAGTTCAAATTTTAAGTCCATCTGAAATGTGAGAATTGAGTTATCTCTAAGAATGGGATCTTCTGGATCTATAACACTGCAAAGACAAGTTACTGTGTTTACAAGAGTGAGAACATGAACATGGCAGAAATTTTGCTCTGCAGATGGAGAAGCAATTTTTCTGCCAGATTTTCAAGAACTAAATCAGATTGTTAAAGGCTTTTGGGTCCTGAAGTGTTGAGGTTCTTGGTGTCTTGATCAAAAAATTGGACAACACACATAGGGAAGGTAGCAGAGATGTACATTTATCAAAGATGGAAAAGAAGTATGCTCTGCAGAGAGAGAGCAGGCTGGTGAGCAGACTCACAGGAGCCATGATGTTAGTGGCTGGGGTCTTTTGTATCTTCTATTCCTAGACTGCTTTTCCCCCATGTGAACAAGGCATCTGGCACAAGTGTCCTGTCAGAAACTCACTTGGCCTGACATCAGATCTATCCTGTCCTATTAAAGGCCCACTTGGTTTCATGCCAGACGTCAATGATGAATGGAAGATAGAACTTTCTGCTTGGTCCCTCATACAGGGTTTGGGGACTTGCATAGTCATACTGGATTCTGCACTCTGTGCATGTGTTCTGGATCTCCATGATCCACAGGTCACAACTGCTTGCTCAACCAGTTTGCCCCACCCTACTCTCTTACCTCAAGATCACTATGGCTGGGCCGGGGATTTAGCTCAGTGGTTCTGCCACCTGCCTCACAAGCGCAAGTTCCTGAGTTCGATCCCTGGTACCCACCCTGCAAAAGAGATGACTATGGCTGCTAACAAATTGAAAAGAGATTATAATCTCAACTCTCTAATTCAGAAATTACATCTGAAGTTAGCCTGTTTTCAAAGGAAAAAGGTGAATAAGACAAGTATTGGTTATTTCTAGATTCATATATGTTTGTGGGATTCATATTTACATATGTAGATTGAAGAAATGTTTAGGATTTAGGAGAAATATGGAATGCCACTACAGGTTTAAGTTAGGTTTAATTAAGCAGAATTACACTGGGTAGGTTGTACATTAGCTCTGCCATCTAAATGCCATAGTTTTGATATTATCTAGGGGCTTTTGTGGCTGCCCTGATCCTTTCTATAGAACCCATAGTTTTCACCTGAATAATTCCTGAGGCATTATTTAATGGTTCCACCAAATAGTGTTCTAGCAAGGCACATTTATCACTTGCTAAGCCACCACAAATTACAAGGGAAAAGGAAAACCACTCAGCAGAAAGAGTTAGAAAACAGGTAATAGGCTTATTTGCTAAGCCTAGATGAATAACTTGCTGAATTAAAAACATATTCATCAAGAACATGTCAAAAATGTGCCACACTAAGACCCCAGTTTTCAGTGTCATATTTTCATTTAGGGAGCATCCAATTTGCCACGTGTATATATAGAGAGCGTTCATTCTTTCACTCATGAAAACTTCATGACTGTCCAGAGCATTCAAATCCCCAGGCAAACAAAAGAGTATCTTGTATTATTATCTCAGTTGGAGTCTGTTTAGAATAAAATTGAACTATTTCCCCAATGGCTAAAACTAAGTCATTGAATATTATTCAAACAAGGAACAGCACGTAGTTACCTCAACTTAAATCTATTAACATCTATATTTTCTTAAGAGGTTAGTTTATGGGTAGGCCTATTTGTCATTTAAAAAGAAATGTCTAAGTAAATAAAACCAGTGATGATTACCTACTCACTAATAATGTTTTTACAGGGGTTTTCAAGTTATTCATATAAATTACTGAGCTTTGTGTGTTAAATTTTAATGAAATAAATAACTCTGGTTTTAAGAAAGCATTTTTTATTGTTCTAGGCAAGTATCTTAATTCCTGTTTCCTTTGGTGTTCTAAAGCTTTTTTTAATGTTGTAGATTTATTTTTAAAATTACGGCATATTGTTCTGTCTCAGCATGTATATACCTAGTTAAATATGCTCTCATTGGAGGGTAGTGGGAAGCTGTTGTCTGGAAGTGATTCCAAATTAAGTTCAAAAACATCAGCTTAACTAGTAAGTCTGTTTCTGTAGGGAAAAAATTAGATGTATTAATTTTTTTGTTTGTTTTTGATACTTTTGTAGATAGAGCCCAGAAAAAATAGGGTAAACTTTCAATTTAAAAAGTGTGATCTTGTGCTTTGTCTCTGATTTTAAAGGATTTCTGATTAAATGTCTTGACCACTGAATTTATGTTGAATGTATGAAAACCAAGGGTTGATAGCTACTAATGATGATAATTTCTGTTTATGAAGTACTCAGATACTTTATCTGTTTCTCATTAATCTTAGTAAATGGCTCAATGAAGAAAGATGCTATTGACTCTTTTGTAGGCCAGAACCCTGTGTCTTTGGAAGGTTAGCAACTTTGCAATGTGGTTTTAGCCAGTAGGGGAGCCTAGACTAAATTCCACCCTTTCTACCTCTAATTCATAGCTCTTCTCATTGTGGCGTCGCCCTTGAACTTCTAGATTTTGTGTATCAATAAAACTTCAAAAGGCAAAAACAAATAAATAGAAAAAGGTTGACAATTTACATGTCCAAATAATTAAAAAATAAAAAGAAACAGTTATCTACTTTTAACATATTTTGTAAAAGAATGGGTGTATAATTGTATTTATTATATTTTAAAATGTTAGCATATAACATTCTTTCACATTATATTGTGTTTTTGGAAGGCTAGAAGTCATAAATATATCTGACTCCTAATCTGGAGAGAAAGTTGACTTTGAGTATATGTGTGGTTAATATATGCCAGGACTTTTCAACCACAAGAAAGAAAGAAAGGAAGGAAGGAAGGAAGGAAAAAAGAAAGAAAGAAAAAAGGTCACGTCTTTAGAGGGAAGAACAATTCTTCCTGGGAAAGGACAGTTGGTAACATTACACCAACATACTTACATAAACACTGCATTGAACTTTCTTGTTTGGTGACAACTTTTCAATGGAGCAGTGTATCTCTGCGGATAAGCATTTGGGAACTATGTAGAACAAAAGACTGTTTTCCTTATCCATTTTTGAAGTACAGAGACAGAGCTATTAGATTTCAGTATCACTTTCTAGATCTATAGTGTAAAATAGGGCTTTTCCCATGCTTGTCCAAGCTGTAGTTATCTCTTGGTATCATCCAGTTTCCCCACATTATCACAAAACATGGCCTTTTCCCTGTTCCCTAAGGCAGTGGACTGAATCAGGTTTTCTTGTCCACATTATTGTTTTCAGATGTTTGCAAACTCTCAACAGACCATTTTCTTTCACTGATAGTTTCTGCACATAGAAGACCAGAAGGGTTCTGGAAGGCCTCTATATAGCAAAAAAGGCCTGTTTCTTTCAACTCTGAGGGTAACTAAACAATTGAAAACAAGAGTACTTCCATCAATAGGAGCTGGATTGGTTAACTCCATTGCTAAGACCAGCCGCCATTTATGTAGTAAACTGGTTTCCAAGCTTACAGGAACATGAGGAACAGTTTTTGCCAGTCCCACTGTTAAATAATTTAAATTAATTTAGTGGCAGTGTTACTTACATAAATGCAAACATAAAACTAGGTATAAACTCAGATGCTTATAGCACTTTTAATTATAAAACTGGAACAAATTTGCAAACTAAATAAGAATAAAACTCTAGAACCAATAAAAATCAAATTAACAACATTAATTTGATGTGACAGATGAAGTTTTGGTGAAATTCAATTTCTGCTCACAGGATGAATACGTTACTAGTTGCCATGGTGCAGCTCTGGAATTTGGCACCCCTTTGCTGTTAAGTCAGGCACTGGAGTGGCCCCAATTCTCCCACAATTTCTCCA
Source organism: Heterocephalus glaber (assembly GCF_053883595.1). Lineage (NCBI taxonomy): Eukaryota > Metazoa > Chordata > Mammalia > Rodentia > Bathyergidae > Heterocephalus > Heterocephalus glaber. The sequence continues at coordinate 9,313,044 of NW_028258153.1, forward strand.
TTTGAACCACAGAGAAACTTTGTACCCGGGACTCATTTGCTTTCACTTGACATAAGTGCATCTTTTATTTTATAATTTACCTCTTTTCCCCCCACTCATTTGTCCAAGTCAATTAAATTACTGCTTGATGGTAAAATGATCTTGAACAAAACACAAAGACAATGAAATTAAGTTGTGGTTTTAAAAACTCAGTATAAGGGCTATTTCCTTTTTCAATCTTTCCTGCTGCCTGACTCTAGAAGAAATGGAAGAGTTAGTGTCCGCTTCTTCTTTGTAGCCCCTGCTACTCATAACAGTAACCCAGTGCACAGTGGGCCTGCAACAATCATTGTAGAATCAATGAACAAATGAATATCAGCCCCAATAAGAGGAAGTAATGGTCTGCAGAAGAACTGGATGTGAACTCAAAAGGAGGCTGATGATGATGAGTGAAGAATATAGCAGTAGAGAAATGGAAGAGAATTAGAAAAAGGCTATGAGACATTTCATTACCTACATGTGGATTTTGCTAATGTCCCACAAGAAGGAAATAATAGAGAATATCAATGTCATATTCATGGAATTCTATATTGACTGTGATTTTTATGTGTAAATTTACGAGTATGTTATTTACTTAATAAACAATGAACAATTAATTCCATAATACAGGCTTTGTCACTATCAATGAATATATAAAAAACACATTTTTAAAGATAATTAATGAGAGGCAAGTGATGGGTACACCAAACTGATATTATTGACATCCTGTTTCTTAACGTATGCCAGTCAAAGCTAAGATTGGGAGTAGGCACTGTGTTGTGAATGTTTATTTCCCTCTAAAATTTGTATGAAACTTAACTCGTATTGTGGTGGTATTAAGAGACAAGGCTGATAGCAGGTGATTAATACCATTATAAAAGAGGCTACAGAGAGCTGCATGCGCCTTCTTTGCCTTCCTGTATGTGAGGACACAGAGTGAAGGTGCTATTTTAGGGATAGACAGCCACTCTCACTAAACACTGGATCTACTGTACTTCCTAGCTCCAGAATGATGAAAAATAAATTTTTATTGTTTATAACTTATCTAGTCTAAGATGTTTTGTTACAGCAGCAGAAACAGACTAAGACAATGAGGGTAGACAGACAAGGTTTGTTTCATGGGCCTCCAGACACCCACAAGCATGCCTGGGTCCTTAGATAGGAAAGGCAGCATTTGAAAGGGATCTGAGAGTTCGACAAAAAAAGCTTGAACCAAGACAATGCCCTGCTATGCAGAAGAGATGTGGAATAACTCATGGTTTTGGCCTCCTGGATTGTCTGCTGGCTCAGGTCTCATGGGCATGTGTTGGAGTTTTAAGGAGGAATCCATTGGGAACATGAGGAAGCATCACTGTGCATTTTTAAAAATTGTTCATATAATTTGTTTTTTAAAAATTTTTTGTTAGAATACATTTGTAATATATAATGATTTCACTCATCATGGAGAGTTGGTACATGTACATAACAGATCTTAATTCTTTTTACTCTCCTCTTCCCTCCATCTCTTGGGTCATTTACCATTTGCAAAAGATCTTTCTCCTTGTTTTCTATTGTCTATTTTTTATTTTGCCCTTTAAATTATTTATACTTTGGGTTTCTCATATAACAGAAACCGTGCTATATTTAAGCTTGTGTGTCTGATGTATTTCTCTTAACTGTATGGTCTCAAAATGTATCTGTTTTCCTACAAATGACTCAAATTTATCCTTTTTGACAGAGTAATATACCATTGTGTATAAATACCACATTTTCTTTATTGATTTATTTGTTGATGGGCAATTAGGCCCTGAAGAACTACCTTGATACCTATTCCAAAGGGGAAAAACTCTTTCTTTGAAAAAGATTAAAACTTTACATCAGTATCTCAGAACTAGCAGCTTTGGTAATGGTGCGACTTTTGGTTTCTCTAAATCAAGCTCCCCAAAGTAGGCAGTTTTAAAACTGCTTGTTGCTCATATGTGATGAGATAAGGGGCCTGTGTCAGAATTTATACCAATGCACTCCGTTTCCTTCCTTCCTTCTTTGCAAAAGTCTTGTTGTTGAAATGTCTGCTGATATAAACAATGTCTTTGATGTAGTGATTTATACTGTTACACAAGTTCCATAACTCATAATCGGTGGTAATAGTTTCTGGATTTGAATCAGTTTACAGGCCACTCTTTGGGTGGTACTGTGCTAAACCTTTCTATTCTCCCTTATCTACTTGTCATTTCATTTCCAGGTCTGGAAAAAAGACAGTATCTTGTATGTCTATTTGTACCCTTGAATATATTTCTATGAGTCTCTACAAGTTTCTATAGCAACATATTTTTTCTAAGTTTTTGTACCTGTGTTAGTGTGTGATTGTGTTATAAGATAGAATCATGGAATATTCAAGCTGAGACACTAGAGGTTGCGTCTAGAAATTTCATTTCATACATGTCTCTTGAAAAAGAGTATCTTCAACAGATTTCTTGCTGAGCACAAAGAAACACAAGTCAATGCTACATCAGTAGAATGATAAATGCCATTTACAAATAGTAGCATATTCATACATTTCTCTAGGTATAGAAGAATTTTTTTCTTTTAAAACCATGGTAACAAATCAAAATAACACAGAGCAGATGATTTTTTATTTTATTATTCTATTTTTTTCCCCATTAAGTTTTTTTTTTTTGGTCCCGGGGATTGAATTCTGGTCCTTGCACTTGCACAGCAGGCAGCGAAACTGTTGAGCTAAATCCCTGGCCCTCCATTAAGTTTATTGGTATATTTTAGGTATAAAATACAGTTACATACATCATTGGGATCTTGTACCATCACATAAGTATCTTGGTTCTTATTTTTTTTCCCCTTTCCCTGCCCTCCCTTCACCCTCTCTGCCCTTCCCTATTTGCAAAGACTTTGTTTCCATTTTTTTCCTTTTCTCATATTTTTTCTTTCCCTTCTTTCCTTTCCCCTACCCCTCCCACTTCCCCTGCACCTTTAGACCTTTGCTTCCTATTACACAATATCAATTATACATTTTTAAAATGACAATATCAAGATTTAGGAGACATTACCACAGATTTTATAGAATTTAAAAGGATATAGAAAGCATATTACAAAAATATTTTTTGAAATAAGTTTGACAACTTCTAAGAAGTACCTTGGAAGACAAATTAATGAAACTAACTCTGGAGGAAATATAAAATTTGAATAGCACCTATTAAAGAAAGTATATTCTAGCTTGAAAACCTACCTATATGACAACAGCAGGCTCATATACATTTTAACTGATAAATTATATCAAACAATTAAAGCAGAAAAAAGAAGGAACCCTTCTCCCCTCATTTTAGGAACTCAACATTGTGCTAATCCTAAAACTGGATAAAGATAATAGAAGAACAAAGTATGAACATAGAAATTTGTTTAACAAAACAAAGTATTAGAAGTCAGATCTGGCAGTATGTAAAAAGTGGTTTTATTTAGGGATGGCAGTGTTGGTTCAGCATTGGAAGATGCACCCCCCAAAAGTCATCATTTTAACAGAGGAAAGGAAAAAAGCCACATGATCCTGTCACTAGTTGGAGAAAAAGTATCGGACTAAATTCTATAGCTGTTCATGGTCAAAGCTATCAGGAGACAAGAAGTAGAACAGAAACTTCTCAACAGCTAAAGACATATTCTCCATACTTTCCACAAAAATACCTTATATGAATGGAGAAGATACAATGCTTTCTCCATAAGGTGGGGAACAAGGACAGATTATACCTACTTTTCATCAAGAGCAGATGATTTTTGTGAAAAATTCCAGAGATAGCTGATAATTTCTTCATCCAGTATGGTAAGACAATTAAGTTCAGTTAATTTTACTAAAACCAACTTAAAACGATTAAATATTTTAGCAAATCTATCAGCACCTGTGTTCCTAGTACACATCAGCCTAGCACATTCATTATCAACATACCCCCAAAAGATGGAAACTTGTTCTTGAAGGGGAAAAAAGTCTTAGACATTAAAGTAGCACATAGCCATAAAACCTTAACCCTCACTCAACAAAATCTTATTTTGTAGTATTCAAGGTCTCTTATTCCTGAGAATTAACTTATGTACTTACTTATTTATTTTTGGTGGTGGGGATGGAACTCAGGTTTAATCATGCACTTTACTGCTGCTGAACTACATTCCCAAACCTTAGGTGAAATTTAAACTAATTTAATTAATTTTTTGACTCAGAAATAATAGTGCAAAAACTTGAATTTATGAGTAGGGCAATAAATATGAGCAGTGAGAAACACCTTAAGAAGCAATGGAGCACTATCTTTTGCTGCCCTGGGCTGACTGCTTAGGCTGTCCACATCTCTGTACTCATGTGGCCTTTCTTCTCACGACTGCTTCCACTAACCTTTCTGGGCAGTTTGGTTTGAAATACAGAAGACACAGAGGTGTGGCTGCTGCCTGGGAGTAGAGATGTGTGCTCCACTTGCCAGCCAGCTCTTCTGAGGCTTCACTAGCAACTGATTAGGTTTTTATATAATTTTCAGATTCTATTGGATGCTTTGGTTTGGATCTTAATTTATTTAAACATTTGAAGAAAGAAGCTTTGATAACTCCATAACTTAGCTTCTTTATCAATTAATAACAGAAAATCCACCGTCTCTTCATCAGTATTTGTATATGCTTGTTTCTTCATCCCTGTTCACTTTGCCTGGTCTGTCTCTGGTCTGTAGGTACTATTTTAAGTCTTTGTTCTCATGTACATGGTAAGCTCTGGACTTGTTAATTTATAACTTTGGCTTCTGAGAAAGTATCCTGATCAAAATTTTGAAATCATTCAAAGATTTAATAAAATATCCAGCCTTACTTCACCTCCAAACAAGGGGTGGGGAGAAGCTTTTGGATTGTTGCATTTGGTGTCCTCAGATGCCCTGATAAGCGGGGAAGAATGGCTGCCAGCTGCCCCTCGCAAATTGGCCTTGCTGTCCCCATTGCCTTGTGAGTGGCCAGGTTGTTTAAATGATGAGCATGGGTGTGGTCCAAGCAATGGTCTGGAGTCAGGGAAATGGATGCTGCAGTCCAGCAGGGACCCTTCTGCCATTAAGCAATTAAGCTACTGGCTGGCTGCATTTTCAAGGAAAGCCTGAAGCCTTGTTTCAAGCTCCTGAAATGCTGTGAGGTTTCTTTCTATCTCCAAAGCCAATTATTTGAAGTGATTGAGAACTCGCTCCCACTTGAAGACAAGTTGATGCCAACAGCTTGTTTCAAAGTTAGTTGTTTTGAACTTGAAAATATTTTTTTTCTACCAAAAATAATAAAAGGAAAGAATCAAAAGGCTAGCCCATAGAAATCTGTTTAAATTAAAACCTAGATGACTTAATGCACATTTGTATTGAAAAGCAGTAGAAAAATTAAATTCTTACTTTGGAAATGAAGATTGTATTCACAAATCTATTAATTATAATGGAAAAGAACCATATTAATAAAGATAGTTCCTTATTTATATAACATGACTTTGACAATGGCACTTTTAATTAGATAAAGATGAGATGCAAGTTAGAAACTTGCACAGATTATTTTTCTTTTTGTGGTACAGGGGATCAAACCCCGGTCCTTGTGCTTGCGAGGCAGGCGTTGGAACCACTGAGCTAAATCCCCGGCCTAGCACAGATTATTGAAGAGAAAATTCTCAGGACATTTAGAGGCTTTAGAACTTAAGGAAAAAGTTCACTTTAAAACTACTTTGAGGGGCTGGGGATTTAGCTCAGTGGGGCCGCCACCTGCCTCGCAAGCACAAGGTCCTGAGTTCGATCCCTGGTACCAAAAAAACCAAAAAACAAAAACTTACTTTGACTCCAGTGCTTAACTAGCACCAATAGCCAACAGATTTATTTTTTTAATCACAAAGAAGGAATGCAGGGGAAAAAGGAGGAGAGTGTCTTAGGCCAGATTTCCTGGAATTCAGACTCTGAAATAGAGTCTGAATGATTTCAATTTATTGGGAGCATGCTCTGGATCAGTGCCTCTGGGGAGTGAAGGAAGCAGAAGTGAGGAAAGGGAGAAATTAGGCAAAGATGCAGCCACAAGAAAGGATTCTGTGATGCTCTCTGGAGCTATGGAGCAAGTTTGGCCCTTTGGAGTTGTACCATCTTGAGACAGAGGCCAAGATTTATGTCTCCTCATTGAGCAGTAACTGGATAAGAGCCACCCACAGGAGAGAGCATGATCCAGAGCAAATAGCTCTCCTGGTGAGAACACTTCTTGGGAAGCACTCCCACGACAGCCATGGGACTCCAACCCTTCCAGCCATGGGGGATTGGTCCTCAGTCCTGAAATCACAGAATCCACTATAGCCCCAGATTTCTTTTCTCTCAGGTAACTGGGCAAGAATGAAAGAAAAGAGGAAATGTGTGTTGACACAGGAGTGTATATTTAAGAGAAAGAAAGGTGATTTTCAGGGAATGGACCAAGGGTGATCTGTGAAAGTCGGGGACGCAAGAACACGGTTCATGCAGCACCATGCTGAGGGGAAGGAAGGAGGTGTGCAGGGAGGCACTGCCCAGGCTGCTGGCTTTCGTGCTACTGAGAGTGTGCTGGGTAGGGGAGAGTATTCCTGTGCCCTGATGTGCAGAGGAACTGTGGATAAAGTAATGTATTCCACCTTAGGGGCGCCTGTGCAGATAGCAGACGAAGGCTACTGTGAGAGTTCTAGCATTTTTATTTTTAATTTTAGAATAGGGCCGTAGAGACCAGCTTTTTAAAATTTTGTGACACTTTGCATCTTTTCTATAAAATAGGGCAGTCTGGCAGGCAATTATTTTTGATACCAAAGTGGAACAAATTATATTTATTACTTTTCAAATTGAGTGTGTTTTAAGAATTTTGAGATACTTTTGAGGCATACTGTGTATTGTTGCAAAACAGATTAGTTGTTTTTGGTTTCTCTTCTGTAAAGGACTGTTAGGAACATAAAAGAAATAACTGGAAAGGTCCTTGCTTTCAAGATATCAATTCAATTTTGTTTTTTAAAATTTATATATTAATTGGTACATTTTAGGTATACAGTACATTTACATTTATCATTGGGTGCTTGTATCTGAACATGATGTATCTTAGTTCTTATTTTTTTCCCCATTACCTATGCGCCCCACCACCCTTCCCTATTTACATAGATTTCGTTTCCATTTTTTTTCTTTCTCATAATTTTTCCTTTCCTTTCTTCCTTTTCTCCTTTCCCTCCCACCACCCCTCCACCTTTGGACCTTTTCCTATTTCAAATGATCAATTATTCATTTTAATCATTTTCATCCTTATTTACACTTTCAGTTTCTCACACCAGAGAAACTATTTGGTATTTACACATGTGTGTCCTATTTATTTCACTTAAGAATATGGCCTCAATATGCATCCATTTAGCTATAAATGCCTCTAGTTTCTCGTTCTTTATGGCTGAGTAGTACTCCATTTTATAAAAAAAAAACACATCTTCTTTATCCAGTTTCCAGTTGATGGGCACTCGGGCTGTTTCCAATCCTTAGCTATCACAAATTGTGCTGCTATAAACATAGGTGCACATATATTGCTGTGGTATGATTCTGTTAATTCTTTGGGGAAGATCCCCAGTTGGGGAATAGCTGGGACAAATGGGATACAATTCAATTTTGAAAAGAGAGAATGCAGAGTATGTTGCTATTCCTAATGTCAAAGAGTATTTTCACTTCTAGAAAAACTTCTTAAATGTGGAGAACACTCAGGCAGAGATGGAAAAGGCAGGGCAGTAAACAGATTCATTGTTCTTTCTGTACCTAGGAGAATATAACAGCCCGTGCCTTCCAGAGTGAGCCAGGATGCTATTTGATATGAATCTTGAGAAACCTCAGGCTATTAAGTAGAGTATTGCTTTCTTATTTATTTAGTTCTTGGGGTCCTTTGGTATGAGCATATCTCAGGTACCTGAGGAGCTTTCTGGAACCTAGAGTCCAGACATTGTCCCTTGCTCATCTTTTGGGCCAGGCAATCTGTAATTTTGTAATTGATTGGTATACTTTCTAGAATCCAGGGTTACCTTTGTTTAGAAAATCATTAATTGATTGACATAGGTGGCCTTATTCTGTGTCTCTTGATTCTGTTTTGAAAAAATAAAGCCACTTGTACAGTTCATATTCATTAATTTTACCTTAGTTTTTATCAGCCAACCAGTAGCATATCTGTTGCCTTGGAAATGACCTCCTGCACGAATTAGTCACCGAGGGGAATGATGAAGAGGAAACGTGGTGGTGGCTGAGAAGGCGTTTGTTTATCTTTTGCTCCACTTTTCATGAGAAACATTTGAAGGGGCCTGTACCAGCTACTTTTAAGTTCACTGCAGTGATCATGCTTGAAGCAGATGTTTATGTTTTCATTCCTGGTGACTTGGGGGGGGTGGTCTTGATAAACACAAGATATGGGAAAAGTTTATCTCTGGACTTTCCATTTCTCTTGCAGAAATCTTTCTCCTAACAATCAAACTCTAGGGTTGCTGTCTCTTTGTGCCATGACTTTCTCCTTTGGCTTTGGATCTAGAATACTTCATAGGTAGTGAGCTAGCTCCCTGGACAGTTTTAAGCCATTTTCATGTTAGTCTGTCCGGGTTCTTTAATATCTTTTTTTTTGGTACTGGGGATTGAGCTTGGGTTCTTGCACTTTTGAGGCAGGCGACAGAACCACTGAGCTAAATCCCCGGCCCCGTTCTTTAATATCTTAATTCTAGTTTTCCTATCTGGCCTGTAGTTTGGGAAAAAATTCATACGATAAGCATAGCACATTGTACTGGATCTTCAAATTTACTTGAAAATATCCTTTGTGCGTGGGGATAAACCCACATTAATTCCATATTAAAAGAAATAGGCATGTTATAGTGCCAATCAAAATTCCCTCATCTTAAGAATAAAACATGGGAAAGTAAAAAGTTTTACTTTTGCTAAACTACTCTGGGTATGTGGGATTCTTCAAGATGAAAAACTTTGAGACGCAGTGGTCTCAGCCAAAGTAGTTTTCTATGGTCAGAATTCTAGGCTTTTTGGAGGTTAGTGGGATTTTTTTTTTTCAATTCTCTGATGAGTTGCCCATCTGTGGGATGCATTTAGTGGACCAGTCATGTGGGCAGAAACACATTTTTCAGGCCTGAATATTTTTAAAATATCCCTATTTATCTAATAAAGTCACGCTTGGATCTGTCTGTGCTTTTGCCTAAGTGTCTTGGATGGTGACTTAAAGATCTGAGTAATGACATTGAGCAAAAAGATGACATGGAACTGCTTTTGAGCCTACATTTTGGGCTAAAATGAAATCCTTTGGGTACTTCTTTATAAAAGTTATTTGTAAATTGTTGTCATATTTACTTTAGAGTATACAAGTCAATGTCAAACTAAAAAAACCAATCTTCAGGGGACTTTGAATATAGATTTAAACTTTTAAATATACATATTTGTTTTATCATATAATAAATTATATTCTTTAAAAAAGAACTACAGTGAAGAACTGAAAAATGAAGTTTTTTTTTTTAAAAAAAGAATTCCCTAGAGAGAAATTACTGTGAATTTGGACAACAGATCAAATTATTCATATTTTATTGCTTTATTGTTTTATTGTCTGTTGTGTCCAGCTGTGACTTAATGGTGCATGTGCTTTCTTTATAAAAAGGATCAAAGTAAAGTCAAAACATTACAAAATCATTTCCTATAAAGAAAAATTTTCATTTTGATATTATTTTCAATAAGTAACTAAATGTAAGCATTGACAAAAATAAGCTTACCATTTTTTGCCAGAGTGTTGTGAGAAAAAATACATTTATGTTTGTGTAAAACTGGAAGATAAGCATTTCCCTAGAGATAACAGGGCTTTTGGAAAAAGGCTTACCCCAAAGTAGTTTACCTGTATTCACGCTACTTCAAGAAATGTACTAGGAAGAATTTATTATTCCAATTTAAGTGACATTCTGGGAGGATTAATCCGTAAGATAATTCATTTAATCTTCAGTGCTAATTTATCACTAACTTTACCATTTCTGGCTAAGTACTGTTAAGAATGTCTGTTGTCAGGTCAAAGAATATTTCTATTAAAACATTAAAGGAAATGAAAAATAATAAAAACTTATAATTGCATCAGTCTAACAACAAATTCGTCCTTATGTTTTTCTTCCTGTCTTTGTCTATTTTCATACACATTTCTACAGTGACAGAATCACAGAGTTGACTCAGTTGTGCACCTCTTTGGGGAATAAGTTGGGGGTGGTGCCTGTATGGTGGGGGACTGTGGGCCAAAGAGAGAAGACTAAGCCACAAAGGACACTGGCACATTGTCTACCAAAGCTGCTCTCCAATGTTCCCTGTTGCCTGCTCTCCACTTCTTTTCACTTCAGCCTTCTCCTCATTTACCTTATGATGTATAAATGCATTCAAGTTCTATTTACTTTGAAGTTATGTATGCTTAAAATTATTTGCATTATCAAAGTAGAGGTGCAAGGCAAACCACCAAGCCTGAATGCTGATTGTCATTTCCTTCTCTCTTCTTGCCCTGCCTTCCCCACCCAAACCAGCTCCCATAAGTAAATTACATACCACTTCCAAGCAACTTGCAGGAGTTGGGATTACAGAGACAAGTAGCTCCTGGATTCTACTTTCCAGTAGTTGACTAACTGGTAAAGAAATAATTATGATGTGACACAACGGACATTATATTAGAAAAAAGCAAAAAAAGAGGGGTGCTGGGAACAGTTTTATTTGGAATAACAATAAGTATAAAAATACTTTGAGAGCTTAATATAGTGTATGAGGAAAGCAAAGCTTTTAACCCAGCTCTGTAACAGTTAAAGTAGTCTGGGAAAATATCAAAATGGAAAATTTGAAGTATGATTTCTTTATAGTTTGTATTGAATCATATTGCTTTCATACCATTGTAAAGCTGACCAATCTTAAATCAAACCTTGATAAATTGGTGACAATCTGTATTTGCTGAGTTGATGAATGGGTCAGCATAGTGTCAGAATTTAAAGGATGCCTGGTTTTGGGGGAATGGTCCTGGTGATTGAAACTAGGGCCTTGTGTATGCTAAATACATCCTCTACCACTGAGCTATATCCCTGGCCTTTTTAATTTCATTTTGAGACAGGATCTCATGAAGTTACTCAAGCTATCTCTCTTTTTCGATCCTTCTTCAGCCTCCCAAGTAGTTGGGATCATAGACGTGTAGCACCAGGCATGGCAGGATATCTGCTTTAAACCCTGGCTTTGAGTATTGTTCCTGTAGTTCACCAGCCTCAAGACTTAACAGCAAGACATGTGCATCAAGGACACTGGATCAGTCCATACAGTCCAGCCTTCTTCCCTGAATCATGTGACTGGTGACCAATGAAGCGAGACTGGAATTTAAATTCCATGAGAGGCAATTACCAGGAAGAATCTCCTAGATTTTGGCTTCCATTTTGAATCTGCTTCTGTCCTATGGACCAAAAGACTATGGACCAAGTTACTTTTCCTGGCCTGACTGTAGGATCTCCTTGAAGACTTTGGCTGACATCCACTCTGGAGCTTCTTTCACAGTTCAGAATCCAGGTGCACTGCCTCATCTTGCAACAGACTTATGGCGCAAATCCTGGCTCCAGGCTAACTAAAGAGTGCACCGGTCAGACCTATGTAGCCTCCTCACAAGGTCCCTAGAGGTAATGCTTATTCTGAGTTTATTTCTCCTCTTAAAGATAATTTCTACATTGCTAAGAATCAAACATTTTCTGAAGCTCCCTTTCAAGCAATCCTCTCTAAATATGCCTCCCTAGGTTACCATCTTATTAAAAATCTCATAATCTAATAATCAGTAATTTTTGAAGCACGTTTTCTGTTGGAAGATTGAATGTATTCATAAAATGTGAAATAACACTGAATAATGGAAAGATTGAGAAGTTTTTCTAGTAAATGGGTTATGGTGTCCAGTTCTGTGCACTCTAATCTTCTGTATGTTCTTCTTAAAGACTTTTATTTTTGGATTTTTGTAATGGAAAATTGCGAACACATACAAATTAGAGAAAATACTGTAGGGAATTAAATACATACCAGCTTCAATAGTTTTCAACAAATGAACCAGCTTGCTTCATCTATATCGCCACCAAACACGAGAACAGTAATTCCTCCATACACTCAAATTTGTAGTCTATTTGAAAAATTTCTCAATTGTGTCAGAGTTCTTTAAATAGAATTTTTTAAAAGACAAGAATTTATTTATTTATTTGAGACAAGAGCTCCCTATGTAGTTCAGGCTGGCCTTGAACTCACTATGGAGCTCAGACTGGCCTTGAACTCACTGTGATCTTTCTGCCTCAGCCTCCCAAGTGGTGGGATTACAGGTGTGTGCCACCACACATGAGTACTCAAGGTCTAATCTAGGTGATAAATTATAGTTGGTCGATATGTCTTTAGTCTTATTCTATCTACAAGATTCCCCCTTGTCTCTATATTATTATTTTTTCTTGTAATGTGCTTCTTGAAGAGACTATTAATTTACCCCATAGGACTCTCCACTGCGTAGATTGTGTTATTGTGTCACTGATGGACTGTTTAATGCATTCCTCTATTGTGTTTCTTATATGTATACTGGTACTTAGGTATGGAAGCTTAATTAAATCTCAATTTAATGTTTTGTTACAGGAACACAAGTGATATTATATACTTCTACCAGGAGATATATAATGTCTAAAACGTTGGCATCAGGCCTGGTATTTAGCTCAGTGGTTCCGCTGCCTGCCTCGCAAGCGTAAGGACCCGAGTTTGATCTCTGGTACCAAAAAAAAAAAAAAAGTTGGCAGCAACTGATTATCATGACCAAAGTCTATTAATCTAGCTGGGCATGGTGGCACACAACTATAATCCTAGTACTTGGGAGGCTGAGGCAGGAGGCTATTAGTTCGAGGCCAGTCTGGACTACATAGTGAGTTCAAGGCCAGCCCGAATTACATAGAGAGACCATGTCTCAAACAAACAGGTCTATTAATCTATTAAAGGTTGCAAAAGGATGATATTCACGTTCTATCATTACATTTTATCAATTATTTTCACCCTAGAACAAGCAAGTCCTGATATTGGCTTAATTTTTGTCCTTTATGTATCAGTTTCCACAAACATTAACTGTTGCTTAACCTTCTTCAAAGATGACCCACCAAATTTTTAAAGCATGCATTTGAAATAAGCAAACTTGATATTTTAATTCATTACAGCATTGTTTTTTTTAATGCTCAAATTGGTCCATCTTTGGCCAGTGAGCACCTATTCAAGTTGTCTTCTGTGTCTTTTGAGTGATGTCAGTAATCTTTGAGAACTACCTTGCTTTATGGTATGGCAAGATGTTCTAGCCTGATCCTCTACATTTCCTCCTTCACACTTGTAATCAGCCATTTTTCCCAGGAGTCGGTTCCTTTGAGTTAGAAGTGATTTATAGAATGAGCAATATGGGACCTAGGGATGCTCACTGTTTTTGGATTGATCATTTGTTTTTATACATTTCCAGAGGACAGAGCTAGGGAATATGTATTTTAAAAAATGGATCATAGGTTGGGGATTTAGCTCAGTGGTTCCGGCATCTGCCAGGCAAGCGCAAGGTCCTGAGTTCGATCCCCCATACCAAAAATAAATAAATACATACATAAATAAATAAATAATGTATCATGACTTTATGCTAATACTTCTGATTCAAATATAAAACAATGGGATTTTAAACTTGCATTTTATATTTGTATCTGTTTTCACTCCTGTCAAATAATCATAGTTCTTAGATGACTCCAACAAAATTACTCATTTGTTTAGTCTCCCAGTACACATACGACAGTCTCAGAGAAACAATACTTGCATTATTACCAATAATTTATTCATTTTAAGGTTTATTTGCAGTTTTTTTGTCCTCAGGTTATATCTTATTAGACTCTATAATCAGTTTACAATGTTTCAAAGTCATTTTGAATACATCCTTGTGTACAATAGATCTTTGTGATACAAGGGATGATCGAGAGATACAGTGAATGCGTAAATTTTAAAAAACACAACACCTTATTACAGTAAAAGAAACATGCTGAGAATGATGGGATAAGTCTGTTCAAAGTGAGGGGGAATATTCTGAGGAAGATTAATGGCAATGTGTCTTTTACTGTAAGAATTTTTTTTTACTTAAATATTCATGATATTTTTTGATCACCTCTCATTGATCAAAGCTTTTTGGCAATTTCTGTTAAATAAAAACATTACATTGTGTCCTCATCCACCTTATTCACTGTATCGGGCACTGTGCAACTTCTGGCTTTTCCCCCAAGTCAAAATTACCACGAAAGGTAGATGTTTTGAATCAGTTCAGGGCATCAAGGCAGGCACAACAATGCAACTACAGAGAGTGATGTAAAAGAACTTCCAGAATTTCTTCAGAAAGTGGCAAGAATGATGGGATAAGTGTGATCAAAGGGAGGGGGAGTGTTTTGAGGGAGATTAGTGGCAATGTGTCTTTTACGCTAATAAACTTTAAACATTTTAAATATTCACTGTATTTTTGATCATATCTCATACATTTCACGCATTTGTTTAATTTGATCTCAATTCTTAAGGATTTCTTTTTGTTATGTTTAATTTTTTTTCATAACTATGTGAAATATTTACATTGTATTAAACTTAAATGTACAAAACAAAGCATATTGAAGTATTGCTTTAACCCTAAACCTAACCTTAACCTTGGCCTTTCTATATATTTTCTTTGTTCACATAGTTGACTATTTAAACAATGTGTCTGTTAAGCCTTCCATTTAAAAAAAATGTAATGGTTTATCTGAAGATCAGCCCATGGCAAAGGGATAATTCTCATTTTCTTTTTATAGCTTCCTTGAACTACAGTGGGTGGTTGTATCTTGATTTATTTGATCCATCATATGTTATGGACATTGGGTTGCTTTCAAGATTTTTATTATTATTAATAGCCTTGAAATGCCTTGTACATATTCTGACATTTGTCAGTGTGTCTTCAGGATGGATTACTAGAAAATATCTAGCAAGGTATCAGCAAGTTTTTCTCTAGAAGAGACATTCCATTTTCCATTCCCACCAGCAGAACATAAGTAGTTATTTCTCCATAGTTTTGTCACCTCTGTATATTATCAAACTTTTGGATTTTCCCTAACCTGATAGATGAGAAGTAGAAAGTTTAAAACTGTAATTTAAAAAATCATCAAGAGTAGTAAGCTTTTACCAAAAGCTTACATTTGTTCATTAATACTTTATTAGACTCTTAACAATCGAGTATCATTGGTCTTTTCTCTTCCAATTTAAAAAACACATAATTATTAAGAATATTTTGTATTTGTAATTAAAGTTGCACATATTTTCCCAGTTTGTATTTTGTCCCCTTTTATGTTACTTATGATGATTTACATATGCAAAGGTATTTTTATATCATTAATTTTATCAGTACTTTCAATGCTTCTTTTTTTTTTGGTTAGTCTTATCTCTTTTTGCTTCTGGAGTTTGAGTTATGGGTGGGAAAATTTCCCCAATCTCATATAGTAAAGCAATTCATTCATGTTTCATCTAGAATGATTTCATTTTATTAAATTTCTGATAGATTTAGAATTTATTTTATTTTATGGTATGAGAAATGGATCTATTTTCCCTTTTTAAAAATATAGCTGTTTAGGGTCAGGGCTTTAGCTCAGTGGTTTCACTGCCTGCTGCACAAGCACAAGGACCTGAACTCGATCCCTGGTACCACCCCCCCCCAAAACACCAAAAATATAGCTGTTTATTTATTAATCGTAATACCACTTTGTATGGATTCATCTTGAAATGACTGCAGCCATCTCAAGTTATGACCTCACATTTGCCCCAGAGTAATCCTACTTGACTTTTTCTGCATAGTTTTCCCAGCATGCAATAAATACACAAAGCCATTAGAATGGTATGTGGAGTTTTACAAGCAGACCCTGACATCAGGAATGTGTTTGACATTTGGATATTAGCTGACAATAAGCCAGGTATATTCCAGCTTGAATGAAGTCACTTTTGTCCTAACTAATATATATATATATATGCCTCTTATGCAGACCCAAACTGCAAGGATCAAGTAAGTTTTGCTGCCACCCAGGACCATGAACTTTTGCTAGAAAGTCCCCAGTGAATTGAATTCCGTGCAATTCTGATCTGCCTGCCTCTGGTCTCACAGCACCTAGTGGCCAGTTCTTAGACACTGAGATAGAGCTGTTCCAGAGCACCCTTAATGGCCTGTCTTTCCCTCCACTAATTTGTAATGCTGACTTAATCATGGGTTAAGTTTTCATGTGCGGTTATGTTCATTGCAGAACTTTTTAATCCACTGAAGATAATACTAAGGATTATCACTAAAGTTTGAGTCCTTGTTAAATGAATAAGCAGTAGAAGTTTTCAAAAACATGTAAGAGATATAAAGTAGCATTTGCCATTGACTCTGTAGGGTAAAAAAACCTTAAATATTATGATGCTTGATGAATATATGTGTAATGACTCAAATAAAATAGCCAGTAAATGATTAATGAAATATATTTGAGATGCATATTTTGATCAGGATAAGGTTTCATGCACTATTAATTACTAATAATGCAGTGGTAGACAGTATGCTGGAGAGGAAACTAATGGTATTTATATGCCTCCATTTAGAAAAAGAACACATTTATATATCCATTTTAAAATGTGAAACTAAAAATTTGTGTGAAAATCTTAAAATATAATCAGATAATTTTGACTATATTGAAAAACCTTACTTCTGTATTTACAAGAAAACAATGCTGAATCATTTTGTGAAGAGAAAAATCTTTTTAGATTGTGAATAACTGTGCTTTAAATTAGATGTTTTCTTGGTTCAGATTTTGTGTGTATTTGATAATGAGGCATATTGACATATTTTTGAAAACAGCAATCATTTCTCTTTTTTGAAAATGAAAGTAAAAACATGAAAAAGAATTAACCTAGATTTACATTATACTGAAAAGACAATTCTTAAGACACTTCCGTTCAAGGTCTTCAACATAAAACCTCATTAGTGTTTCCAGTCTAGTTTACAAGCAAGGGCCAGAACTTTGAAGATATTTTCCTTACTCTTAAAAGATTTTCCTAAGTAACTCAGCATTAGCTCTCTCTGCATACCCTGCCTTTGTTTTGTACTTTAACATGCAGCACTGCAAAGGAAGTAAGTTAATAGTTTTGTAAATAATTACTTTGGGGGGTGCAAATAATTACTTTAGGGGGTTCAAAGTGAAATTAAAGAACAGGAAAGGAAGGAAAGGCATTAAGAAGCAAAGCTTACATGGTTGAGAAAAGATAGCCATCTGGATAAAGATTCAGGGCTCAAAATTCTCTTTCTAGGCAGAATTGGAGTGTGTGGAAGGAAATGACAAAGTCCTAACCGAGCACTTGGGGGAGAAGAATGGCTCTTCACATGGTATAGCTTTGCAGTAGGTTTTTCTTGCTCTGGGATGTTTAACCAAGAAATACTGAAAATGTGGTTCCTCTTTTTATAATCTTGCAATCTGGAAAAGAGCAGTAAGAAATGTAGAGAACAGTGAGGTGCAAAATAACTTGGGAAGAGCAACCTACTTTATTTTCTTCTCAAAGCTGAAAATATATATATTTTTTATTGCAGGGCCAATATCTGAATTGGCTTAATTAACATTCATGTGAGTTTATCACCCTTACTAAGAATATTTAATCTCTTCCATGGATATTTTCTGTCTCTATCTAATTTTCCCCTTGAACCAGTCCTTGGATTCAAAGCATTGTCTACTTGCCTGAAGGGTGCAAAAGTAACTTGAATTAAACTTAACTGTAAAACATAGAATATCTTTTAGATTTGGCCACATTTGCCTCTGGGGCACTGTAAATATGACTAAATGTAGGTCAAAAATATTCTGAAGGCCATATATTCTCTACATTTTTAATCCTCATATCAAATATATAAGTAAACTTATAGTGTATCACTGTTGGATTTTGTTTTTGTAGTCTGAACTGTAATCTCAGCTCTTGAAAATGGAAAACTTCTTTGAAAATTATTTCTCATGTCTATGAAAAAGTATCATGCCAAAAATGGGGAAATGTGATGCTTTAGGGGTTTGATGAAGTTTTTTGTGCTGAATCTAAACTGAGATGAATGGCAGAAAAGTCAAATAAAGGCCAATAAAACAAGTAGGGAAAATGGAGAATATTTTTAGTTAAACTCGAATTTTCTATAATGGCTTTCTAAAACTACATTGTGGCAAGATGTTGTGGCAGAGCTTTTTTGCATCTGGGAATTTTACTGTGAATTTTTCCTCAATTAGAACTATTTTTACTCAACTTGATGCCCTGGTCTTTTCCAGTGTTATCTTTATTTTTATTTATTTATTTTTTTGAGACAGGGTCTCACTATGTAATTCAGAGTGGGCTTGAACTCACTATGTAGCCCAGGTTGGCCTTGAATTCATGGTAATCCTCCTGCCTCAGCCTCTCGAGTGCTGGGACTATAGGCATGTGCCACCGTGCCTGGCTTTTCAGTGTTATCTTTTTGAGGGCAGGAGAATTTCCATTCACTGGCTCCCAGAGGAGCACACATTGCTATTTTGAAGTAGTGTGTGTTACAGGATTATCCTATCATGTGCCTCTCCTTTCAATATATTTTCATTATGAAATTAGTATAAAAAACAAATCCTAGGAACACTTTTTTTATTTTTTAAATTTTTTAAATTTTTTTTTTTTTTTTTTTTTTGGTACCGGGGATCAAACTTGGAACCTTGTGCTCTTGAGGCAGGCGCCGGACCCACTGAGCTAGATCCCCTAGGAACACTTTTAATGAGTGAAGATTTGAAAAGAAGAGGAGCTGGGGATTTAGCTCAGTGGTGCTGTGCCTTCCTTGCAAGCTCAAGGTCCTGAGTTCAATCTCCAGTACTGGAAAAAAAAGTATGGCAGTGATTTAAAAATTTTTTTCATTCATTTGTCCATTCATTATGCAGATAATTATTTTATTTTATTTATTTTTCTGGAACCGGCAATCGAACTCGGGTCCTTGCACTTGCGCAGCAGGCGGCGAATATGCAGATAATTATTAAACACTTATTTTATGCCAGGCACTGTGTTAGATGCTGGGAATAAAACCATGACCAATACAGTTACACTTTTTGCCTTTTATAAGGCTTAATATTTAACAAAGAAGTCAAACATTTAATCAAGTAATAACATAGAGTACACGAGTTTATTGGTAGACCAAGTGATTATCTAGTTTACCATCCAAGCTGAGACAAGAAAGTTGTGACAATTAAACTGGATTATCAACTTGGTGGCTTGAGAGCAGCCTAGTGTGTTAATAAAGCATACTTCTGGGTCACGGCCTTGGGGTCTATGTGTGGTCCTTCTCCCCTTCATCTCTGGCAGGTGTTCTCCTGCTTTGATTTCTGGCCTCCATGTACTAAGTAGCTTTCCTCTGGCATGATGTTCCTGTCTTAGAGTCAGCCCACTATGGAGTGAATCTTCTGAAACTGTAAGCCAAACTGAATTTCTCCTCCTTTAAATTATAGGTATTGGGTATTTTGTTCCAGCAACAGGAAAGCTAACCGATACAAGTATAAAAGGAGAGTTCTTAATAATTATGCTGTGCTAGTTAAAACAATGCTGAGATTCCATCTCACTCCAGAAAGAACAGCTGTTATCAAGAAATCAACCAACAACAAATGCTAGTGAGGCTGTGGGGAAAGAGGAGCCCTTCTCCACTGTTGGTGGGAGCGCAGACTGGTGCAACCATTGTGGAAATCAGTGTGGAGATTCCTCAAAAAATTAGGATTAAAGGTCCCATTTGACCCTGCTTTCCCTTTCAGGGTATCTTCCCAAAAGAATTAAAAGCATCATACCATAATGATATATGTGCACCCATGTTTATAGCAGCACAGTTTGTAATAGCTAAAGCTTGAAAACAACCCAAGTGCCCATCAACTGATGAATGGATAAAAAGGATTTTTAAAAATATAATGGAGTACTACTTAGCCATAAAGAAAGATAAATTTAAGACATTTATAGCTAGATGGATGCAACTTGAGACTATACTGTTAAATGAAGTAAATTGGACACATATGTGTAAATATCATGTTGTCTCTCTAGTGCCAGAAACTTAAAAGGATAAATAAGGACCAAAATGTAGAATAGATAATATGAAATAGAAAGAAACTGTTCAAAAGGAAGGGAAACTGTGAAAGGGAGCTGGGGAAAGGGAGAAAAGTCCATAAAAGAAGGAAAAAATAGAAACAAAGCTTTGTAAATAAGGGGAAAGGGGAGATTGAAAGGAGGGAAGGGGAATGGGAAAAAAAAGAGGAATTTAGCTACATCATGTACAGGCACAAACTCCCCTTGATGAATGCATTCATTGTGTATTTCAATTCTACCAATAAAATTAATTAATTAAAAATAATTACGTTGTGCCAACAGGTTTAAACTGAAATTACCTTAGGGAACCTGAGATATGTCCAGCCTTAGGGTTAAGAGATTTAGGGTTAGTAGAGGCAGTTCTGGACTGTGTATGAGGAGCCAGTCTCTCTGCATGTATATGTGTACATATTTTGCGGAGAAGGTTTTCAGAAGGAAACTGTGTTTAGTCTGTTACCTGTGCAACCACTTCTGGTAGTTTCTTCCTGATGGCTCCCTGATGACTATCAGAGGCTTTGGAGGCTAAATGCTGTTTTGTTTTATACCATTTGAAAGGAAGGTGACTTCTACATCAACAACTCAACCCAAATGTGAAAATACAGCCTCATTGTCTTTAACTGGCCAGAATGAGTCATATACAGCCTCTGTACCCATCACTATGGACAAGGGAATGGGATAGAAAACTTGGCCTGTTCTCATGGTAGGGATTCATGATAATGTTAGGAAGGAAAATGAATTAATAATAAAGCAATATTTGGATAGCATTTATTATTTCCTGACCACTAAAATTTTTATATATATCATTTTTAATCCCTTAGAGTCCCTTTGACCTAGAAATTGTCATTATCTTCATTTTACATCTAAGGAGATTATGGCATAGATAGTTTAGAGAACATTCCTAAAATCCCATACCTAGTAAGTGAGCAAATAATAGTTTCCAACAGAGGGCTCTTAGCCATTACTCTATATGGCAACAGAAACTCTGAGCAAGCTGAAGAGTGTGAGGGTAAATGGTGAGACATGCTGCTGTGTGTTAATTGTTGGTTTGCTTTCCTAAGTCAGAAAAACTAATTGTAAATATAAAAAGTAGCTTTATAGAGAGGTAATTTGCATAGCATATCTTTCACCCATTTAAGCATACAATTCAATATTTAATGTCCTAATAGAGTATGCAACCATCACTCCAATCAATTTTAACACATTTCAGTCCTCCTAAAAAGGAACAATTAGCAGTCATTCCTCATTTTTCCCTAATTCCTTACAGTCCCAGTCAACTAATAATCTATTTTCTATTTCTATGGATGTTTTCATTCAGAACATTTCATGTAAGTGGAATCTTGTAATAAGCATGTTGTCTTTGTGACCTGTTTCCCTCAGTTAGTATGATGTTTTCAAGGCTTATACATGTTGTGAGATGTATCAATATTTTATTCCTTTGTATAGCCTAATAATATGGCATTATATGAATAGACCACCCATCAAATTTATGTATCCACCCATCAAATAATGCATACTTAGGTGTTTTTATGACTATTGTGAATAATATTTATTAGTTAGCTTTATCATTTCTTCTTCTTTTTAAAATTTTATTTTATTGGTACATTTTAGGTATAAAATACATTGACATTTATCATTGGAAATTTGCACCCTTACATAATCTCTCTTGGTTCTCACTTTTTCCAGCCTTTCCCTGCCCTCCCTATTTACAAAAACTTCGCTTCCATTTTTTCATTTTCTCCTATTAATTCCATTCCCTTACCCCTCCCAATTCCCCTTCCTCTTTGCCCCTTTTCTTCCTATTTCACATTATCTATTATACCTTTTCATCCTTATTTACACTTTCAGTTTCTCACACTAGAGAAACTATTCAGTATTTACACATGTGTGTTCTATTTATTTCACTTAAGAGGATCACCTCAATGTGCATCCATTTAGCTATAAATGTCTCTAATTTCTCATTTTTCATGGTGGAGTAGTACTTCATTTTATGAAAAAAGCCACATTTTCTTGATCCAGTCTCCAGTTGATGAGCATTTGGGATGGTTCCAAGTTTTAGCTATTACAAATTGTGCTGCTATGAACATGGGTGCACATATATCACTGTGGTATGAGTCTTTTAATTCTTTCAGGAAGATCCCCAGCAGGGGCATAGCTGAGTCAAATGGGACTTCCAGTCCTAGTTCTTTGAGGCATCTCCGTACTGATTTCCACAGTGGTTGCACCAGTCTACACTCCCACCAGCAGTGGAGCAAGGTTCCTCTTTCCCAACATCTCTGCCAGTGTTTATTATTGGTTGATTTGTTGATAGCAGCAATTCTTTCTGGGGTGAGGTGGAATCTCAGTGTTGTTTTCATTTGCATCTCTCCAGTGACCAGTGATGTTGAACATTTTTTCATATGTTTATTTGCCATTTCTACTTCTTTGTCTGAGAAATGTCTGTTCATTTCAGATGCCCATTTTGGGATTGGGTCTTTAAATTTGGGAGGTCTGATTTTTTTAAAGTTCTTTATAGATTCAAGATAGTAGTCCTTTGTCTGAGGTACAGGTGCTAAAAATTTTTTCCCACATTGTGGGTTGTCTCTTCACACTGTTGGTGGTTTCTCTTGCTGTGCAGAAGCTCTTAATAAGAAGAGATAACACTTGTTAATTATTTATGCTAGTTCATGGGTAACTAAGGTTTTGTTCATAAAATCTTTTCCTATACCAGTGTCTTCAAGAGTTCTACCTAACCTCTGTTCCAGCCGATTCAGCATTTCTATTTTAATATTTAGATTTTTAATCCATTTTGATTTTAGTTGAGTGCATGGTGAGAGATATAGGTCTAGTTTTCATCTTTGGCAAGTTGAAACCCAATATTTCCAGCCCATTTAATAAAGAGGCTATCTTTCCTCCAGTGTGAGTGTTTGACTTTTTGTCAAAGATGAGATGGCTGAGTGCATCTGGAGTTGTTTCTCCATCTTCTAATCTGTTCCACTGGTCCTGAGGTCTGTTTCTTTGCCAGTACCATGCTGTTTTTATCACAGTAGCTTTGTAGTACAGTTTCAAGTTGGGGGTTGTAATTTCCCCTGCCATGTTTCTGTTACCTAGAATTGCTTTTGCTATTTTAGATGTCTTCTTGTTCCACATGAGTTTTTGGATTGTTTTCTCAAGGTCTTTGAATACCTTGAAGATTGTGTTCTCAAGGTCTTTGCTGCTGGAATTTCAATTGGGATTGCATTGAATCTATATAGTAGTTTTGAAAGTATGGCCTTTTTCACTATGCTGATTCTTCCTACCCAGGAGCAGGGGATGTCTTTCCATTTTCTGATATCATCTTCAACCTCTCTTTACAGAGGGCTATAGTTTTCAGAGAAGAGGTCTTTGATTTCTTTCATTAGGCTGATTCCTAGGTATTTCAGTTTCTTGGATGCTATTGTGAAAGGAATTGTTTGCTCTATTTCTCTCTTGGTGAGTCTGTTGTTTGTGTAGAGGGAAGCTATTGATTTTTGTGTGTTGACCTTGTATCCAACTACTCTACTGAATTTGGTTATTAAGTCTAGAAGACTTTTGGTGGAGTTCTTGGGGTCTTCTATATAGAGTATCATGTCATCTGCAAATAATGACAATTTGACTTCTTCATTTCCTATCTTTATTCCTTTTATTTCTTTCTCTTGTCTAATTGCCATGGCTAATGTCTCCAACACTATATTGAACAGGAGTGGTGATAGTGGACATCCTTGTTCCTGATTTTAATGTGAAGGATTTCAGTTTTTGACCATTTAGTATGATATTGGCTATTGTATTTTCATAGATGGTTTTTATCAGATTGAGGTAGAGACAGTCTATTCCAATTTTTTTGTAGGGTTTTTATCATAAATGCATGTTGGATTTTGTCAAATGCTATTTCTGCATCTAGTGAGATGTTCGTATTGATAGAGAAAATTTAAACTACAGGTTAGTTATTTAAGTAGGTGAAGTAGAATAAGTGATACATTCCTTTAAGATTTACCTTTCCTGTAACTCTTATTGTATAAGGAGATGGCTAACTGAAGCTTTGACCTGTAACCTAGCTGTAGACAAGATTTAACCTGGAGAAAAACAAAATAGAAATGTTTGGGTAGTTTACAATGTATGTGTTTTAAGCGCCATCTGTTTGTTATATGTCTCTGACTATAACCATTAATAGGAACTAGTTGTGAAAGAGAAACAGAAATTTTACTGACTAAGACCACCAAGAATGAAGTAATGGCTAAAAGAAGATCTAAAAGGAAATGTTAAAACAAAGGATGGTACGGACATTGATCAGACGAGTTTCTGGAGGTCCCGCCAGTTTGCAAGTAAAGGCTTTTTTTACCCAAATTCTGTGTCTCTGTACATTTCTTTCAGTGATTCCAGAACAGTATGGTTTTTATCCTTGGCTCTATTGATATAGTGTATTACATTTATTGATTTGCATATGTTGAACCATCCCTGCATCCCTGGGATGAATCCCACTTGGTCAGGGTGTATGATCTTCTTCTTCTTTTTTTTTTTTCTATGGGGGATCGAACTCTGGTCCTTGCACTTGCGAGGCAGGTGGTGGAACCACTGAACTAAAACCCCCGGCCCCTGATCTTCTTGATGATCTTCTGCATTCTATTTGCCAGTATCTTATTAAGGATTTTTGCATCTATGTTCATTAGTGAGATTGGCCTATAGTTGTCTTTTTTGGTTGGGTCTTTCTCTGCTTTGGGGATCAAGGTGATGTTTGCTTCTAGGAATGAATTTGGGAGTATTGCTTCCCTTTCAATTTCATTGAAGAGTTTAAACAGTAGTGGCAGTAGTTCCTCTCTAAATATCTTGTAGAATTCAGTGGTGATGCCATCAGGACCCAAGCTTTTCTTAGTTGGCAAGGTTTTAATTACGTTTTCAATTTCATTGGTTGATATTAGGTCGTTTAGAATTTTTAGGACTTCTTTGTTCAAATTTGGTGACTCATACATATCAAGGAATCTGTCTATTTCTTCTCTGTTTTCCATCATATTGGTGTATCAGTTCTGGAAGTAGGTATTGATGATCCTCTGGGTTTGTACTGGGTCCATTGTAATTTCATCCTTTTCATTCCTAATTGTATGGATTTGGGCCTTTTCTTTCCTTTTTCTGAAAAGGTTGGCTAAGGGTTTGTCGATTTTGTTTATTCTTTCATAGAACTAACTCCTGGCTTCATTGATTTTCTGTACCTTTCTCTTAGTCTCCATTGCATTGATTTCTGCTCTGATCTTTATAATTTCCTCCCTTGTATGAGCTTTGGCTTTGTCCTGCTCTTCTTTTTCTAGAAGCTTGAGATTCAGCATCAGGTTGTTTAGTTGGGCTCACTCTGTTTTCCTAATATGAGTATTCACTGCTATGAATTTCCCTCCTAAGACTGCTTGCATTGTGTCCCATATGTTGATATGTTGTATTGTCATTGTCATTTAATTGAAGGAAATGTCTGATTTCTTCTTTAATTTCCTCTGTGAGCCATTGGTTATTCAGAAATGTGTCATTCAGTTTCCAAGTGTTTATGAAATTTGTGCAGTTTCTTTTGCTATTGATCTCCAATTTTATCATACCATGGTCTGATAATATACAGGGGATAACTTCAATTCCTTTGCACCTACTTAAATATGTTCCATGAGCAAGTATGTTGTCTGTTTTGGAGAACGGCCCATGTGCAGCTGAAAAAAACATGTATTCTGATTTTTGGGGGTGGAACACTCTGTAAATATCTATTAAGTTCATTTGTTCAAGAGTTTGATTGAGTTCTAGTATTTCATTGCTTGTTTTTTGTCTAGTTGATGTATCTATTTGTGACAGTGGGGTATTGAGATCCCCCACTACTATTGTATTAGTGCATATATGACTTTTCATGTCCATTAGTATTTGTTTTATTTAGTTGGGCACCCCAGTGTTTGGTGCATAGATATTTATGATTATCATCTCTTCCTGTTGGATTGTTCCCTTTACAAGGATGTAGTGTCCTTCTTTGTCTCTCTTAATCAGTGTTGGTTTGAAATCCACTTGATCTGCAAAGAGGATAGCTACTCCTCCTTTTTTCAGGTTCCCATCACATGGAGTATTATTTTCCACACTTCAACTTAAGTCTATGAGTTTCTTTTCTTTTTTTTTCCCATTAAGTTTATTGGTACATTTTAGGTATAAAATACAGTTACATTCATAATTGGGATCTTGTACCATTACATGAGTATCTTGGTTCTTATTTTTTTCCCCTTCCCCTGCCCTCCCCTCACCCCCTCTGCCCTTCCCTATTTGCAAAGACTTTGTTTCCATTTTTTTCCTTTTCTCATATTTTTTCTTTTCCCTTTTTTCCTTTCCCCTACCCCTCCCACTTCCCCTGCTGTTTTAGATCTTTTCTTCCTGTTATACAATATCAATTATACATTTTTAAAAGTACAATATCAAGATCTAGGAGACATTACCACAGATGTTACAGAAATTAAAAGGATATAGAAAGCATATTTCAAACATCTGTTTTGAAATAAATTTGACAACTTCTAAGAAGTACCTTGGAAGACAAATTAATGAAACTATCTCTGGAGGAAATATAAAATTTGAATAGTACCTATTAAAAAAAGTATATTCCTAGCTTGAAAACCTACCTATCTGACAACAGCAGGCTCATATATATTTTAACTGATAAATTATATCAAACAATTAAAGCAGAAAAAAAGGAACACTTCTCCCCTCATTTTAGGAACTCAACATTGTGCTAATCCTAAAACTGGATAAAAATAATAGAGGAAAAATGTATGAACATAGAAATTTGTTGAACAAAACAAGCTAATAGAAGTCAGATCTGGCAGTATGTAGAAAGTGGTTTTGTTATAGGGATGGCAGTGTTGGTTCAGTATTGGAAGATCTACCCCCAAAAGTCATCATTTTAACAGAGGAAAGGAAAAAGCCATAAGAACCAGTCACTTGTTGGAGAAAAAGCATTGGACTAAATTCTATAGCTGTTCATGGTCAAAGCTATCAGGAGACTAGAAGTAGAACAGAATCTTCTCAACAGATTAAAGACATGTACTCCATACTTCTAGGGAGAATGTCTTATATGAATAGAGAAGATACAATGCTTTCTCCTTAAGGTGGGGAACAAGGGCAGATATGCTTACTCTTTATCTGTCCATTAAACTTTGAAACCTAGTCCCCATCAAAATAGTCTGGCAATAAAATGACACAACTAGGATAGGATTGGCATGGCAGAAGCAAAATCTTTATATGTGGATGAAATGATCATCTACAGAGAAAATACTAAGAAATCTCTAGGAGCCCCTGGAACTTGTATTTGAATTTAGCAGGATTAGAAAACACAAGGTACATATAAAAATTCAGGTCTGTATATACTTGCTATAAATGAAGAATTGGATATTGAAATTTAAAAGTTATGTAGGAGTACAAAGGACCTAGAAAAGTTAAAAAACAAAAACAACAAGAGCAGTGTTGGAGGACGTTTAGTACCTAATTTTAAGACTTCTTCTAAAGCTACAGTAATCAAGACAGTGTTGGTGTAAGGAAAGACATATAGATCATTTGAATAAAACATTGAATCTAGAAATAGAATCACACATATATGGTCCACTGAGTTTTGAAAGATTATTTAACATTAGCATTTTATAGAATATAAACTCAATTCAAGAGCCAAGGAAAACATAGTGTTTTCAGCAAATGGCACTAGAACACCTGATATCTGTATAAAAAAAATTAACCTCAACCTTTTATTTCCATACATGAAAATAACTTGAAGGGATCTATGAACCTAAATATGAAAGCCTGAAAGTATAAAACTTTAATAAGAAATTATAAGGGAAAATGTTTATGAATTCAGGGTAGGCAAGGACTACCTAGTATACAAAAGACATGATGTAAAAATGAAAAAAATTGATAAATGAGATTCCATCACAATTTAGAACTTTAAATGACATCATTAAAATGAAAAGTAGTCCTTATACAGACTATATTTACAATGCATATAACCTATGACCAGACTATATAAAGAATTCTTAGAGCTCATTAATAGACAACCCAATTAAAAAGTAGACATAAGAAGGTGATAAATAGCCAGTACAGCACAAGGAAAGATGTGCAACTCTAGAATCAGAAAAATACTAATCAGTACAATAACAAGATTGAATTATACACTCAGGGAGATGAAGTTAAAAGTTCTAAAAGCCTTGGAGTGCCGGTTTGATATTCATGAAGTTCCTGAGGTGCTCTTTACCATGAAAGTATCTTATTTCTCCATCAATTTTGAAAGATAGTTTTGCAGGGTACATCAATCTGGGTTGGAGGCTGTTTTCCTTTAGGGCTTGAAATACATCACTCCAAGCTCTTCTTGCCTTGAGGGTTTGCATTGAGAAGTCTGCTGTGATTCTGATGGGCTTTCCTTTGTATGTGATTTGTTTGTTTTCTCTCACTGCTTGTAGAATTTTGTTCTTCTGTTGGATTTCTGGAATCCTAACTATTATATGCCTATGTGTAGATTTTTTTTGATCAAGGCTATTTGGAGTCCTATATGCCTCACTTATCTGTATGTCAAGTTCTTTTCCCCTCCTTGGGAAGTTTTCTGCCATCACTTCTGTGAACAGTTTTTTATGTCATCTGCACTCTCTCCTCTTTCTTCATTGACTCCAATCAGTCTTATGTTATTCTTCTTTGCATCGTCTAGCAGCTGCTGGATTGATTTCTTGTGGTCCCTTACAACTTTAAAGCAATTTTTCTTTTCCTGGTCACTAATTGCAATCTTATCTTCTATATCTGAAATTCTATCCTCACATTGGTTCATTCTGCTGCACAGACTTTCGATGGAATTTTTCATCTCCTGGAAATCTGTTTGCATCTGTTTTATGGATTCCATTTGTTTCCTATGTTGGGATTCCATCATGTTCCTCAGATCCTCTATTTTTTTGATCTGTGTCCTCTCTAGATTTATTAATCATGTTTTGCACCATAAGCAAAATATTTGCTGTTATCTGAGTAATTATTTCTGATTTCATTTTTTCCAGATCTTCTTCTGTTGCTAGTTCCAGAAGTCCAGGTTGTTGAGCATCAGAGTGTTCCATCTCATTTCCCTTTGGGGTTGCTGTAGGTGATCTGGAAGTCTGTCTTTGAGGCTTGTTTATGTGTCTTCTCATTTTGACCCAGGAGGGGGTGTGTGCTGATGCCTGCATGGCTCACCTCCTCTCTGCTTGTAGTGGTTTTATGTTGGCCCAGAGGCCTCCTACTCTGCACTGGGTGTGGTGGCACATCCACCCAGAAGTATTGTCCTCTGTGCTGGGAGTGGTGGGTGGTAGGTTGGCCCAGAAGCCTCCTCCTCTGTGCTGGGAGCCAGCTTCATCATTTCTGAGGCACAACACCTGACAGCCTTAATTTAAAGAAAGAGTTTTGGGTCATTGTTTTAGGGGATTCAGTCCATGATTAGCTGACACCAAGCCAGAAACATCATGGTAAAAGAACATGTAGAAGCAAAGATGCTTAGTTCTTGGTGACTGAGGAGCAGAACAAGGGAATAGCAACAGAGAGGAAGAAGAGAGGTATCACATGTAGACCCCAAGGCCACACTTGTGTGATGTACCCAGACATACCCAGAAGTGTGCTTTACTATTTCCCTGGGTGGATCCCAAGCCAATATCATTAACAATCTACCTTTATCAGCATATATGACCTCTTGTCAACTTGATAACTAAACACATATCCTTAAATAATACTTAATCTCCAAATAACCACAAGCTGTAATACCACCTAACATGATACAACTATTCTGATTTCAACTGAAACACAATCTCTTTCCCAAAGTCTCAACAGTTCCAGCATTGTTAAAATGTACAAGTCAAAGTCTCCTCTGAAACTCAAGTTCAGACACAGCTATCAAGTCCCATAAAAATAAAAAACAAGTTCTATAATCCAAAGGCACAATGGCTCAGGGTAAGTATTCCCATTTCACAGGGGAGGAATAAAGGGATATAAAAGAATTGGACCAAAGACCAAAACCCAGCAAAGCACGCATTAAGTCCCGTGGCTTTATATCTGACATTTAGGGCATATGGTGGTGAGATGTAAGTTCCAGAGGGCTTGGGAAACTTTCTATTTATAGCCTAGATGGCTTAAGCCCTTATGGCCTTTCTGTTTCTTGTGCTGGCTCCACTCACAGCCTGCATCTTTCCTTAGCAGATGTTCCACATTCTTGGCATCTCTGACTTTACTGCACCTTTGGCTTCATTTCCACAACTTCACACACTGCCCTCTCACATGCTCCTTGACTGGTTTCCCAGGCCTTCCATTGAATTCTGGGCAGAGGCCTCCCTGACCTCATAACTCTTGCATTCTTCATGCCAAAATTCAATATTATGAGAACAACACCAAGGTCTACTGTAATTGGAATCAGGAGCTAGTCCCTCTTGGACCATGGCTACAACCATACCTAGATGGTTGAGCTCAGTGAAATAAATCCTGGGAACCAACTACCGAAGAATTATTTTTTGAGGAGTTCTAGGGACTCTCTTTTTAAATAAGAGGATTACACTTTTTTATCCTTGAACCTGTGATGAGTGGGGTCTTGCTGATTTCTGAAATGCCCTCAAGGTATCTTTCTTCTTATCCCTGTACAAAGAGCTTAGTTTCTTTTTTAAATGGTAGTAATCTATTCAGCAACCAGACCTCCTTTGACCTCAACTTTACAGGTGGTTCCTTTTGGGGGTCATTCAAGTTTTTCAAATTGTTGTTCCCTGCTTTGTGCTCCCAATTCTCCCTATAAATCTGGTTAAAAACAACTGGAAGTATTCATGTTACAGACTAAACATTGGACCACCTTGAAATTTCCTCACTAGACCAATCAGTCCACTACCTTTAATATCTGTCTCCTGCAAAATCTCAGGACATGGGCAAAATGTAGACACTTTCTTTTTGTTGAAGTGTAATACATACGGTCTCTAGTCCAATTGCTAAAGAAGAAGAGCAGGGGAACAGTGCCAGAGAGGAAGCGGCAAGTGAAAAAGATGTAGGATCCCAAGGTCACATCTTTGATCTATCTAGATGTATCCAGAAGTGTGATTTACTAATTTCCTGGGTATATTCCAAGCCAATCAAGTTGACAATCTACCTCAACCATCACAATGTTTACCATGGGCATTCATTTATAAATTGTGTGAACATGTTTTTACTTATTTTATGTGTAAAGAGTAGAACTGCTAAGTCATATGGTAACTTACAGAAACTATCAAATTGTTTTCCATAATGGCTGAACAAATTTACATTCCCACCAACAGTATCTAAAACTCCCAGTTTCTTTTGGCTTGAAGTCTGTCTTTATAGATATGAGTATTGCTTTCAATATTCTTTTTTTGTTCTGCACTCTTGGCATTTTAACTGTAATATGACATTGGCAAGTTCTTTTCTGATCATGCCTGTGTGAGGTTCTAAATGTCTCCTGTATGTGGGTGTCCATATCTTTTCAAATATTTGAGAACTTTTCTATTATTTCAATGAAGAGATCTTTTATGCATTTAGCCTGTCCCTTGGGACCATCTTCTATACCAAATACTCATAATTTTAGTATTTTATAGTGTCCCAAAGGTCTTGGACATAATTTTTACTAATTACTGTCTCAATGTGATAATTATTCAACTTTGTCTTCAAGCCCTGAAATTCTGTTTTCTGCTGTATTTAGTCCATTGATAAAGCTTTACACTAAGCTTTTTTTGTTTTGTTTGACATATTGAGGTTTTTATTTCCAAGTTTTCTCTTTGGTGGTTTTTCAAGAATCTTTGTTGAATTGCTCTGTCATTTCCTGCATTGTTCCCCTTAATTTATTCAGCTATTTATTTCTATCCTCTTTGAAGTCATTGATGATTTAAAAAAATCAATCTTTTGAATTATTTGTCTAGAATTTCATCCATTTTAATATCTTTGAATCCAGTTACTGAAGAGTTACAAAACTTATAATGGGTCGTGTGCTTGGATTTTTCATATTTTTTTTCTTTTTATTTTGATATTTGTGCATCGCTTGGGATGGATATCTCTTCTACTTGTAAGTGAAGCTCTTCTTGGTAAGCAGCTTTCTTTTGAAAGGTTGATTCTCAGGACTACTCTGAAAGGAGAAAACAAACCACAGTGATACCAAGAAGAAAACCCAGATATTGACATACAGTAAAAACCAACAATATACCACCAATAAAAATAGAAAGGAAAGGAGCAAAAATACTGTACAATATACTTGTGCTTGTGGAGTGAAGTTCCCCTTCCCCAGTGTAGCTAACATGAAATGTCAAGATTACTCCACATTTCCTTTTGGTTGCCTTTCTGCTTCCATGCTGTTTAGCTTCCCTATCACCTCTTTCTTGATTTCCAGAATTCTTCTTCTATCTTTTCCCAGAATATTAAGAGTTTTATAGATTTAGCTCTTGCATTTAGTTTATAGTTTATCTGAATTTTATTTATAGATTGAGATAGTAATCCAATTTCATTCCTTAGGCATGTAGATATCTACTTGTCCCAGCACCATTTATTGAAAGATTATTCTTTCCCTTGAATATCTTGGCATCTTTCCTGAGAATCAATTAACTATACAGATAGGGGTTCATTTTTGCATTTTTAATTCTAGTATTCTATCATACACCTGTACCACACTTTTTAAAAAAAGCTAAAATGTTACATTTTTTTTAACACACCTGAATTAAGGGTGGAAAGGTGAAACAAATATAGCTTTGGTATCAGAAAGAAAAGGAAAGGAATTGCTGGGGCTCAGACAAGGTGCCCCAAAACATGGCACCTTGGCAATTATGAAAACTGCAGAAGCAAGAAGTACACTCTGACCTCCTCCCTGCTCTCTCTCTAGAAAGATGCTCCTAAAGGAGTTCTGTGACTTGCCTTGCCTGAAAGCTGGTCATAAGACTCTCATTTCAGAGGAATTCTGCCTTTTATCTGGAGGCCAAGAAGGATCCAGATAAGTGAGTATTGCTAAATCCCTTCTCTACTTCAGTTTGTTACCCTTAGGTCACATTCCTTTTTTATCAATTACATTTCTATGACTGACAATTCTTTGTGGAAATTAAGTATAAAAATACATAGTTTTCCCTGTGTTATTGGATCCTCATTTCTGAAAGCCCCCTTGTTGTGTAAAACTCTGGTTAAATACATTTGTTATTCTTTCCTTTTGCTTGTTTGTCTTTTGTTATAAGAATGTCAGCCATGAACTTTACAATGGGTGAGGAAAAGGTTGTTTTTTTTTCCCTCCCCTACAAAATACATTGATTTCAACCAACTTGGGATTATGTTTTAGCAGAAAAAAGAAAGAAAGAAAGAAAGAAAGAAAGAAAGAAAGAAAGAACTGATTCTATTATAATTATGTTGATATGATGAAAATATCTTAAGTCATTTAAAAATTACTTCTAAGAGATGATAGAGCTTTTGAAGAAGTACGCTACACACTCTTGGATTCATAAATCATCAGCATTAGAAGGAATCTTTCGTATCATTTACTCCATTCTCTACATTTTCAAAGAAACAAAAGGGAAGAAAATGATTCTAAATGAGCTTTCAACAAGTACTAGACATATAGACATTTTTCCTCACGGTCTGTGGATTCTGATGCCAATATTGATATTGTATCTAACATTGTGTTTTCCTGTTGTGATTCTTTCTAACATAACTGAAGAATGTTAGTTTAGAGGAAAAAAAAGCCAATTTTGGTGCAAAAATGCCAGAAAAGTAGCACAGTAAATTTTAGGAGATTTTATATCAGGGTTCCCACAAGGAATTGTAACAGAGACCATCTCACATTTCAGAATGCTTGAGTTTAATTATAAGAATTGTTCTTACTAGCTTAAGTAAAGGAGATTCTAAGCTATCCCAATACCAACCTGAGTTGCAAGGCAAATTAGCAAATGATTCATTGCTCTTTAGAGATGAATGGAACAAGGGATATGGTAAAAATTAAAGGCGTTGATGATTGCTTATGAAAATGTGACATTTTGTTCATGATTTTTAAAATATTAACAAATAGATTATGATTTTTGAGAACTTCTGTTCCCCATAGGTGACCATAAGCACCAAGCTAGAGTTTGTGTCCAACAAAAGAGAGTCTATTTAATATAGACCTCATAAATAGGCTGAAGAAGAAACTTATCTATGGATTGTTTTAAACTGTGAGAAAAAGAAAACTATTGTGGCCTCGCCCCTAAACCTTCAGCTTTGTGAATATAAGCTTAATCCTAAACAGGGGAGCAGCAGATGTGATAAAGCACCAAACTAAACAGGAAGCCTGGAGGGGCTGGGAGGTGATTAGTGATTACAGTATTTGTCTTTCAGGAGACTTTAGGGTAAGTAAAAAGCCCTGGGTTTCACACACTCCACTACCTAATCTGGTCAACTTCTAGCTAAGCTCCCTGAGCTACAGGAGGAGGTGTTAGCTCAATGCTGATAGGTTTTGTTGCTTGTATCTTGGAGTTTTGGGCTCAGGAAGACCAAGAAGTCTGCCTGGATGCAGGCCAGGACTCAAGACCCCTCTGGGGTTATCTTGTTCCTCTCTGAGAAACTCTTGCTGGGTCTGCAATGCAGTTAATGTGATAGGGACCCAGAAAACAAAACTCCCTTCACAATGGGTTCAGTGACTCATTACTGTTGGTGCAAAGAAGTGATAAGAGGCATAGGAAGGACTACTCACATTTTTTTTCTTGTTTTTGGTAACGGGGATCGAACTCGGGTCCTTGCTCTTGTGCAGCAGGTGGCGAAACCACTGAGCTAAATCCCTGGCCCAGGACTACACACATTTGAGCCACCTCTGGTTACCTCTGAGAATGGGAGCAAGTGTCTTAAGCCCATTCAACATCAGGTTTCTGACTGGTAATAAAAATACTACTATGTTATAGGATTGTTATGAAGATGAACTGAACTCTTGCATGTAAAGAATGCATTACAGCAGAGCCAGGGACTAGAGATAGGTTGATGCTGATGTCCCAGACTTGGTATTTAGAATGGCCAGACCATCTGCTCATCTAAAGAGACAACTTGCTGCCACTTAATCATTCAACACACTTAGAGCTCTCTGCTAGTGTATAAAAGTTTGAATTTCTTAGAAGAAAATCAGTAGAAAACAGGTCTTTCCTGGCTCCTCTTGACATGTAGACTGGTATTAAGGAGAAATGTCTCTATGGAAAGTTAAATGGCTTTTTTTCCTGACACTGAAAACAAATGATTAATTGCCTACAATGCAAATGCTTCTAACCCATGGCAAGAGCATTACTTGGAAGATAATGAATTGTCTCTCTATGGTTTGTATCTTGGAGTCAGAAAAACAACAAATAAAACAACCAAAAACAAAACAACAAAGCCAGGCTCAGCCATCTTGAAGAAACAACTCTGCTTTCAGCTCCCAAGCTCTGCAAGATGAGTTCTGTAAATACATCTGTGTAGGAAGCAAGACAGTGCCATAGCTATGGAAATTCACAGTAGGTTTTAACAAAGAAGCATTCTTTCTGTAAATGTAAGCTGCTTCAACAGAACTATCTCTGGCAGCTCTGGAAGGCTCTGAGGAGTCAGGAAAAATGTATTCTGAGTTCCCTTCATTGTGAGAGGGGGACCTTCAAAGGCAAGGGCTGATCATTCTAGATCAGGGGAGAGAGAGCAAGCTTGAGGCCCTCAACTCTTTCACTTTTTTTTGGTGGGAGATGGAGGTTATAAACCTGGGGAAAAGAGTCTGTCTTTTGGAGTTGGACAGACGTGAGCTCAAATCCTGGTGTTGTTGCATTTGGAGTGACCTGGGAGTTATTTTCATTGGTAAAGAGAAAGGAGAAAGTGTAACATAGTCAACGGATCACCTGTCTTAGTGTGGCACAGAGTGCCCAGAATAATGCAGTCAGGTCTCTGGCTATGTTTAGATGGAAGGCACCTTTCCAGTTTAGCATAGACTTGGGGGCTGCATTTTTCTGAGTTCAGTCTTGGGAATATAGAGTTAAGGGGATCTATGAGGACTCTCTTAACCATTGCAGTCTTGTATTCTAATAAATTCTTGAGCTTTGAGAATTTTAAATTCTCTCCTATTAAGGCCCCAGTGCTCTTTTGCTGCAAAGAAAAATATGCTCTTAGGATTTCAGGCAATGCTTTGAGGACAGAGGGTGAAAGAGCTATTCAGCTGAGATCAATTTCTCATGGCTTCTGGACTAATGATCCCTAATCTTGGGGAGATTTATATGAAGGAATTTTCACTTTTAATTCCAGGAAGCTTCCTTTGATCTTTGAGAAACTGAGTTGAGAAGCTAGGGCTGGGTTAGAGTAATAGGGCTGTGTGTTACTAGATGGACTTATTTATTTAATGAGCTACTGAGAATTCTTGGTTTCAGATTCTGTAGAAGCAAAGCTTGGTAAGACCATACTCTTCCCATCAAAAGAAAAAATGTTCTTTACCTGACTCCAGATGCCACTGCACTAAAAATAGACATATATTTTCCTAATCTCAAGCCAGGTAAACCTTTTATGTTCTTCTTTTCCTGACAATATTTGATAATAATTGTCATGGGGAAGAAAGGATAGGATGGGCACAGTGGAAATTGGACAGACCAGGTTCTAGGGCCTGGTTTTCCATTAATTCATATATATCTAAACTAAATTTTCTTCACTGGTAAACCCAGTGATTTGTTAGGGTTCTCAACTTTACTGCCCACCAGTATCAACTGGAGGTGATTGATAAACACTTTGGATTCTGGAGACCCATCCAGTCCTACCTAATCTGACTCTTTGACAGTTGAACATGTTTTCTGCAAGGAGTGCTGATGTGTGTTGAATAAGAGAGGCTCGGTTGTGCAAGCTTCAAGCCCAGGATCCTTTAGGGATCTCAACAGTGGAGAGAAAGAAAAAAAAACAAAACACTTTATAACACACAAAAAGTCTCATGTTAGTGTAAATGAGTGGGCTTAAGGACACTTAATTCTGATCTCCTGAAGCCTTCAAATAGTTGAGAAGAAAGCAGTGTTGTCAGCAATCATAGCAGACTATGTCAAGATAAAATACTGTCAGCAAAGTCCTGTAAGAACTAGAGAGAGGGTCTGTTGCCAAGTAAGTAAATTCCAAGCTATCCTTTATCCCACTTTCTTTACAATTGTCTTCTACTCCCTTCCTAAAGGGGAGGCAGACACATAAACAATTGCCTGTACTCAACATATAGAGGCTGGATAGAAGGGGATGCACTGGCCCTAAGCCAGCTCCCCTTCTACTGGCCATGGGGGTCTCCCAGTAGGTTCTGCCTTCTCTGTGTCCAGCTCTACCCCTATCTCACTCTCTAAATCTATACAACCTTCCAGTTACCCTCCAGCCCAAGAGAGCTTTTAGATATTGGCTTAGGGCCTATGACTGGAATGGACAGGTCAAGATCATGGCTTCATTCAGTATCAACACTTATGTATTCAATGAATAATTTTGTCATGAACAGAGCAGATGTGATTGTGGGACCCTAATAGAGTGATGACTGATAAATGGAGAGAACACATTCCTATAAAAAAGAAGAAAAAAGCCACCTAGAATTGACATCTTAAAAATAGCAAAGTTATTTTAATTCTAAATGGGCACCAAAAAGATCCTGATGGATGCATAATTCATGCAGATCTATGCATATTCAGGTACTA
Source organism: Heterocephalus glaber (assembly GCF_053883595.1). Lineage (NCBI taxonomy): Eukaryota > Metazoa > Chordata > Mammalia > Rodentia > Bathyergidae > Heterocephalus > Heterocephalus glaber. The sequence goes on from NW_028258153.1 coordinate 9,350,839, forward strand.
ATTACACAGAAGAGGATTGGGTGGCATTTGTAAAGACCAGCCATGCTCTAAGCTGTAATCTACCAGCTTGCTTCTCCCTGGAGTCAGATTTGGACCAGATGGCAAGAATTAGCAAGGAAGATACCTCCTTCCCTGAACCCTCACCTTCAAGTCCAATTTAAGCGTCTGTGACAAATGGAAGTGGTGAGATTGCTTTGGTTAGCTTTCAGGGACTCTGGTAGTTATTGCAACAAGATGCTGATTCTGGAAACAAATAATACCTAAACATGCGCACTTTTATAGGCCTTGCAAACCCTGCTGACATAATGTCTATAAGAGGCTTTGAGCTCCTTAGAATACAACCTGTTTATATATTGCTAGGAAAATAACAAAATAATACAGTTCCCCAAATAAGAGATATAATTTCTTCTAAGGAGACAAATTACAAATGTGCACCTGCACACATATACACACCAATATACACTTTTCATTACCTTATGGTGGCACTGGTTCTGAGGTAGGATAGAAGAAATAGAAAGAAGAGAAAGAAATCTAGATTAAAACAAAAAAATTTTAAAGAAAAACTACAGGTTCTGAAAACAAAAGTTACTCAAGTCTTTGCCTCTCTAGGAAACCACTTAAAAAATTTCTAAGGGTTTTAAAGACACAATAAACTTGTACACTGAGCTCTAGACCTATGCCTTCCACCTAAATTGGAGTTCCTCCCACAGATCTCCATCTTCAAGGAAGAATACTAGTGGGCAGCATATTCCAACTTCAAACACATGTAAATGGTTTGCATTCTGACATAGCCCATCCAGATGGGTAATGTGACAAACAATAGAAATATACATCTTAGGGCACCCATCTTGAAGACACCTGAAGGCCCCATGAATATACTCAGCTATGGATCACAATTGTCCCAATTCTCTGAACATCCATACTCCACTCTTGATTGTGTACTTTAAATTTTTGCCTAATACAGTAAATCCTTTCCAGGCTGCTTACTGACCAGTCTTGAAAATTCTTTTTCCACAATGGGAGTCAGTGAGTCTGCAACTTAATTCTACAGATAGGGTGGTTTTAGGTTGTCTAGCTCCACTTTGAGAACCTCCTTGGACTCTCTCCAGTGACAATTTTATTTCTTTAGTGAGCTGCAGTTCTGGTCTTTCAGGGTTAGCAGCTGATCACATGCACAGCATTGACTGCAGCTCCTTTCTCCATAAGAATGTTCTCTCTAGGCTACTGACTCAGCATCATTATCCAAATAAACATCTGCTCTATTTTGTCATTAGTGATGATAATGATTAGTTGGGATTACTAAGGATGGGCTTAACACATAACATCCAAATGGAAAATTTGAGAGAATTGGAAGCTTTAGAAACACTGCAATTGTGTTTCCCTATTTACTTTCAAAAACAAAATGGTGCCTTATATCAAAGTCATTGTGTTTCATTAAAATGCTCAGGATACCAGCCCTGAGATTTAGAGTCCATGTATTACAAAGCATAGTTGGATAAGGGAAGGGGTTAGAAGCTTGATTCATGGACTTCTGAGGGCATTTCAAGACCTCATTGAGTCTGGGGAATGCAAGGACCTAGTGGATAACCATTGGGCAGACAAAGGATGCTAGCATGGAGTGCTTCCTCTTGGAGGTCTGGGGAGCATGGCTTCCCCAGATCAATGCTGGAGGTCTTCCTAGGTGCAGGATGTCCATGGAGTTGTGCGTTGGAAGGAAGCATTGATGGAATACAGTGCAGATGCTCTGGGATGTGTCTCACCATGTATCTGGCACAAGCCAAAAGCTGACCCTCAGTAAGTCAATATAGGAAACTCCCCCACAGGAGAGTCCTGTGGTGTGAGGTCTGAGCTAACACTGAACTGTCCCCGGGGATAATGAATCACATTGACTGATGTTCGGAATCAGAAGCTTCTCTGAGAACAGTCCCTGCATTTTCTGTTGTGACCAGTGAGTCCAAAGCGCTTCATATATCACAGAGACACATGTTATATATTGGAGCTTTATTAAATTCTAGAGCTACTTCAGAAGTAAGTGTTTGTAGGCTCACAATTCATTGCTAGATACTGTCCCTGGATAACTGTTTTCTGAAAGAGAAGCCAATTTACTTTCCTAAACTTCATTTCCATATTTAAAAACACATTTTGTAAAAAGTGCTCTGCTCCACCCTGTGAATTAAGAAGATACTACAGCAAACTCAGGTTCGTGAGCTCAGAAAACAGTCCTTGGAGCTCAGTGGGTGCCCAGGAGGGTTCTTTATTTCTCAGTTCCCTCATCTGGACAGCAGCAAGGAGGGGTCCCCATGTGGGAAGAAGTAGAAGACCACTGCCTTGGAGCATTTTCTCAAGTTTCCATTTGGAAGAGCACTTGACTTTTCTTCCTTCTGCTAGAATCCCTGCAGCCTTTCCCAGGCTCTCTTTTCTGAGGGTAAAGTTCTTGGAAGAGCAAATGTCTTCATTCCTATATGCGGTTAGTTGACACTGAATGGAATAAGGGTGTAAATCACCTCTTCCAATTATGGGGCTGAAGACGAGGAAGTGCTTTGTAGTCATTAAGTTCTCTACCAATTTTTAAGGACAATGCATTTTTTATGTCAGTTTTATACCCCAAATTTATGTCAGTTAGTTACAAATATGCTTTGCTGTGAAATTCTCTGAGGCCTAGCCAGAGCTGATGAAAACTCAGAAGCTTTAATGAAAGACCTAAATGTCTTCATATAACTTTCTTTCTTTTTATTCATTTATTTATTTTTATTTTGGTACTGGGGATTGAACTCGAGTCCTTGCACTTGCAAGGCAGGTGGCAGAACCACTGAGCTAAATCCCCAGCCCTATATAACATTCTTTTTTTTTTTTTTGGTACTGGGGATCGAATTTGGGTCCTTGCGCTTGCGCAGCAGGCAGCGAAACCACTGAGCTAAATGCCCGGCCCTATAACATTCTTAATTTTGTATTACTAGGCTTCTTTCAGGCCCAGACCTATTGATGCATTGTGAGTCTACATTGCCTGTATCTGGAAGTAGTGCATTGGTTAAGAACTCTTTTGCCTGCAAGTAACAAAATAATCTGTAAGTATCTTATGTAAAGAGGAGTTAATTTTTCTCACACCATCAAAAATCTGGAAGTGTCAGTTTTCTGATTGATTCATTAGCTCAATATTGTTAGGGCTGATGTCTCTGATTCTTTTGTCTTTTCCCTCCTGGTTGCAAGACAGCCACTGTAGCTCCATCATTAGGAAATTTAGTCAAAAGGAAAAGTTGGTAAGTTTATTATTTTTAACATGTGGCCTCAAATTCCTTGACTTTCTTGCATTGAGAAGTGGAATCGAGGCCTCTATTCCTTGACTCTGAGTGGCTTTAACCAATAGAATATGGTAGATGTAGATAAGAAATGGTTTCCAAGGTTAGATCATAAAATGTCATGTGGCTTCTGGGTGGTTCCCTTGGAACACATACTCTTAGGATACTCCTGTTGGAATTCTTCCTCTTGGGATTCCCCCTCTCAAAACCCAGATCAGATACCCACAGGAAGGACAAAGAGCCTGCAAAAAGAGTCTTACAAAATGGAAGACATCTGTGCAGTTCAGGAACGTGAGTCAGCAGCTATGGATAATAGCTGCATATTGAAAGAGCAACAGTACTCTGCTGACCACAAAGTACACAGCAAGACATTCTTGAGCTTTGTGTTTACTCTCATGGTCCATGTTTTTTTAATCAGCCTGCAAGGCTCAGCTCCACTCCAGAGGCCTGTGTTCTGCTTTCCAGAGAACAGCTGGATTTTCTCAGAGAGCAGGCAGACAAGTCAGGCATCCCTTTTATTTGCCCTCAGCAGTATAAGAAAGACTTGGCAGACTTGTTTTTTTTTTTTCTTTTTCTCACTGCTAAGGGTCTATTTTATAACTCTCTGCCTTCTAGAATGTCTTTCTTTGTACCCCCCCCCATTGGCAATGCCCTTCTTTTTTAATCACATTTGAAAGCTGTTTCTTAATCCCTTCAGCATATATCTAGTCTTCCCTCTGGCAGCTACTATTCATGATTTAACTTCTGCCTGTATTTTGTTCTCCTTTTCTCTTTCAATTTTGTGAAAAAATATAGTGGGGGAAGTTTCCTATTGGATCCTCAGCAGGCCATATTTTTGTACTCCCTTCATTTCCTAGAGCCTCGCATATGGTAAACACTTGAGAAGTCTACTCAGTGTGAATGAATGAATGAGTGGGTGATTAAATGCTCATATGGAAGGTATGGACTCAAACTAAAGTGCAGCACAAGAGTAGGATCTTGCTTTTGCTTAAAGACTTTAGAAGCCACAAAAATGAGAAAGGAGTTTTCTTTTATGCTCAGCTAGTTCTCACTAAGAAGTGGTTATTTTAAAATTTCAACTCAATTTCTCATATTGTTCTCAACCTTCTTGTTGTTACACTAGATTCAATAAACACCACTGATGGTTTACTCTGGGTCAAGTAATGTGCAATTCTACCCTCCTCCCCGCTCCACTTTCCTAGCTGCAGTTCTTTGGTTTTTATTACTTCGAAAATGTCTAAGATTGGTACTTATTCAATTAATGATGCAAAGGATGAAGATATCTTATAGAATATTGCAGACAAAAGAAAAACCTACTAAGAAGTCATGTTACATTTTTTATTTTACCCTAACATTTTTTCTTATTCAAATTCCAGAGCCACTTATCTTATCATACCTTGAACTTCAATTTTTCAAAACAGTAGATACTGCCCTAAAATGTTAGACAATAGCTACAACATCAAAAGGAATTTCAGTATTGCTAAATTGGTTGGTAATATATGTCCAATAAAGTGACAGTGGGTATCTAGTTCCTGAATGGTGACAGTGACTGGCATCCTACGAACATTTCTACTTCACTTTTAGCTTCAATTGATCATGTGCAAGGAACTGGAGCTTGGAAAATCTACAATAACTTCAATGTAGAATCATCCTGGTAGATTACCAAAGTGCATTGTTTTTCCCAAAAATAGTTGAACAGTTTTGTTTCTAAGGAAACTGTGAATCCAGTTCTAAAGCCAGAAAAGTAAAGACTTGGACAAAAGTAAATTTTATACTGAGCATGAAATAGCTTCACAGCCACCAACTACTTCGTTTGGATAAAATAAAAACCTTTAAAGCTAAGAGAGACAGAAACTAGATATGTTTGTTTAACATTAACCTTGATGGGAATAAATTTTAATTTGTGTCGTAGAAGCCCTCTTAAATTTGCTGTAGTTTTAGTGTACAAAAACAGTGGAAAATATTTTCGAATTGAAGAGAAAAATAACTGTATATCTTCATGAAGGAACTTTGATCTAAAACTTTTTTTGAATATAATGAAGCAAATAATTTCACTACTAGTGAAACAAAGGCAAAGCCTGGATTTTAATGCAATAAGACCTCATGATACCAGAAATATGGACTGGGCAAAGAAAAAGACTAACCAGAGAGGGCCAGTGGTGGCAGGATAGAGAGGTATTGACTAGTGATGTAGATTTCTCTGAGAGTTTGCCCGGTTATACAAGGCTGAAAATTTATTTACAAATTTTGACTTTTCTTATGTTGCCCAAAGTCTACATTTTCCTGTCACATTAATGAGGGGAGTCTTTCTTCTATCTTCCTGCCATGATGGTGCCTTTCTTTCTACCTGGAGTTGCCCCCACACCACCCTAGTCTTTAATTCCTTCACTGCTTCCCTCTATTTCTTCCAGATTTCTTCCATTTATTCCCTCCCAGTTTCACATCCAAGTGGGCATGTCCATGTCTTTTGTGTGCACAGAAGGTAGAAGACCTTCCAGTTATTGGAACACACTTCCCAAATGCTTTCTTCATCTGTCATCTAATTTAGTGGGGCTTCAGGCCAGTTGTGTCACTGGCATTGTTTTTTGTCTTCTCAGGTTTTGCTTCTCTCGTATTGTGGGCCAACTCTGTCTGTGCAGTAGATACTCTCCAAATTTATCTTTTGACAGTTTGAGATACTAAGAAGGTGGCTGCTGCTCTATAATTCCCTGGCTTGAAAGAAGGTATCTGTGATTGGCAACTGCTGCCTTTTGGTAAGACCGCTCGGGTGCCATGGAAGCAGCCCAACAGCTTCCAACATAGCCCTGGGCTCTTCAACAGAGAATAGGCCTCTGATTCTCCTTGGATTTGATGCAGGGAACACAAAGAGTTGTCTTAATCATAACAGGTCCAATTTGCTTGCTGTGAAATAAAGAAAGATTGTGGGATTTGGTATTGGCGATGGTCAAATCAGCTGAGATTCCCAGGAGGGATTTCATGGAGGAAATGGGGTCTGAGTATGGTGGGACTTGATCAGGTGGCAGCAGTGAGGACACATTTCGGGGGGGGGGTGATCTAAGCATTTTGGGAATAAGTGTTGCTCATTTGAGGGCAGGCTGAGAAGCTGGCGGGAGCAGAAGGGCAAGCTAGAAACTGGGACCATATTTGTTCCTCCTTCACTGTCTGTTTTGCATAATTTGAAGAGAACATTATGTATGTACATGATAAGAGATCAAATAGTATACAGTGGTAAGTGGTGAAAAGTCCCTTTTCTCACCACAGTTTTCCATTTTCTTTCCTTAAAGGCAATCATGTAGCTGGTTCCTAGATTATCTTTACAGATACTATGTCTTAGTATGGATGTTTGTGTGTCTAAATATTTCTATCTAGCAGCCTACAGTGTACCCTTGAGTTATGACTGGCCTGACATAAGAACAACTTGGGTTAAGAACAGAATTTTAGTTTTAACTTATGACCAAAGTCTTGACTTACGACCCAAATGCCTGTGCTTCCAGATGGTCTCAGATACAGATTTAACCCTTAAAGAGTTCTGGAAGGAACATTACAACATCTTTTCCTGTGTGGGGTTAATTGGGAAATCCTGGGCCAATGTCTCTCTAAGAACACTGAGATCTGCCTGGAAGAAAGTGTGGCCTAGAATTGTATAGGAGAGAGACTTTGAAGGCTGTGAGCCTTCAGTTGACCAGCTTGAGTTACAACTAGCCCTCGGGAGAGAATTGAGTTTATAAATGAAGGGTCCACTGTATTTGTTTATCTTCCTTGTCTATCTTCTTTTTTGTTTTGTTTTTGAGACAAGGTTTCATTATGTAGTCCAGGCTGGTGTTGGACTTACTATGTAGCCTAGACTGGACTCAAACTCATGATTCTCCTACCTGAGCCTCATGAGTTCCAGGATTACATACATGTGGTAGTCACACCCAGTTTACCTTTCCATTTCTCAATATCTAGTCCTTTTCTCTTTACATACTGGTCTGCACCTTATTTTTCTTTTTTCTTAACTTAATATATAATATTATAGAGATTGTTTCATATAACAATCATAGTTTGTTGTATCAAAATTGGAATATAAGAGGTGATTAAAGATTCTTTTTTTTTGGTACCGGGGATTGAACTCAGGTCCTTGCACTTGCGCAGCAGGCAGCGAAACCACTGAGTTTAATCCCCGGCCCTGATTAAGGATTCTTTCTGATTTATAGATTTATTTTTATAAAAAGATTTGTAAAAGCACAATGGTTGTATTGCATTTAATTATTTAGTTGAACCTGTTTGTGGTCTTTAGGAACTTTGAGCTTACGAGAATTTCCTGGTAGGTGAGTGTGGGTATAGGACAAGTAGAAGGTAGGGAGATCCTTTAAATGGCTACATCAGTAACTCAAACGTAGTGGTTTTAAGATTGGAATGTAACCACACAGAGTAAAAGCTAGTTTGAGCTCTACCCTAATCCTCAGGTTTGAAAAAGGGCAACAATTCCATAAGATGGAGTCAACCAGAGCTGGATGATATTTGAAAGAATTATAAACCTCTTGTTACTATTGGATTTTGATTATTCCCACAACACCTTCAGCAGACTTTAGCAGATGTGAGAGCCCTGCTCTCAATCTCTTTGGTACTCACCTTTTCAGTGCATGTGGATAGTAACATCCCATTAGCTGTGTGTGGGCAGAGTTATGAACTGGCAGGAGCCATCATCAATGATGAAAGGGAATCAGAGAATAAATTCATCTATTTCTTCACCCTTCAGGGAGACAACTCTGAGATTCTGCGATGTGATCTACCCTGTGTCCTAAATGCACTGAGAAGAACTGAACCTCAGATACCAACAGCATCTGTAGTATGTACTACATACCATGTATTATGTCCTATGTTTTACTTATTGCCTATAGTATACTATGCACAGTGCATTATGTATTATGCACTACGTACAATGTACTATGGCTCTATGCACTATGTACTATCTAGTACAATGGTGGACTATGTACACTGCACTATTTACTATTTGTTATGCATTATGTCCTGTGTTCTCTGCACTATGTGCTGTGTACTATGCTCTAGGTCCTACATCCTGTGTACTATGCACAGTGTGCCATGTACTACATACTGGTTTTTTTCCCTTCGCTTTTCCACTTCCCTTCTGGTTCTAAGACCTCCTTTCATTTAATTATTTGTATTCAAATTATTGTCTTGAGATTTGTTTCTGGGTGGATCCAATCTTAAATATTAAGATCCCTCCCACTCCATCCTTTCTTGTCTTTTTTTTTGATGAGGAGGGGGTGTTACTGGGATTGAACCCAAGGCCTTCACACTGAGCTACATTCCCAGCCCTTTTAAACATTTTTTATTTTGAGACAGGATTCTGCTAAGTTGCTGCATTGCCCAGGTTGGCTCTAATTTGTGATCCTCCTGCCTCAGTCTCCCAGAGGGCTGGAGTTACAGGTGTGCACCACCAAATCTGGCTTCCTTCTCCTATTCTTAAAAAGGAAGAAAAAAGAAAATGTCATCACTTGATAGTAATGAATCATTAAGTGCTTGTGATAAATTCCATCTTGACAGATGAGGCCCAGTTTTAATGTTGCAGAATGTTGGCTTTCTTTTGTCTTTACCCCTACCTCACCTGGTCACAGTCTGATTCTCCAAGCTGGTTTATGTGGTGGACACAAAGTAGCACCTGGCTGGGCTCACATCAGGGAACAAGAGAATGACAGGTCCTGTTCCATGACCTGGCTACCCTCCCTCCAGTTATTTCTGTGTTTCTAAGCTAAGTACTCTGCCCTTTTGCAGTCATATTGCAGCATTCTTGATTACAGACATTTTCACCCATTATTGGAGGGACTTTTGAAGGCATAAATCAGTGAGGAAGTTTGAAATGCTAGCAGGTTTTGGATGCACAACTTAACTCCATAGTGGGGCACTCCAAGTGTTCTGTTTGTAGTCAACTAAAAAAAGTGTAGTTTTGTGAGTCCTATAGGGAAGGAAAGGGTGAATTCAGCAAAACAAATCAGTGACCTGACCAGAGCTTTTCAATGCCTCTTTAGCCATTCTAAGGGAAATTTATATCCCTGTGGTGCAATCATTACATATTCACGGGCAGGTTTCTACCAACAAACAAAAGGTTTGGAGGCATAATTGAGACTTAGGCATTTACTATGTGTTGAGTCTGCATTCACTTACATATTTATGCAAAAGCAAAATGCTATGACTTCTTCACAAAGTGTGGATCATCTAGTAAATGTTGGTAGTCCTTCAAAAAGCTCTGTGTTACAAGGAAATGTAGTTGTTGTCAACACTTAATTGATACCAATCATTGCGTGGGGCTTGCCTGATAAGACCTGGTTTAGGCCTGGAACCTGGAATAAAGATTGGATTTGGGTCTGGGAACTATAAGAGTTTTCCTATATAGTATGTATACTTTTATTTTTTTCCAAAAGAGATAGGAAAGGCAGAAAATGGCTTATTCCTAAGACATTTAACTTTAGCCAAAGATCTGTCATTTGATGCTGATCGTAAGAATGATAGAATGTATTACCTTGAATGAACTTAAATCATCTTTTCTGTTTTGAAGATGAGAGATTGGAGCTGAAAACTTTGATGGAGTTTACTCAAGGTCATTTGGTTTAACACTTCAGCCTTAGACACTGGTAACTTCAGTCACCTGGTGCTGCTAATTCTCCCTTTGAAGGATAGTTCTCCTGCCTTCGCTTGTCCCACTGCACTTCACTGCTTGCATACTTTCCCTGTGTATTGTCCCTTCATGTCCAAATTACGGAAACAATTTCCAATGACATCTCAGATTCTGTTTCCTCCTTCCTTCTGTCTATCAGGAGCACCATTGCTGAATTCATCTTCCTAAAACATCAGTTTTGCAACAGTCCCCTTAAAGTCATCAGTACCTAGAAACTTGTATTGTTCCTAATATAATCACTTAAAAATCACCATGTTAGCTTTTCATATCCTGCACAGTTGATTCCCATTGTTTGTGTAGGAATTGCACTATTTTAAACTTATTCGGCATCCATGAGTACATTTTCCTTTGCTCCCATGATGAACCCCTTGATGTGAATAGCATGGACTTTTTTTGCTGGAGAAACTTGGGTTGACATTTCTGCTTGGTCATTTACTGGTTATAAGATTTGGGGTACATTTATCAATCTTTTCATGTCATAGTTTCCTTTATCTGTAAAATGATCACAGCAAGGACAGTCTTTCAGAATTGGCAATGAAAATTAGAAAAAAAAAATCTAACCCATTATTTTCAGCCTTTATAATTTTATGTTGCCGTTCCCTAACACAAACTTTCTCACTATTAAGACAGTTTCCTTTACCAACTTCTAACTATGCCATGTTCATTTCTCAATCTAAATTTTGGTGCTCTTATGTCTTCTCTCATAACAAACTTCTCTCTCTTTCTCTCTATTTCCTCTGAGGCTATCAAAATTCTATTCTTATTTCAGAGTTTAGCTTAGGATTCAGTTTAAAATTCAATCTTCTCTGGTAATTCTTTCCAAATATTCTAACCTGTCATTGTTCTCTAAACTTCCCAAGTGAACAGAACAGACAATTAAGTATTTATCACTTAACCCAATGTTTTTCTAAGTGTGACTGGTAGAAAATGATGCACATAAAAGTTGGTTCATGGTCTAGTAGTACAGGGAGAACAGCATCCTGTACCCCTGTGCAGAGCTTCACTGTTCACATCAGCCCCATGAGGGTTCTGAAAAAGCCTACAGAAAGAAAACAGAAAAAGAAAAATATTTTACTTTGTTCAATCTTGCAGTTATAAAATCTATTTGGTAGGACTGTTTTCCTTCCCCCATATAAATACTAGTAAGTCAAGGAGTGATTTAAGCACTATTAAGTCAGGACACTGAGGGAAATTCACTTAGTGTTATGTGAATTTCCTCCCTATTGTTATGTGAGTTTTCCTCCTTATTATTTTTCAGTCTCTTGGAAATTGATGGCTGCCTCTCATATTTTTGTTTCCATCAGCATTTAGCCCTTTATTAAGCATCTTAGGTGCTCAGACTTAATGCATATATGTTAAGTGTAATGAAGTTTGTAGTATAGAGAGGTAAATGTGTTTAAATGTAGCATTCTTAGAGGCTCCAGTCAAAAGAAAGTAAAAAATGAAAATTTATTTATTAATTTATTTATGATACTGGGATTGAGTTCAGGGCCTTCACAATAAGCTACATCCCTATTTGTGTGTGTGTGTGCGTGTGTGTGTGTACATGTGTGTGTGTTTAAATTTTGAGACAGGGTCTCATTAAGTCACTAAGTTGTTCAGGCTGGGCTCACACTTGTGAACCTCCTGCCTTGGCCTCCCAGAGTGCTGTAATTACAGGTGTGTACCACCACATCTGGCTAAAGTGGCATTTAAACTGGTGCCTGAAGTGAAATTTGGAAGCTTATGGACTTCAATTATGTATGATATTCTTTTGTTCCCTTTGTTTAGAGGTGAGAGATTTTGTTAAATTATTCCTATATATTGCCATTTATTTTCCTTTTTACATGGACTGAGAGTAAGATTTTTAAATGATTTCAAAAGTTTGTGGGGTTAGAAGCCCAGCTGTGGGAGCAGACTTGTTATATATCTTTCAGATTGGCACGTATAGTGTCTATTTGTATAGCTTACACAGTGTTTAAGCTAGATTTCTTTTAAAAGGAACTTGAATATTATTTTGACTTAAAAACTGTATTTTTGAGGAAAAGTCTAGAAATAATGAGGCCAAAACAATATAATACCACAAAGTTACAATGTTATAATGGTATTTTCCCTGTGAGCTAAATAAGGATTGATTTATTGGAATGACTTTTTAACCATAGTCTTAATTCATTGCAGATATTTTGTCCCTAGGTTTTGCTAATTGAGATAGAGTCCAAATACCATATTAAACGCTTGGGTGTGTATGCGACTTTATGGAGTGGGCTCTTCCATTTAAAACTCTGGGGCAGGGGAGGAGAACATGATCTTTGAAGAAAAGAAAAAGAGAGAGATACAGCATTACCCATAAAATGCTAGCACTTCCAAAGGAAGCTGGATCTGTTGAAAGAAAGCTCTGTGTTGTTAGCATAGGTTGGCTGGGACAGGAAAGATCTTCAGTTTTGTGCTCTGTGGTCCTCCTTGTTTAAAGAGGAAATACAGCTCCCGGTGAAGCTAAGAGCAGAAATTGGTAGTACTGAGGTTCACCACTTGATCATCCTGTGGACCTTGGGATGACCTTACATTAGTCATGTTTCTGGGGCCAGCACCTCATCTCATATCCCATGGGAGGGTGGTGCCCTCTCTGAGGTTCGTGTTTGGATGAATTACCAACCGCAATGAAGTACTCTCTTGAATCAGCCCTCTGACCAAAATAAGAAAAGTGTCCTTCATTCACATGTTTTCCCATCAGTCTTGCTTGCCTGGGTGTGGTGTTTTCATTTCCTCAGATGAGGAGCAGGAGCTCTGTCATACAAGGCATTGAGAGTGTAAGTCTTCAAGCATACAAACTCTTAAAGTGGATTTTCATGCATACATTTAACATAGAATCAACAATACACCAGTCTTTTAAGGCACTCTTCATTTTTATAATCATGGTGCATGACTGAGTTTGTGAGTACATTATTTTATGTATTAGGCTAACTCACACAAAATGGCCAGTGTCTGGCCACTTTAGACTTAGAAAAATAGCAATTTCATATGGTCAATCTAGTATAAGTGAAGAGCATACTCTGCCCTGTTCTTCTTTTCCCCTAATGCATCTTTATTATCCTGCTGGTGCAGATTGCCTGAGTCTCCAACTATAAATCAGAAGGGAGGAGAACTCAGCCGGAGCTGTTGACTGGGTTGTCATAGCTGGCCTGAGCTCTGAAGTGAAGATGGCTGGTGTTGGGCACAGTTTATTCATCCATAGAAGGAAGAAGACATTAAGCAAAATATCTCCATAAAATAATGGATTTAGATGGTGTCAGGAACTTCTAAACAGCACAGCAATTGTTTCTACTTCAAATGTGACATTTAGCATTGAGAGTAATTTCACAGAGCCAGGGCTAGACTCAGGTCAGGATCTGTCTGACACTATGTTAAACCATTCTGACATTTGGCTTATATTTTCTGATGAGGCCAGCTGCACTTGCTCCACAAAATATCAGGAGAATGAAAATATGTATAAGAGAAACAGGGTTCCTTAGGGAAAAAGATGCAAGTAGAATGGTTTTTATTGAGGGGGAAAACTGGAGATGGAAGTTGGGGTGTGAAACAGCGAAGGGAGCAAAACATAAGGGTGAGAATGAGAGAAGAGTGAGGATAATTGCCAAGGAATTTAGCCCCCTAAAAGGTCGGTATGTTCTTGGGTAACACTCGTGGCAATGGCAAGAGCTAAGAATGATTGGAGCTGCGTCCTTTTCAAGCCTTCCTCCAGGTTTCCTGTAGGCTCCAATCAAACATGTGGCCTATTAGAAGTAACAAACTTGGCAAGTAACAAAGTAACAAACACTGGGCAGAACAATATTTTTTTATAGGTGTGTGACAAATTGCCCTACTCTAAATCTAATTCACAGCAGATATTCTAAGACAAAAAATCGGAATAACAAAACTTCTGTATGCATACATTTACCTTTGCTCTAGTATTCCTTGATTCCAGTTTTCAGTATAGATTGTAAATAGGACATTTTATTAAGTGACTGAATTGGCTTCTAGAAAAATAAAAGGAGACCCAAGCCCATTGCTGGTCTGTACTTTTCTACAACTTGTATTATCTTAAAAACATAATATACATTTTGAATGTGCTAGTTTTGCCAAATATTCTTTGTGAAGGAATATTGTTATTAGGAGGACCTACTACAGACTGGTTATACAATGGAGGAATGAATGCTGTGAGCAGATAGTTAATTTATAACCCTTAACTGTTTTCCTTGTAAAAGTCCGGATAAGATATATTCAGCAAGCTTGTGAGTGGATTCCTGCAGGGTCATTGTGAGGCTGGCCTTTCCTGGTCTTTGTCTCCCAAGCAAGGGACAATGGTATGAAACCCTCGGCCCCTACTGCCTTAATCCTCTGCTGTTTCCTGCCTGCCTCATTGGGGAATACTGGCCAGACTTTCTGAGGGCAGAACATCCATGGTTTTTATAGTTTTTATCTACTTCTCTGGGCTGATCTTCAAAACTCTCCTTTCTCTTATACAGCGAATCTTCCTGAGTTTGATACACAAATTCTGATAGGCAGCACTTTATAATAAAGCACCCGAGGTTGATGCCAGTGAACTTGAATTTCAGAATCCTAGACAGGGTAGAGGTAAATGGAAATCACCTGACAGAGATTAAATAGGAGAAAAGCTATACAACTTTATTAATGGTCAAAGGGGAAAAAACATATCACAGAAGTATGATTACTCATGATCCACAATCATTCAGTTTAGACAGCCCTTTTCTATGGAGGGGAGAATGAAAAACATAGAAAATTTTAAGGGGTCCTCAAAATTATTATTGTGGGGAGACAGAACATAGCTTGTAAAAGATTCTCTTAGGATTTTGAATGAACTCAAGGGACAGATGTTATCTTGCAGTGGAAGTCCCTTCAGGTGTGGTTACACTTCTCAGCTTTCTTTTCTTTTAAAAATACCATTTATTTATTTATTTGGTGGTGTTTTTTTTTGTTTTTTTTTTTTGAGACAGGGTCTTGCTATGTAGCCTAGGCTGGCCTTGAACCTTGAACTCAAGGCAGTCCTCCTGCCTCAGCCTTCCAATTGCTGGGATTACAGGTGTGTGCCACCACACCCCGCTCTCAGTCTGCTTTGTGACATAGGCTTTTTGACAGAGATAAGTAGGAAGGTGCAGTGAGAGGCCTGAGTCATTTTATCTCTGGAGGAAGAGGGTGCTTACTCACCCATCTACCCCTTCACTGAAGAGAGAGTTGATGAGATGCAGTCAGAACCAGAGGCCTCCTACAGACGGCTGGTTGACATTTTGTATCAGACACAGAGTTCTTCTTCAAAAACTCATCACTGACTTTCCAGACAAGATCTCTAACAGATGAAACAGTCAACTAGTCATACAAGGTAGTCCAGTAAACAGTGATGGGAGTGCAAGAGAAACTCGCAGCTGCGGGGCTCCTTGAGGGTTGAAATAGTCAGGGAAGCTTTCCTGAGGAAACATTCCTATGGTAACAGGGCTGCTCCTTTGAAGTTGTCCTTCTGGAGTTTACTCCCTTTGTCCTTCCACAAACTTGTGGCCTCTCTCTTCTCCTTTTATATACCCTCCTTTCTGTTTGCAATTCTAAATTTTAAAGAGAAGCTCCACCAAAAAGTAAAAGATGTTAACTTAAGATGTTAATTTAAGATGTTAACTTAGATTTACAGAACCCAAAACATCTGTTAACTTTTGTAGTGCCTGTCTTTAATCTTTAGTTCTATGGATATATCTGTCTAAAAAGCACTACAGGAGGTAGCCCCAGGAAGTTAAGGTCTATTGTGGTGTGAACAAGAAAAAGAAGACACATGCCCTAGGTGACAAACACCCCACTGGCAGGGACATAGCCTTTTTGCGCTGTTCTTCCTTTCCTTCCCTATAAAAGCCTTTTGCATCCCTTACCTCCCGAGGTGGAGCTTTGAGAAGATAGCCCCTCTATCTTCTTCAGAGCTGGCCCTAAACCTGGCTTTTCCCCACCAACTCTTGTCTTCTGAATATTGGCCTTTGAGTGGTAGGCAGTCCAGACTTATTTCAGTAACACTATAGAGATGGTTCTTGTTATAACCATGTTCTTGGTGTGAGCAAGAGACCCAGATAGTTAGATCTTACTAATGTGGTGAGATTTCTTGTCTGCAGGAGAAATTGAAAAACTAGATATTGTGGGAATTCTGGATCCCATGGTAACCAGGAAGTTATTTGGTGACCAGGAAGTTCAAAAGACAGCTATTTTCTGGCTTTACCAGAAGCAGTAGTCCAAGAGTGGTCATCCGAGGGCTCATCATTAATGTGACTCAATCTTGTGTTTACTCTTCTGATTTCTCTGCTGAATACACATGCTTATATGTAGTTTAGGTACACAGGGTATTAACCATTTCAGACATTGGCTGAATTTTGTAAGGGCCCACCCTCCCCCACCCTCCCCCACCCTCCCTGGCCCAGAGAGTTGCGGTTAGCTGAGCAAATTCACGTTAGCTGCTAAGCGAGGCAGATACATTGAGCGGCAACTCTTATACTTAGGATGGGGAAAGCTGCGGCCCCTTTGAAAGCCTGTTAATATGCCTTCGAAGAGGTTCTTTCTTTTTATTTCAGCTAATACTCTTTGGAGAAACTTACAAGGAATGTGTCCACTGTCTTCCTTTCTAAACATGTAATTTTTTTTTTCTGGTACCAGGGATCGAACTCAGGACCTTGTGCTTGTGGTGACACTGAACTAAATCTCCCACCCTAAACATGGAATTTTTAAGCCTCAACTGAGCATGACTAGAAATCTCTGCCATTTATCCTTTTGAGCATGTGATTTATGACCTTGAACTGGACAAGCTCCTGAATGTGTCTGCCATCTTTCCTCTTTGAACATGAGATTTATGACCTTCAACAGAGCGTACTCAGAAATGTGCCTGACCTTACATATGCTTTCCTATATGAGTATGCATAGGTTCTTCAATTAAATACTGTCCCCCTTTTTTTTTTTTTTTTTTGGTACCGGGGATCGAACTCGGATTCTGGCGCTTGCGCAGCAGGCGGCGAAACCACTGAGCTAAATGCCCGGTCCTCTCCCTTTCTTTATTAAAGGAGAACACTGCTTTGCAAATAACTCTAGTGCTCTCCTTACTTGCTGCAAGTAATAAATCTCTCTCCATTCTTTTATCTTCTGGTTGTGCTCTTTAGCTTTATACACATCAAGAGAAGAACCTATTACATGCAGTTACACACACAGTATAGACTTAGATTTGTATACACCAGCTACTGTTATGGCTATTTCCTTCATCAGGGAGATACAGCAGAGATCTTTCTGACAGGTCTGAGGTCAGGATGCTGGCTTTTATGAACTAAATGTGAAAGTTGTCAAAATCAAAATGGAGTCACTCGTGTGAAGCCTAACAACAACAATAACAATCAAAGTAGAGAAAGCTGGGAAGTTTTGAGGGAAGGGTTCTTATACACAATTTTCTGGTAGCAACTGTCACAAAATACTGTCACAATCACAAGCTTGCATGTAAGTCATCATAACCCTTTACACAGAGAACTTCTATAAAGCCATCTGCCCAACAACTATCTCTTCATCCATGAACTAATGCCACTCACTGTGGCCAAGGTAGTTGTTTTAAAATATCTGATGTAAGCCTCCTCATTTCTGCTTTAAAAAATTTCTCTTGCTTTAAAACTTCTTTGAATATGTCCACAGTTAGCTAAGGCTATGCTCTACTATTTCGCAGTGAGTATCAGTATCATTTGGAAAATATTGCTTTCAGATTATTTTTTAATTTAGGCAGATACTTCTTAGATCAGGCAGTGCCCATTTGTGAGATTTATTGTACCCTCAGTATCCACCTTATTCACATTTGGGTCAGAGAGCACTCAAATCTTTTTCTCTGGAAATATATATGCAAATGCAATGCAAATACACACATATCAATGTCATTTAAAAAAATGTGATTCTCATGATTTATTATAAAAAGAGGATTGATTTTATTGATATGCTAATACAAGTAATCTGCCTGTCTTGTATTTTTGAAAGATCTCAGAAGTACCACAAAAGAGGAAGACTACTGTTTCTTTCCAAATTATTAATCATTCTTAAATTAATATGAAATACTCACTAAAGGTGTAAGAAAGGTCTTGGAAAAACAAGCACAATAATATTTCTAGGAGAATTGTAAGTTCTTAAGAATGGTCATTATCCCTTGAAGTAAGTCATCTTGGTCTAAACTAGACTCATAAAAATAATTAACTGTCACTTTGAATTTTGATAGGCTGAGACAGCTCAAGTTGTCTGGGACAGAAGTTCACGAGACAAATCTGAGGTTTTGCTTGGAAGAGAGTGAAGAAAGGGTTTTGCTGAGATGAATTGCCTGATGGGACATGGTGGCTAAGTGGAGGTTACTTTCAATACATGACCGTGGCCAGGCAGGCGAGTAAGGGGAGGTGTTGGGTAGGATTCTATGCTTTTGACTTTTCTGCACCAGCCACTCTGAATTTTGTTTCCCTACTATTTAATTTCTTGTCAACATTTTTATTCTCAGCTCATGTCAAACTATTTCCCTTCTTAATTACCTTGAATTTTTAACTTTTCTGTTACTATCTTTGCTTCCAGCTTTATTTCCTAATCTAAGTGTCCTAATTACTTTGAAATAATTCCAAAATGAAGGGATTTTATGAACCAGAGATTTTTGTTGTTGTTGTCTCTTTAACTGTCTTAGCCAGTACAATTGTTTCCTCATGGTATTATTCTTATTGAAGTGGCTCATGTTTGTGATATATGATATAGTGGATTTAACACAGCACAAATAATTAGTGAGTTGAGATGATGAAGTAATGACTTGTATTTGAATTACTTCTGCTCCTAATCCTCACACTATCCCTTTTTTTAAACATTTTTTTCTTTTTCAGAGTTTTAAATCATAATCTAATTCTACCATCATATCAAGTACAACTGGCCCCTGTATTCATGAATTGTACATCCATGGATTCAAACAGCCACAGATGGAAAATATTTGGGAAAAACAAATCTTTATTGAATACATACACCTTTTTCCTTGTTATTATTTTCTTAAAAATACAATAAAAATTACAGTAAAATCTTGGATTGTAACTTATTCCGTGAGTATTCTGCAAGATAAGCAAACATTTCTAATAAATTGTAACTTGGTAAACAAATGATGTCTTGCAATATGAGTACTGCATGATGGCAAATGTCACCTGATCACAACTGAGTCGATGGTGTTCTCTCTCTCTCTGTGAGATTGTGGGTGACCATTTCCCAGCAACAATAGGTTATGAAGGGGATCTCACCCACAGAAGAGGAGGAAAAGAAGAGAGAGAAATCCCTCACTTCAAATGAGATTAAGGAGATGTATAAAATGTGGGAAACAGTGCAAAATTTTATAGAAAAGTACCACCCAAGTAAGGGTGTAGCAGTGCCAGCAATGAATCTGTTTAATGACACATTTCTGCAAAATCCTCAAAAGGAGGCAAAAGTAAGTGTCATTGGATAGGTTCCTTTTAAAGTTGCACAAAAAGAAAAAGATTCCATTGAGCCAATAGACAGCAGTGATTCTGTTAGTGAGAGTGAAAGTCATCCTATACAATAACCCTCCTCTCTCTTGTGTCTCTCCTACCAGCCACGAAGGTTTTCAAAGGTAAGTGTAGGTTAATTCATTTATTTTTATTTGTATTTTCTTTATTATTTTGTATTAAATTACAGTATTGTAATCATTTTTATATGAAGATTTTTGGGTTGTAGAAGAAATCATCTCAGTTTCTATTATTTCTTATGGGAAAATTTGCTTTCACAATCAAGTGCTTTGTATTATAAGCATGTTTCACAATCCAAGGTTTTACTGCATTTACATATAATCTATATTGTATTTGATTTTATAAGTGTGTAGACAAGATTTTAAGTGTATAGAAGATGAATGTTGGCTATATGCAAATAGTAGGTCATTTTATGTAAGGTACTTGAGCACTTGTGGATTTTGGTATACAAGGGGGTCATGGAACCAACCTTTGAATGAGATTGAAGAATGACCATATTTTGTAGTGAAGATAATGAAGTACACTGGAGAATTTGAGTTATGTAACTATGTGCTTTTTATAATTTTTCTCATTTAATTTTCCCAGTAACTATACAAGGCACAAATACTTATTCCTATTATACAGATAAGCAAACTGAGTTTGAAATTTCAGAAGCTTTTCCAATTGCATATAGTTGATAGGTGCTTTGGTCAGCATGGGCTCTTCCCTTGCAAAATACCACAGAGTAGATGGATTTAACAGCAATTTATTTTCTCACAATTCTGAAGCATGAAAGTCTGAGTCCAGGGTGTCAGCATAGTTGAATTCTGGTGAAGCCTCTCTTACCAGGTTGCAGATGGCATTTTCTTGATATGTCCTCACATGACAAGGAAAGATAGGGAGGGAGGAGGAAGGGAAAAGGAAGAAGGAGGGAGAGAGAAAAGAGGAAAGAGAAGAAAGAATATCTTCTGGTCAGCTTTCTTCCCCTTCCCCTTCTTATAAGGACATTAATCTCATCATGGAGGCCCTACCCTTATAACATCATCTATACTTAATTACCTCTCCAAAGCTCCAGTTTCAAATACCATCACATTGTGGAATAGGGCTTCCATATATGACTTTGAGGGGGATATAGTTATTCAGCTCATAACAATTGCCTCTGGCCTTCCAAAATTCATGTTCTCCCATGTAAAATCTATCCAAACATTTGCTAGTATCAACTTTTTTTCCTGTTTTTATTCCTTATTAGTCATTGTTTGCAGTATGTAATTATTACATTCCTCATGGGAAGTTGGTACATGTATATAACACAACTCAATTCTTTTTTCATCCTTTTTCCTTCCTCCCTCTGTCTCTGGGTCCCCTTTCCTTTTGCAAATATCCCCCTACTTCCTATTGTGTCTTTTATTTTATCCTTTATTTATAGTATGGATTTCTCATATAAGAGAAACCATATGATATGTAAGCTTTTGTGTGTCTGATTTATTTCACTTAACATTATGGTTTCACAGGAGAGAGTTCAGATGACATAAAAAAATTGTTCACAGAAGTAATGGCAGAAGAATTCCCAAGCAAGGGGAAAGAACTTGACATAAAAATAAGTGAGCCATATAGGACTCCAACTAGCCTTGATAAAAAAACCTACATATACGCATATAATT
The DNA here is from genome assembly GCF_053883595.1 of Heterocephalus glaber. NCBI lineage: Eukaryota > Metazoa > Chordata > Mammalia > Rodentia > Bathyergidae > Heterocephalus > Heterocephalus glaber. The sequence goes on from NW_028258153.1 coordinate 9,371,972, forward strand.
GTTAAGATTACAGAAACCTAACAGAAGAACAAAATTCTACAAGCAGTTAGAGAAAAGAACAAATGGGCCAGGGATTTAGCTCAGTGGTTCTGGCACCTGCCTCACAAGCACAAGGTCCTGAGTTTGATCCGCGGTATCAAAAAAATAAATAAATAGAGAAAAGAACAAATGAAATACAAAGGGAAGCCCATCAGAATCACAGCAGACTTCTCAACACAAACCATCAAGGCAAGAAGAGCTTGGAGTGACATATTTCAAGCCCTAAAAGAAAACAACCTCCAACCCAGATTGATGCACCCTGCAAAACTATGGTTCAAAACTAATGGAGAAATAAGATACTTTCATGACAAAGAGCACCTGAGGAACTTCATGAATACCAAACCAGCACTCTGAAACATTTTAGACAATATCCTAGGAAACAAAATGAGGATCAAAACCCCAGGAAGCACAGCAGAATGAATCCATTGGCATGACAAGAAATTAAATGTAAAGGGGGAGAATCCAACAAAAAGAAAAAGTCATGAAAATGATAAGTCAATACATATTAGTTATAACCATCAATGTTAATGGTCTCAATTCATCAATCAAAAGAAATAGACTGGCAGAATGGGTCAAGAAGCAAAATCCAACACTATGCTCCATACAAGAAACACACTTAATTCAAAAAGAAACTCATAGATAGAAAGTTAAAGGGTGGAAAACAATACTCCATGCAACAGGAACCCCCCAAAAAGCATGAGTAGCTATCCTCTTTGCAGATCAAGTGGATTTCAAACCAATACTAATTAAGAGGGACAAAGAAGGACACTACATCCTTGTAAAGGGAACAATCCAACAGGAAGAGATGACAATCATAAATATCTATGCACCAAACACTGGGGTGCCCAATTATATGAAACAAATACTAACGGACATGAAAAATCAAATAAGCACTAATACAATAGTAGTGGGGGACCTCAATATCCCACCATCACAAATAGATAGATCAAATAGACAAAAAATAAGTAATGAATTACTAGAACTCAATCGAACTCTTGAACAAATGAACTTAACATATTTACAGAGTGTTCCACCCCACAAAATCAGAATACACATTCTTTTCAGCTGCACATGGGTCGTTCTCCAAAATAGACCACATACTTGCTCATAGAACGTTTTTAAGTAAGTGCAAAGGAATTGAAGTTATCCCCTGTATAGTATCAGACCATAGTGGGATGAAATTGGAGATCCATAGCAAAAGAAACCTCAAAAATTACATAAACACATGGAAATTGAATAACATACTTCTGAATAATCAATGGGTCACAGAGGAAATTAAAGAAGAAATCAGACAGTTCCTTCAATTAAATGACAATGACAATACAACATATCGGAATCTATGGGACACAATGAAAGCAGTCTTACGAGGGAAATTCATAGCAGTGAATACTCATATTAGGAAAAGAGAGCGAGCCCAATTAAACAACCTGATGCTGAACCTCAAGCTTCTAGAAAAGCAGAGCAGGACAAACCCAAAGCTCATACAAGGGAGGAAATTATAAAGATCAGAGCAGAAATCAATGCAATGGAGACTGAGAACAAAACAAAAAAATCAATGAAGCCAAGAGTTGGTTCTTTGAAAGAATAAACAAAATTGACAAACCCTTAGCCAATCTTATCAGAAAAAGGAAAGAAAAAGCCCAAATCCATGCAATTAAGAATGAAAAGGGTGGGTCAGGGATTTAGCTCAGTGGTTTCGCTGCCTGCTGCGCAAGCACAAGGACCCAAGTTCAATCTCTGGTACCAAAAGAAAACAAGAATGAAAAGGGTGAAATTACAATGGACCCAGCAGAAATCCAGAGGATCATCAATACCTATTTCCAGAACCCATATGCCAATAAGAAGGAAAACACAGAAGAAATGGACAGATTCCTAGATAAGTATGAAGTACCAAAGTTGAATAAGAAGACCTAAAAATTCTAAATGACCCAATACCAACCAATGAAATTGAAAACATAATGAAAAACTTACCAACTAAGAAAAGCCCAGGTCCTGTTGGCTTCACTGCTGAATTCTACAAGATATTTAGAGAGGAACTACTGCCACTACTGTTTAAACTCTTGAAATTGAAAGGGAAGCAATACTCCTGAATTCATTCCTGGAAACAAGCATCACCTTGATCCCCAAAGCAGAGAAAGACCCAATCAAAAAAGAGAACGATAGGCCAATCTCACTAATGAACATAGATGCAAAAATCCTTAATAAGATACTGGCAAATAGAATGCAGAAGATCCTCAAGAAGATTAGGGCTGGGGATTTAGCTCAGTGGTTTCGCTGCCTGCTTTGGAAGTGCAAGGACACGAGTTCGATTCCCGGTAACAAAAAAAAAAAAAAAAAAGAAGATCATACACCCTGACCAAGTGGGATTCATCTCTGGGATGCAGGGATGGTTAAACATATGCAAATCAATCAATGTAATACACTATATCAATAGAGCCAAGGACAAAAACCATATGATTATCTCCATAGATGCAGAAAAAGCATTCGACAAAATCCAGCATGCATTTATGATAAAAACCCTACAAAAAAATTAGAATAGATGGTCTCTACCTCAATCTGATAAAAGCCATCTATGTAAAACCAACAGCCAATATCATACTAAATGGTCAAAAACTGAAATCTTTCACATTAAAATCAGGAACAAAACAAGGATGTCCACTATCACCACTCTTGTTCAATATAGTTTTGGAAACATTAGCCACAGCATTAGACAAGAGAAAGAAATAAAAGGAATAAAGATAGGAAATGAAGAAGTCAAATTGTCATTATTTGCAGATGACATGATACTTTATATAGAAGATACCAAGAACTCCACCAAAAGTCTTCTAGACTTAATAACCAAATTCAGTAGAGTAGCTGGGTACAAGGTCAACACACAAAAAATCAATAGCTCTCCTCCACACAAAAAATAGACTCACTGAGACAGAAATAGAGCAAATAATTCCTTTCACAATAGCATCCAAGAAACTGAAATACCTAGGAATCAGCCTAATAAAAGAAATCAAAGACCTCTTCTCTGAAAACTATAGCACTCTGAAAAGAAGTGATATCAGAAAATGGACACACATCTCCTGCACCTGGGTAGGAAGGATCAACATAGTGAAAATGGCCATACTTCCAAAACTGCTATATAGATTCAATGCAATCCCAATTGAAATCCCAGCAGCATACTTCATGGACCACGAGAAAACAATCCAAAAATTCTGTTGGAACAAGAAGAAACCTAAAGTAGCAAAAGCAGTTCTAGGCAACAGAGACATGCTAGGGGGTATCACAAAGTATACTACAAAGCTACTGTGATAAAAACAGCATGGTACTGGCAAAGAAACAGACCCGAGAACCAGAGGAACAGATTAGAAGATGCAGAAACAACTCCAGACACACTCAGCCATCTCATTTTCAATAAAGGAGCCAAACACCCTCACCGGAGGAAACATAGCCTCTTTAATAAATGGTGCTGGAAAAATCGGGTTTCAACTTGCCAAATATTAAAACTAGACCTATATCTCTCACCATGCACTAAACTAAAATCAAAATGGATTAAGGATCTAAATATTATAATAGAAATGCTGAATCACCTGGAACAAAGGTTAGGTAGTACTTTTGAAGACGTTGGTGTAGGAAAAGATTTCATGAACAAAACCTCAGTTGCCTGTGAACTAGCACAAACAATCAACAAGTAGGATCTCTTCTTATTAAAAAGCTTCTGCACAGCAAGAGAAACCACAAACTGTGTGAAGAGACAACCTACCATGTGGGAAAAAAATCTTTATCTGCTGTCCCTCAGAGAAAGGTCTACTATCTAGAATCTATAATGAACTTAAAAAAGGGCCGGGGATTTGGTTCAGTGGTTTTGCTGCCTGCTATGCAAGCGCAAGGACCCGAGTTTGATCCTCATTACCAAAAAAACACACAAAAAAACAAAAACCAACCAACCAAACAAACATAAACAAACAAACAAAAAGCTTAAAAAAATCAGACCTCCCAAATTGGAAGATCCAATCCAAAAATGGGCATCTGAAATGAACAGACACTTCCCAGACAAAGTAGAAATAGCAAAGAAACATATGAATAAATGTTCAACATCACTGATCATTGGAGAGATGCAAATGAAAACAACCTTGAGATTCCACCTCACCCCAGAAAGAATGGCTGCTATCATGAAATCAACCAATAACAAATGCTGGTAGGTCTGTGGGGAAAGGGGAATCTTGCTCCCCTCCTGGTGGGAGTGTAGACTGGTGCAACCACTATGGAAATCAGTATGGAGATACCTCAAACAACTAGGACTGCAAGTCCCATTTGACCCAGCTATGCCCCTGATGGGTATTAACCCCAAAGAATTAAAGAATCATACCACAGTAATATATATGCACCCATGTTCATAGCAGCACAGTTTGTAATAGCTAAAACTTGGAAGCAGCCAAATTGCCCATCAACTGGAGACTGGATAAAGAAAATGTGGGTTTAAAAAAAAAAAAATGGAGGACTACTCAGCCATAAAATTGAGAAATTAGAGACATTTATTCCTAAATGGATACATATTGAGGTGATACTCTTAAGTGAAATAAATAGGACACACATGTGTAAATACCAAATAGTTTCTCTAGTATGAGAAACTGAAAGTGTAAATAAGGACTAAAAGGCATAATAGATAATGTGAAATAGGAAGAAAAGGGGCAAAGGGGAGGGGGAAGTGGGAGGGGTAGGGGAAAGGAAAGAAGGGAATGGAATTAATATGAGAAAATGAAAGAAAGCAAACAAAGTCTTTGTAAATAGTGCGGGATGGAGAGGTTGAAGGGAAGGCAGGGGAAGGGGGAAAAATAAGAAACAAGAGAGATTATTTAACGGTGTGAATTTCCAATGATGAATGTCATTATATTGTATACTTAAAATGTACCAATAAAATATAATTACCCCCCCCCCAAAACCAAAGAAACCCATTATGGCTTCAAAGTCATACTGAATTACAAATGACTGAAATTTATCCTTATTAATGGCGGAGTAGTACTCCCTTGTGTATAAGCACAGTTTCTTTAACCATTCTCCTGTTGGGGGTCATATAGACCACTTCCAAGATCTAGCTATTATGAATTGTGCTGCTATAAATATAGGTATGCATATTTCACTGTAATATGAAGTAGCATCAACTCTAAAGTCTGAAGAAAAAAATATCAACTAAATATCATCAAAATCAGAGCCTGGAGAGACTTGAGGTATGATGTATCCTGAGACAAAATTCCTGTCACTGTCAAATTGTGAAAGCAGTTATAAGCTTTCAGAATACAATGGTAGGACAGGGCATAGCAGAGATATTCTCATTTCAAAAGGGAAAAATTCGAAGAAAAACAATGATGATTCCCTAGTAAGTGCAAACCTAGCATTAGATCTTAAGGCTCAAGAATAATTTTCTTAGGTTTGATGCGCTGCCACCTGATGCACTGGGAGAGCAGTCCTGCCTTAGGGTGCCCTGGGATAACAGGCCTGCCTTCATGGCTCTGCTGGGTGGGGCTTGCAACTCCAGGAATCCATGGGACCCCATGGGACTTCCACTTAGTCCACTGAAACCCCAGCAATGACCCATCCCCACTTTGAAACCTAGGAGGCAGCCTTCATGATGTCTGAATTGCCTTTAGGATCATTCTTCCTTTGTCTTAAAGAATAGTGCATACTTTCACAGACAAATAGCTCTGCAATCTGGTCTTATAGAATACAAAAATTCCAACAGCCATCCTGTATTTCATGCTGTCTCCATTCCCTTCAGTTCAAACTGGCATTGTTTCTCCTGGAGTGGCTGATTGGGCTTATGGTTCATACCTATATTTATTTCCTTGTCAAATGACTGTTTGGCTATACCTTTAGTGGTCTTCTCAGTGAAAGCTTTCTTATTTTTTACAGTATAGATAGGCTGAAAAATTTCCAAACATTTTAGCTCTGGTTCCTCTTTACTTAACAATTCCATTTTCAATCATCTTGCCCTTCACACATTTTACAATAAGCAATTGGCAGAAATCAAGCTGCTCTTTCTCAACACTTTGCATTGAAATCTCTTTAGCTGAATATCCAGTTTCATCACTTGCAAATTCTGTCTTCCCCAATACTCCAAAGAACAATTCAGCCAAATTCTTTGCCACTTTATAGCAAGAACAACCTTATTGCTATTGTCCAATAATATTTTCTTTATTTATGTCTGAGACCTCAGCAGAATGTCCTTTACCATCTATATTTCTACTAACATTCTGTTCACTGTACATGTGTCATCTGAGAAGATGGAAGATTTTTTTATAAGTCATCACCTTTTCTTTCTGTGCAGTCACCAGAATTACCATATGGCCCCTTCATAAAAATCTTGGCTTTTTCTAGCATGCATCTTAAAAATCTTTCAGCTTCCTCTACTGATGACCCATTTCCAAAACCACTTCCACATTTTTTTAGTTGTTATAGCAGCACTCCACCTCTTGGTGCTAAAATTTGTATTAGTCTGAGTTCTCTAGAGATACAGAACCAATATATGTATTTCTCCTATTGGTTGTGTGTGTGTGTGTGTGTACATAAAATAAAGAATTGGTACATGCAATTAAGGAGTCTGAAAAATCCAAGATATGCAGTAACTAAGCTGAAGGCTCCAAAGAGCCAGTGATGTAGTTCCAGTCTGAGTGGAGTCTGGAGGCAGGCAAAGACCTATATCTTAGCTCAAAAATAGACAGAGAAGAACAATTCTTTCATTGCCTTGCATTATATTTAGACTTTTAACAATTTGTGTAAGGCCTGCCTTTACTGGGGAAAGCAACATTCTTCGCTCAGCCTACTGATTCAAATGTTAATCTTATCTGGAAACGCCCTCAGTCACACATCCAGAAATAATGTTTTGTCAAATATATAGTCACTCTATGGCCCAATCAAGTTGGCACATAAAATTAATCATCACAATAAATAATGAAGCCTGAAAACAAAACTCAAAGCCTGTGATGAAATTAATATGCTCTACTGCCTGTCCATATAACTACTATTTATGGGGTACTTCCTATGTGCCAGGAAATTTTAGATACATTCTTATGTAAGGTATCTAACCAATGTAAGTTGATTTAAATAGCTATATGGTTTACTGGATGTGTTATGGCCTACTTACTGTGCCTGAGACCTACTATAACCCAATAACAGTACTTGTTCTACCCTTGTAGAACCATGAAACATGATGTAATGGTAAGCATCACAAGTGTGGAAACTACTTCACAAGTCAGTTTTTCAGATGAGAAATCCTGGGAACAGAGATGTGAATGTAAGCTTAGGCAATATTTATCAAAGTGCAAGACATTGTCATTAGTACTTGGTGAATTGATCTGCTCAAGGTCTCTTGGTTAGTTAGGGGCCAATCTGCAATTAGAATGGCTTTATTGACTCCAAATGAATGTAAGAATACTTTGTGAATATTCCTTGTCCCAGAAGTGAGGACTAAATTAAAGACTAGTTGCAGTCAGAGTTGCTGCTCAATTTACTACTAGAAATCACTTCTTGCTGACTTTCCCTCCTGATTTTTATACTAGCTCACTGCCTTTCATTGAGCATTATTTGAGTCTTCATTATAATATACTTTTCCATCATGAACCAGCTAATCTTAATTGTCAACTTGACTGGGTTAAGAGTTTTCTGGAAAGGTGATTGGATCATTGGGATATTATATTCATCAGTTCAGTGGGTTAATCACTGATGTTCCTGGCTTGGTGTGCTGTTAGGAAGTGGCATCCAGTTGGAGGAGGGTCACTGGGGGTTGGAGCCAGCCAGTCCTGGACTGAACTCTCTGAAACTGTGAGCCAAATTAAACCTCTACTTTACGTTATGGGTGTTGGGTATTTTGTATTAGCATCAGGAAAGCTGATAAATACATAGTGTAATGGATGATATCTAGATTTCATTAGCTCTTAGAAAATTCCTGCTATAGAACACTGGGCCTGGGGCTTTTTAATATTCATTCATTGATTTTCTTTTTAAGCAAATGGAAATTGAAGCAAGATGTCTGGTTTGAACACATTCACGGCTTGGCCACACTTGTTTTGCAGATGCCCAAAGGCCACATATGTTTTCTTGGGTTCACAGACTCATTCAAAGCCAGCCTCAGGCCACCAGTGATTTATCTGTGGGTGTGTACTTTATGGGAAGAGGAAAGTGCCTTGCTGTCTCTCACAGATAAGGAGACAGGATGCCCCGACACACTACTCAAGGTTGAGTAGCCATGGATTATTTTCTGTCGTTGGCTCCTGGCTCTCACTATGCCCTATGGGCCAGGTTCATTATATTACATCAGAATGGATGATGTTTGAAAGACTGCAGGCTGTAGTTTCTAAGCAAGGATGTGTTCGAGATAATGAGAAACAGATTTCTACCAGGGAAATGAAGTTCTTCTTAGCCTAGTTTCTGTGCTAATCACAGCCAATTTTTAAAAATTGATGCTCAAATGACAATTTAAGAACATGAAAAGATTAATTTAGCAAGAAAAACCAACAACAGTAACATTAAGAATGCAGGTGAATAATTTTCATGTGTTAGCACATAGCTATTCACCAACAGCATGAGTTCAAATTCCTATTATAGGGTTCTATTGCCAGTTATAGAAAATTCACAGCTTCCCCAGAGGGAAAATTAAAACTTATTTTATTTATATTGAAAACAATCATATTTAAGATTCCTTTGCTGGCAGAGTGTGTGTGTGTGTGTGTGTGTGTGTGTGTATGAGTGCATGCAGTATGATTTCATTTATCCATTTATCTCATATTATAAAGAAACCTATAGCTTAAGTGAAAATGGTTTTAATCAGCTCTGATATGTCTTGCAGACATTTTAGTCTTTTCACTGGACAAGAGGAGATGGCAATAACAATAAGAGCATAAATTATAATAGCAATAATACTATTGTAGAGTGCTCTGCACAGTTCAATCACAAAATTTTTTATCTTTTAACCTTTAAAACTTTTCAGAGAGGATTTTCAACCTGTGAGCCAGGAATAGTATTATTATTGATATTTCTTATGACAAATGAGACATGTACCGTCATATAAGATAGTAAAGGGAAATTTAACATTTTTCTTAACATACCTATATTAAAAACTCAAAATATTTTAAATCAAAACAGTTAGTAGGGATTTTTTTTCCAGGGCATAATAGATCTCTAGAAAAATAACATTCCACTCCACAACATGTATTGTGTGAGAAAGGTATTTAATACTTATAATTATGTATAAATCCAATTAGTTGTTGCCCACACATATACATTCTCTTTTTCACCTGGGCATGAATATGCATTTGTGCCCAGCACTGTGCTGGGATATCTGGGCAAGAAAAGTGTGTTTAGGACATGCTACCTGCCCTTGAGTTGTATATAATCTAGTTGGAAGTGCAGAATATGTCCATCTCTGAGCTAATCACTGTGGCCACTATGGCCTGAAATTATGGGTATAGGAAGTAGAGATTAGACTAACCTAACCATATTACTGAGATAGGGAGGAGACAGTTTCCCAAAGTGAAATCAAACTACCATTTCCTAATGAGGAATGAATATATGATGGGCCACAGATGCCTATCTTAGATGCTCCTTCTGACATCCAAAGAGTTAAGAAGTCCCAGCTGTCCCTTCTATCCAAAGCTCTCTCTCCCTTACCCTCCCCCCTCCTCTCTCCCAGGCAACCCTGACATTTCCAGTTGCAAAATGCAATGCAGTTCTCCCTATAAATAGAGTTTTAAGTGCTAGTTTAGCATAGTTAATACAGAGTCATTTTGGTATATATTTCAAATATATTAACTTTAAAGGGCCTTCTGTGGGCAGTTTTGAGGATTTAACTATAATTTATAATAGTGTCAATGGGAACATGTGTGCTGAGAAACCAAACACTGAAACCAACAGACAAATTCTTGAAACATAAACTGAGGTTTTATGAGTACAATTGACTTCTATATTGTGCAGTAGAATCTGGGTGAGTTGAGACCACTTGGAGAAGGAGAGTTCTATATAACCTCCCTGGGTCTGGAAAAGAGGTAGGTACCAGGAGAGTATCAACCCATGAATCTGCTGTTGCCATCCAAAGCTGACTTGTGTTCCCCGATGTTATCTTATGCTAGAGGGTGAGCTGAGTCTTGTGTCTCAGGGTAACTGATCTGGCGCTGACTGGATTGTGCCGTTGTCCTCTCTCATTACTCCAACTGTGCCTCTCTGGAGACTTTATCCTTGCTTGAAAACAAGAGGAAGAATGTATTCTAATCAAGAGTACTTTTCTATTTGCTTAAAATATTTTAAACTCCAAAATATAAGAAAATATGAGAAACATTTTATGTAGAGTACAAAAGGGAAAACTCCCACCCCTGCTCCCTCCAATTCTCATTCTCTTAACAGAGGTATCTGCTCTTTAGTACGTATATCAAAAAAATTCATTTTATAAAATAATTATTTGTTTATTTATATTTGTATTCATTTTATAAAATTCATTTTCTTTTGGGGACCGGGGATCGAACTTAGGACTGCATTTGTGAGGCAGGCACGACGTCACTGAGCTAAATCCCTGGCCCTTAAAATTCATTTTATAAAATAAATTTTTAAATATGGAAATGATTCCATCTTCTAGTTTTATCAGTATTAGGAAGACAGAAAAGTATCTAGGGATAGAAAGTATCTAAAATGATGAAATCTTTTTCAGTTCTGACCCAGTGGTTTATTACAGTCTGAATAGAGGTGGTTGTGGGTGTTAGGGGAGGGAAATAGCATCTCAAGATGGTTAGGATAGGTGTAATTTGAAAAGCTCTACATATTATTTAACAAAGTTATCTCCCTGCAATGGAATGATGTTTGTTTCCTCCTCAAATTCAAATCTTCTTTTTTTGGTCCTGGAAATTCATATCTTAAAATCTTAACCCCCAATATGATCACATTAACAGATGGGAAAACAGATGCACCCTGAGACCATAATGTGGAGTGAAATGAATCAGACACACAAGCTTAAATATTGTGTGGTTTCTCTTCTATGAGAAATTCAAATTATAAATAAAGGGCAAAATACAGGTAATTAGGCCATGAGGATGGAGCCTTCATGAATGAGATTAGTAGCTTATAAAATAGACCCCGGAGATCCCTTTCACCCTCTTTCTGCCATGTGAGGGTACAGGAGAAGATAGGGTCCTCACCGCAACTGAGTTGTGTTGGCTCCCTGATCTCAGAGCTCCAGCCTCCAGAACTGTAAGGAATAAACTACTGTTACAGTAAGTCCCCGACTTGTGAACAAGTTCTGTTCCAGGAAAACATTCATAAGTTGGATTCACTTGTAAGTCGGACAAAGTGAGTCTTTTACAACTTTGACACAAATATACAATGTATATTGCTTTGCACTTCCTAGCCATCCCCTCTGCATCACCACTGCTTAACCTCTTGCTTTCAGACATCCTGGGGTCTAATTGAGCACTGTACTACTATTCACTATCACACTGTACAGTGAGCACACAGCACTACAACTGTGACAATGTCTGGCAGACACACGAACTACTTCTGCAATTTGTTTGCATTTACAAATGTTCATAATGTGAGGTCCGTTTGTAACTGTGAAAGTTCGGAACTCAAATGTTCATAAGTTGGGGACTTACTGTATTTGTAAGGTCTCTAGTCTATTATATTTTGTTATAGCATCCCAAACTAAGATACTTTGTCTTCTTTGAAAGACTTTTCCTCTGTCAAGTCCTGTAATTACTAACCTCACTATGATTTATAGCATACATCTTTAACTCCTCGTAGCTTATTTAAAACAACATTCTACTACTTTATGGAAGAAAATTACACTAGTATATTTTTCTTGTTTTGCAATTATTCCCACATACTTATTTTCTACCTATAAAACCTATGTTACTCTTTTTGCTTTACATTGCCCTTTATTCAAATCAAAGCAATTCTGAGCAAAAAGAGCAAAGCAGGAAACATCACAAGTCCAGACTTCAAGTTATATTACAAAACTGCAGTGAAAAAACTAGCATGGTACTGGCACAAAAAACAAACAAGAAAACAAACAAACCCTAAAAAACAAACAAAGACATATAGATCAATGGAACAGAATTCAGGATGCAGAAACAACCCCAGGCATCTTTAAACATCTGATATTTGACAAAGGGACCAAAAACATATGCTGGAGAAAAGGTAGTCTCTTTAACAAATGGTGCTTGGCAAACTGGTTGTCTATATGCAGCACAAGGAATCAATACCTATGTCTCTGTCTCACCTTGTGTTAAATCAAATCAAAATGGATCAAAGACCTAAGTATTAAAAACAGAAACACTGACTCTACTGGAAGATAAAATAGGTAACACTATTGAAGGCATAGGCAGAGGCAAGGACTCTCTGAACAAAATCTCAAACGCACAAGAAATAACACAAAGAACCAACAAATGGGATTATAGAAAATTAAAAATCTCCTGTACAGCAAACAATCAAGTGAAGAGGTAACTTATTGCAGTGGTGGTGAAACTATGTCATGCATGGTGCAGCAGGCACACAGAGCCCTCTCTGACGGCAGGGGAGCCAAGTCATCTCAGCAGTCAAGCATAAGATAATAATTGTTTTTTCTAAACTGAAACCTCAGTATTCAGATTTAATTGCAGTGTTGGCGCTTTGTGATAAATAAGTAGGTTTTCAGCGTAGCTTGGACACTTAGTCTCTAAAAGTTTTGGCATCATTGACCTACAGAATGGGAAAAAGCTTTTGCCAGCTACTCCTTGGATAGGGGACTAATATCTAGAATATATAAGAACTTAAAAATATAAAACTCAAGAAAGAAGACCCAATCAAAAAAAGGGGAGTTAAAATGACATTTCTCAAAAGACAAGTACAAATGGCCAGTAAGTACACTAAAAAATGTTCAACATCTCTGGCCATTAGAAATGCAAATAAAAACAATACTCTAGAAAAAAAAAATGACTATCACCAAGAACTCAAAAACAACAAATGCTGGTGAGGTTGTGGAGAAAAGGGAACTTTTCTACATTGTTGGTGGGAATATAAACTAGTACAGCCACTATGAAAATCAGTATGAAGATTCCTCAAACACTAAAAATAGAAATTCCATTCGACTTAACTATACATCACGTATTTTCCTGAAAGCATTAAAGAAATCCTATTATAGAGATACATGCAGACCAATTTAGAGCAGCAAAACTCATAATAATGAAATATTGGAAATAACCTATATGTCCATCAACAGATGAATGGATAAAGCAAAAAGGATGCACTTTAAGGCCATATTTTTTTTTTAAATTCTTTTATTGGTACATTTTAGGTATACAACACAATTACATTTCTCATTGGGAATTGTACCTTTACATAATCCATCTTGGTTCTTATTTTTTCCCCATTCCTAGCCCTCCCTTCACGGCCTCCACCCTTCCCTATTTACAAAGACTTTATTTCCATTTTTTCCATTTCTCATCGTTTTTCCTTTCCCTTCTTTCCTTTCCCCTGCCCCTCCCACTACCCCTACCCCTTTGGACCTTTTCTTCCTATTTTGCATTATTGATTATTCATTCTAATCATTGGTACATTTTAGGTATACAATATAATGACATTCATCATTGGAAATTTGCACCTTTACATAATCTCTCTTGGTTCTTATTTTTCACCCTTGCCCAGCCCTCCCTTCAACCCCTCCATTCCTCCCTATTTACAAAGATTTTATTCCTATTTTTCCATTTTCTCATATTAATCCCATTCCCTTCTATCCTTTCACCTAGCCCTCCCACTTCCTTCCCCTTTGCCCCTTTTCTTCCTATTTCACATGACCTATTATGCATTTAGTCCTTATTTACACTTTCAGTTTCTCACACCAGAGAAACTATTCAGTATTTATACATGTGTGTCCTGTTTATTTCACGTAAGAATATCACCTCAATGTGCATCCACTTAGCTATAAATATCTCTAGTTTCTCATTTTTTATGGCTGAGTAGTACTCCATTTTATAAAAAAACCACATTTTCTTTATCCAGTCTCCAGTTGATGGGCATTTGGGCTGTTTCCAAGTTTTAGCTATTACAAACTGTGCTGCTATGAACATGGGTGCACATATATCACTGTGGTATGATTCTTTTAATTCTATGGGGAAGATACCCAGCAGGAGAATAGCTGGGTCAAATGGGACTTCCAGTCCTAGTTCTTTGAGGTATCTCCATACTAATTTCCACAGTGGTTCCACCAGTCTACACTCCCACCAGCAGTGGAGCACTGTTCCTCTTTCCCCACAGCCCCGCCAGCATTTGTTGTTGGTTGATTTCATGATAGCAACCATTCTTTCTGGGGTGAGGTGGAATCTCAGTGTTGTTTTCATTTGCATCTCTCAAATGTCCAATGATGTTGAACACTTTTTCACATGTTTATTTGCCATTTCTACTTCTTTGTGTGAGAAATGTCTATTCATTTCAGATGCCCATTTTTGGATTGGGTCTTTAAATTTGGGAGGTCAGATTTTTTTTAAGTTCTTTATGGATTTGAGATAGTAGACCTTTGTCTGAGGGACCACTGGTGAAAATATTTTCCCACATTGTGGGTTGTCTCTTCACACTGCTGCTGGTTTCTCTTGCTGTGCAGAAGCTTTTTAATAAGAAGAGATCCCACTTGTTGATTGTTTGTGCTAGTTCACGGGCAACTGAGGTTTTGTTCATAAAATCTTTTCTTATAGCTATGTCTTCAAGAGTTCTACCTATCCTCTGTTCCAACTGGTTCAGAGTTTCTATTTTAATATTTAGATCTTTAATCCATTTTGATTTTAGTTTAGTGCATGGTGAGAGATACAGGTCTAGTTTTAATCTTTGGCAAGTTGAAGCCCAAGTTTTCCAGCACCATTTATTAAAGAGGCTATCTTTCCTCCAGTGAGGGTGTTTGGCTCCTTTGTCAAAGATGAGATGGCTGAGTGTGTCTGGCATTGTTTCTGCATCTTCTAATCTGTTCCACTGGTCCTCAGGTCTGTTTCTTTGCCAGTACCATGCTATTTTTATCACAGTAGCTTTGTAGTATAGTTGCAGATTGAGGATTGTGATATCCCCTGCCATGTCTCTGTTACCTAGAATTGCTTTTGCTATTCTGGGTCTCTTCTTGCTCCAAATGAATTTTTGGATTGTTTTCTCGAGGTCTATGAAGTATGCTGCTGGGATCTCAATTGGAATTGCATTAAATCGATATAGCAGTTTTGGAAGTATGGTAAGGCCATAATGTTAAGTGAAATAAATGAGACACAGAAGGTTACATATTCCTCCTATGTGAGAAATCTAAAATATAAACAATTTAAAGAGTGAAATAAAAGATAGATGATAGAAAACAGGGAGGTAGACTTGGTGGAGATGGGTAGGGGTTTGAGGAGGGTGAGATGAAAGGGCAGGCAGGGGAAGGGGAAGTAAAAATGATTAAGTTGCAAATATACTTGCATTTCCCAAGATAACTGTAATTATTACACATCACAAACATTTAAAAATTTTAAAAGGAAAGAAAATTAAATATAAAAATAAATAGCCGTTTATCTTTTGAAGAAACTAAAAACAAGTAAGTATTTTTCATTTACCCACATATGTTTCATTTGTAGTAGTATTTTTTGGTGTTGTTTATCCAGATTTCTACTTCAAATTGCCATACGTGTTTGAATATAGCCTTGATTGGTCTCATGCACAGCAGCATGTTTGCAGAGAAGCAGCTACAAGTGTCAGATCCTCAGGCGGCAGTTGGTATAGAAGCACTGACAGAGCCAAAGGCCTAGAAGAGGCCTGGGCTTAAGACTGGAAAGCCATAGAAAGCAGGGACACTGAGATGGACAGTTATAGCTGTGACCTGGACTTCAGCAGTGGGTGTCCGTTGCTTGTATAATAAAAAATTTAGGTTTAAGGAGGGAACCTCTAAATCCTTGAAATTTCCTTAGGGTCAGGACTATTTTTGTTATTCATGGTGACCCCTGATAACTAATGAAGTGATTCAGGCTGGGGAAGGCCAGGCCAACTATGTGATTGGAGCCTGAGCCATGTGAAGTGAGTCTACCTTCCTAACCTCTAGAGAAACAAGAGGGGGACTGAAGACTGAGTTCCACTGAGTGGCTATGGTCCTATTAGTCATGTCACACATGATGATGTAATGTCACACAGAATCCTAATGTCAACTATGGATGCAGAGGCTCAGTGCAGCTTCCTGAATGGTGAACACACTGGTTTTCTGGGAGGGTGACACACTTTGATCTTATAGGGACAGTGTGCAGAAGCTCTACGTGTGTGACTTTCCCAAATCTCTCCTTATGTATCTCTTCCTTTGACTGGTTTTCACCGTCACCCTTTATAAGAATTGTAGTTATAGTGCTTTCCTGAATTCTATGTTATTCTAGCAAATTATCAAATTTGAAGGAAGTTATGGAAACTCCATGGATGTTTCAAAAGTCAGATGTTCTGTAGCCTGAGGCTCTCCTAACTTTTGAAGCGAGGGAAGTCTTGCTGGAGATTGTGCTCATAAATCTGTGGAGTCTGACTCTAACTTTGGTGGTTAGCATCAGAATTGAGCTGCAGGATAGATTATCTCACAACCGAAAGTACTTGCAGGATTTACCCTGCTGCAGGATGCACTGCAATGTAATGCTGAGTACCTAGATTAGACCAGACCAGCCACCTTTATATCAAGTGATCAGTATCATCCCTGGGAAATTCAGAAGAAAGCCTTGGGACCATTGGATATAGATGCTACATGGACAAGGAAAAGGAGAAGGAAGACTGCGTGAACAGGGAGAAACAGCTCCACTAGGGTGTTTGAACTTTGATGGATTGGACATTTATCTATTTTAAGATGAAGATAGCAGTTTAAAAAATTCTTTAAAACCTTTGTATTAATAAGGTTAAACTCTGAATTAGCAGGATTGTCTTTTTTTCTATGCTTTACCTCTTTTGGTGTGTGTGTTCCAAACAGATGTATTAGTAACTCAAATTTGACTTGAGTATAAAGAACTTACTTTAATCTCCCCTTACCAAAAGTTTCAGAAGTATCTTGCCATATTGACAGGCACACATTTTTATTTCCAGTTGTTAAATTATGTATCAAGTGGGCTGGAACAGGATCAAGTAGTATCCACAAAGTAGTGGGTCTATATTGCAGTGATGCATCAGTTGCCATGGATGTCAGTCAAGGTTGTGTATTGAGCCTCTGGCCCAAGTGTGCTCACTGTGAAATTGTGGTTTACAGGATTCCTTTAATCTGTTACTCAGTAGCCTTGGTTCTGAGAAGGAAATGATAGATAAGACTCTCTGCTTGAATTTTGAGTTTAATTGGAAGATAGGAAAACAAATAATTGACAGAATTTTGTTAGTACTATACTTAAGTAGTACTAGTAAGAAGTAGTCATGGGTCCAATTATTTTGTGTATCCCTAAGCCCTTTCCATCTCTGAGCAGGTCTTTCAAAACTGCCTGATACTTTACATGTAGATGAGGAAGTCTGAGACTGGCATGTCCACAGGGGCAGGTAACACAAATCAATGAAATGGCCTGGTATTGATGGAGTAAATTGGTCAAATGATCCCTGTGTTGCTAGATACTCTTATTTCTCAAGAAAAGGCAGAAATCTATTATTTTTTAAAAAGCAAAAGTATCAATATTTAAATGTTAGAACAAAAGGTTAATGAATACAAAATCACAGTGTAGGACAAAGAATACCTACCTGCAGGGCATTTAGTCTACTATTTGCCATTAATAACAGTTTCTACACAGGGAGTGATTTAATGCAGAGTCAAATGCCTGAGCAATGAGAAAACATCACTGTTTTACATTTGAAGTCTAACTGTGAGGCTTACTGAGCAAGGATTTTCTTCATTTTTATTTATGGATTATACAGGAAAGAGGTCTATTTGACTTAGTTTTAAAGGCAAATTGTTCAAAATTGAGTAGCTTGTGTATTTGGCCTTTGGGGGCCTAACAACAGATAGGATTATGATGGGAGCTCATGCAGAGGGAAGATATCAAGTGCTGAGACAGGAAGCTAGAGACAAGGAAGGCCTGATCCTTTTATAACAACCTCTCTTGAGAACTTATCAAGGGTCCTGTGGTGATGACCTTAATTCCTTTTGAGAGCAGCAGCCCCCATGACCGCAGGATCTTGTTCCAGGCCACCCTCTTAATGGTCCCTACTACCTCTTGATATCACCACACTGGAGACCATGCCTCCAATACAAGAACCTTTGGGGAATGAACACATCCAGACTAGGATGTCTCTTCTATGATTTTGGTGGACTTCCCTCTCTATGGTCTCTTTTTCTCTTTTTCTTTCTTCTTTGGTGCTGGGGATTGAACCCTGGGCTTTGCACATGATATGCTGGTGCTCAACCATTGAGCACCTATTAAACCGTATTTATTCTCTCACCAAGCTTAATGTTATCTGGTCCATAAGGGTTAAGCCCTTTCAATCTGTTCCACTTTTGTTTATCTCTACTTCTCATATTCCACTTTATATTATAGCTCATGTTTCTCTTTCTTAGCTTTGCATCACTAGATGTAACTTACTCTCTGTACCTGTCTCTTAAATTAGACAAAAATCTAGATTTTGCGGAAGGTTCACATCTTTCATTATCTTATCCTTATTTCTCTTAATTAAACACCAGGGATTTTATTCTAGAGATATTTGTGGTACTCTGCCCTAAATCCTCCCCTCTGCATTTTCTTTTCATACCTATATATGTCTACTTAAAAAAAAAATCCAGTCACATGTGTCCCATGTATCCGGCCAATAATAACTTGTAAGCTCATTTTTTGTAGTCTTAATTAGCTTTTTGGCCTTTTAAGCCATAGGTTTACTTGCCAATGACAAGCTGAATTATTAGTTTTATTACTATGAAATTATTTAGTTAAACTCATCTTTTTATTATGTGCATTATTAGATCTGCATCTAGAACTCTCATAAATGATTTTGCTTCTCATTAATGTTGGAATTTTTTCTACATCTTTATTAGTGCTTAGACTGAAGGAGAGAATTCATTAAAAATGTTAAAAACATGAACTTGTAGCTATACTGAACACAGTTACTGTGATTCTTTTGTTATTACCTTTTCAGTAGCTTCTGAGAGTTTTCCATGAATTTTACAAAACAGCTCTGTAAATTAGGAAAAAATGATGAAATCTGAAAGTCCAGGAGGTGGTCCAGAGATGTGGGAGCCCAAGAGACCCGCCTGAGCCAAGAGACTCCTCCTGCGCCTGGCCAGGACAGACACACTCTTCTCCAGCCTTTTTCTCTGGGTTCATCTTAGTGGGGCCTCTGGGAATCCTTTGTGTTATTATATGACTAAAAGGAGGGGAACTTGGCCAGCAGGCCACATGGGTGGGCCAAGTCACTGTCTGAGAAGTAGTGTTCATTGTGCAAAACTCTACAGTGTTTCCTTTCCCTTAGATCAGCTGGGCTAAACAATTTCAGATGAAACTGATAATGACCATCAAAGTTGTGGTCAAACTGTGCAGTGAAAATAGTCTGTACTTCAGAATATTGTATTTAAGAAGCACAGCACCGGGCCCGGGGATTTAGCTCAGTGGTTTGGCAGCCTGCTGTGCAAGTGCAAGGACCCGAGTTCAATCCCCGGTACCAAAAAAAAAAAAAAAATAAATAAAAAAAGAAGCACAGTACCTAGTATTTGTCCAACTTTGTGTCTATTGCTTTTGTTGTTTGGTTAACTTCTCTGTGAGGATGTTGGCTTCTTAGTCTAGCCAGTGGTGGGGAACCTATGGCTTGCATGATTCAGCAGACTGTTTATATCATTGAAAGCTCTAAAAGGTTCACTATCACTGGTCTAGACTCTGCCTTTTTATTTGGAAGAAAGTGTGTAGGTATCCTCAGATGATAGAATCTGATGTTGATAGTATTAATGCCCACCATTTATTTCACTTTCTTTTTCTAAAAAATCGTTGCATTAAATGCTTTCCAAAAGAAGGTAGGGAAATCACAATTAAATGTAGTATGATAGGTATCTTATCACTACTACACCCTGATACATACATATATACATGCATGTACACACATTCATTGGCTAGTTTCAGTTACTTCTCAGATTAAGTCCAAAATATCACTTCTACCATCAGAGGTTCATGAGTTCAAGTCTCTTTGCTCTAAATTCTTACTGCTTCCCTAATTGACTCTATTGTAATATTTGTGATACTTTATTTTAATTACTTCTTTTATTGCTTATATCCCTAGGCAAACTGAAATTTCTAAGAGCAGGCACTACATATGTTTATTCACTATAGTATACAGCACAAATGTCATATGTCTTCAATAAATAGTTCTTGAAATATACTTATTAAAATAGATATGCACCATTTACTAATATAGCTAAGATTCTTGTTATTAAATTGTTAACCCATTTGTAGCACTAACCTAAATATAATTCTATCTACATTTTTACACACACACACACACACACACAATACCCCCCCCCCAAAGTTAGGTGTGTGTTTGTATATACAGGAGTACAGTACTATAATCATCAAATTTAGGAAAGCAACAATCCTACAAAATGCTATCATCTTATGTACTACTAAAAAAGCAAAACTGTCAATTACAATGTGATTTAATACTTATAACTTTTTCACTTCCTCAGTTAACATATAGAACAATGTAGTTATTTTTTCAAGTATATCCATTTTCTTATTTCATGATGAAAATATGAAAGATCTGACATAATTTTATACATCTATTATATATTGTGAAATGAGCTCAACTATTTCTCAGTCTACCCCAGGAGAAATGGAAAGTGGTAGTAAATATTTTCCCCCAATTGTATTAATGAAAACTCTGAAAGGAGTAATTTTGTTTTGAAGAAGAAAATGGTCTAGAATAGACATATTTTGTGTTTAATTAGGTCACCCTACCAGGGTTCAGCTGTCTATTATTTACTAGGAGTACAAATGTCTTGGGTGGTCATTGACAAGCTTATGGAATTGGCAGGAGATATAAAGAACTGAAGGCATAAAGAAGACATAAATTGGAGAGGAAAAAGGAGAAGAAGAGGGAGAGAAAGGGAAAAAAGAAAGAGAAAGAAAAGAAAGAAAAAGACAAAAATATTGGCTTCTTATATTTTTCCTTTTAAAGATTTCCAGCAGCTGTTATGCAACAAATGAAAAAGTCCACACATTTTCTAGGGTTTAAAATTATTGTATGAGAATGTATTCATGTGAAATTAATGTTTTGGATATTGCAACGGACTCTTTCTTGCATTGATCACTTTTTAGTAAGCCTTTGATTGATTAGTCACATCTTGTGCTGAAGTTACTCATTCTCATAGAAATCTTTTCTGCATTTAGATCCCAGGTTTTCTTCCCATTTTGTGTGTAATCTCACATGTTCCAATTGGATGTCTAATTAAGCAAGTTAAATTTATCCTGTCAGATGCCTATTTTCTATTTTTCCCATTCATCAACCTGTTCATCCTGCCTTCTTCTCCATCTCAGTGAATGGCAACTCCTTGCTGAGAAGGGAGTGCTCAGGTGCCTTTGACTTCTCTTGCTCATTCCACTTCCAACCCAAGGACAGCTCTTAATAGCCCTGCCTTCAATATATAGCTGTTCCCGTTTGTCCACGGAGTACGTGCTCCAAGACCCCCAGTGGATGCCTCAAACTGTGGATAGTATTGAAGTCTTTTTTTTTTTTTGTATTAAATTCTTTTATTGGTACATTGTAGGTATACAACACAATTACATTTCTCATTGGGAACTTGTACCTTTATATAATGCATCTTGGTTCTTATTTTTTCCTCATTCCTAGTCCTCCCTTCACGGCCTCCACCCTTCCCTATTTACAAAGACTTTATTTCCATTTTTTCCATTTCTCATCATTTTTCCCTTTCCCTTCTTTCCTTTCCCCTGCCCCTCCCACTACCCCTACCCCTTTGGACCTTTTCTTCCTATTTTACATTATCGATT